>NW_027185852.1:17431594-17478553 GCF_028583685.1 Petaurus breviceps papuanus | reverse complement strand
GTGAATATCTTTTGTATGTGTGACCTATATTGAGTTGCTTGCTTGCCTTCTCAATGTGGGGGTGGGGGGAGAAGAGGAGAGACTTTGGAACTCAAAGTTTTAGAAACAAATGTTAGAAATGTTTTTTACATGTAACTGGGGGAAAATAAAATACTAAACAAATTTCTAAAAAAGAAAAAAAATGAAAGAATTGGAGAATTTGCCAAAACAAATCCCTGAATATTTGAGTTAGCTATAACTGTAGGAAAGGACTCCCATAAGGATGATCTCAAATGGTTTATAAACAGCTTTATAAATATTTTGAGTAAGGAACTGCTCAGAAGGGAGCAGAGAAGCTATGCCTCAGGAATCTAGTCCAATTCTCTTAGAAGTTCCTCCCCTGGCCGGGGAAGCCCATAGGAGAGATGGGGTCAGGCCTAAGAAGATAAATGTACCTTATAGGATTCCCATTGGACAATGTCCCCTGGCCATATGCTACTCAGTAGCTGATGAGCCAAAGAATTTCAGATTTGGGGGCAAAGGGCACACTCCCTGTCTGACATAAGTAAAGATAGAAGGCAAACTGTGCAAGTCTTGGATTTAGAATACAAAGAGATCAGAGCCAAAGAATGGAACTTTTGATTACTTGGAAAGTTTCTAAATTTTATTGACCAATCTCCCAAAACCAGTTTCAAACAAATGAACTATTGATGTTGCTACTTCATCTTCACAATATCTGAAACTTTTAAGTTTTACTCAATTTCAGTTGGGACTTAGCTTTCCATGGAAACTAGGGAGGAAGATTTTGCTAAAGCAGACCTATTTCCATATGGATTTTAAAATTGCCTGTATACATTAGATTTTTAGCCAAATTAAAAAGAAAAAGCCATAAAGAAAAAGGTAAGGACTGGGGAATAATTTGTAACACTAGAAAGCAAGCCAGTTTGGCAGATATAACTTCTCTTTTCTTTAAATAAAGACTAGGATTATGGTGATAAGGTATGGGATCTGGATGCCCCCCCCCTCCCCGCCCAAAAGAAAGACATTCAGTCCTTGAATTTTCCCATAAATTTCAGGAACCCTCAGATCTCGCCTGAGGCATTGGGATCATCCCAGTATAATCCTTTCAACTGTCCTTTCATGGTGGCCCTGACCCAGCCTAGCCCTTCATTCTCTGTAACCTCTGACCTAACCCAGCCCTTCATTCTGTATTACCTCTGACCCAGCCCAAACATTCATTCTCTGTTACCTCAGGACCACCCCAGGCTACTTGCCACTCCTAGATCACTATCATGTCCAGATCTTCCCACAGTCTTTTGGTATACATCTCTGTATGTATGTATATATATATGTATAAATTTGGTATCAATCTTGCCCCTTTTAAACTGTGCAGACTCACTAGGTTTCTCACCCACTCCAACCAGGTTTAACTGGAGAAAATTGACTCCCCAATTTCACCATCAGGTCCCTTCCCAACAAGGGAATAGGATAAGAGGAGAGCATAAGGAAGGAATGTTCAAACAACAGATCCTCAAGTGGGTAGGGGACTGGTATGTCTCCAAATATCCCTTAGTTTTCCCTTCTATGCCCATGACCCAACAGGTTGAGGGCTGAGTAGAGCCAGAGTAACTAATTAAACTAGAGAACCTAGCTCCCATATCGATCAAAAAGCAGGCAAACTTACCTTCGACCTCAATCCTTGTCCAGGGCTCAGCAAGGGAAATGGAGAAGGTGGGAGCACTGCCAAGCCCCAGGCTTCCTGTCATTCCAAGTCTTGAGAAGACTGGAGGACAGGGTACTGGGAGCTGGCTCTACCACTTTTCCAACCTCCGTGACCATCCTTCCTCCAATGTCCCTCCTGGTCAGATGGGCACAATTCTAGAGGTGTTGGTTCCTGGGGCTCCCTCTTGGGGGGGGAGGTGCCTTGGAGGGGAACTCCTTGGACCAGTGACCCTCCTTGTGGCATCGAAAGCAGGTTTTCCCTCTGCCCAAGTGACTGGGCTTCCTCCATGGGAGTCCCCTGGAGGGGCTTTTCCTGGCTATGGCAGCAGCCAAGAATAGAGCATGTTCTCTGTGTCTGGTTCATTCCCTGCATTCTTTCTCCTCTGCTGCAACCAGGTCTCTGTTATTAAAGACTACAAAGGCTGTCCCTAGTAATTGAGCCTGAGGTGTTTGGGGTCCCATTGCCAATTTCTGCAGTTTCCTCCTAATATCTGGGGTAGACTGACTAATGAAATACATGTTAAGGATTGCTGCCCCTTCTAAATTTGTATAACTTTTAATAGCTTTTACAAGTCTATATAGGAAAAAGGCAGGATTTTCTTTATCTGTTTGAGTAATTTCCCTAAATTTCTGATAATTTACTTGCTTTTGAAATGCAGTTCTTAGGCCTTCTAACAGGTAAAGTACTATATGGTCTCTCTTTTCTCTATCCTCCTGGATTTCATAATCCCATCCTGGGTCACTAGTGGGAACAGCAGCTGTTCCTGGGGGGTATTTTCTGGGGCCATTGCTAGCCAAACAATCCCCAAATTTGGGGGCTTGTTCCCAGATTCTCCTCTTCTCCTCAGTGGAACAACATGTAGAGAAGAGGATATGCAAATCACCCCAAGAAAGCTCAAATTGCAGGGATAAGTCCCAAAAGCCTTCAGTAAACTTTGTTGGGTTTTCGGAAAACTTCCCCAACTTTTCTTTAGTTTGATTGAGATCCAAGATGGAAAATGAGACATGCACTCCAGTTGTCCTACTGGATGAGAGAGCTGCTTCCCTTGAGGGAAATAGCCCTGAAGGTGGTGTGGGGACAGAGGCTTGGGAAGGGAGATTGAAAGTCCCAGTTCCTGTGAGAGAATGACTGGGGGGTGCTGGCGGAACTGGATCAGACTGTAAGACTGGGGGATCTGGCTGGCAAGGGGGAAGATCAGCCAGCATCTGAGGAGGGGAAGGGGTCAGAAGAGGAGATACCTCTATGACTGCCTCAGGGGTAGGTCCTGATGCCTGAGTGGGTGTTGCCTCAGGGGGAGGGACCACAGAGGGAGGCACTTCAGCAAGAACAGTGGCTGGGACCTGAGCAGGGATCCCTGAGGGGGAAGGGACCATGCTGGGAGATGCAGGGTAGGAGATATGGATGGTGTAAGAGGCAGGAAATGAGGGGTGTTGGGCTAGAGGAAAAGGGAAGGGAAACCAAGGGGAAAAGGTTGGGGTGCAGCAGAAGGGGCTGGGGGAGCTGCCTCAGTGACCTGAGGAGGAGTTGCTGAGAGGGGAGGGGCTGGGGCCAAAGCCTTAGGAAAGGGGTTATTTAATTGGTCCTCGTTGCCCCTCTGTGGAGGGGCTCTAGCTTCAAGCATCTCAAAGTATTTCCTGAGAACCTTGTTCTGAGAAAGTTCAAGAAAAGCCATTAAGTAGGCAGCTTCTGTCCATCCTCTTTCTCTGTGACAGTATGATTCTAACTGCAAGAGAGTATTCTCTTTTAAAGTCCCAAAACAGGCCATAGTTCATGGTCCTCTAGGTGGTACCCAGGCCAAACAGTGTTGCAAAAAAACCCCACTTTTCCTTTTTAAGGTCTCCAGAGAAACTACATCTTTTCCAATGTTGTAAAAGACAAAGGAGAACTTTGGGGAGCTACAGGCATAGGACCTGGAAGGCCCTTCCTCCATAAAGGAAGGTTTGAGAGCAAGCCTTGAAAAACAAGCAAAAAAACCCCCACAAAAAAGTACCTGAAGTTTTCCCAGTTCCCTAGCACCGAGAGAATTGAAAGAATCTGGCTTACACTTCCAGATGGTGCATCTGTCCTTGTCCTCCATTCTTCAGAAGCTGCACACATGTCCATGTTCTCCAAAATAACCAGACAGGACCGAGAGCCTGAGGTCAGGCTGAGCAGGAAACAGCCTCCTATCTGTCTGACCTAATGGGACCTGAGAGGTCAGCCTCCCCCCCCAAAAAAAAACAACACACACACACACCCAACACAAAACAAACAAACAAAAAAACCTGCACTTCCAAAGTACTAGGGAAAGAGAGAGGCTTAAGTACCTTCCAGTCCGGCTGGAGAAGAGTTTGAGTTTAGCAGTGTTCCCGGTGTGAGGGATTATTTGCAGTGAATTTTCTCCATTCTGAACATCCTATATATATTCTTATTACTTCCTTATACTTTGTAATTAAGTTCAGTATCATTTCCCCATATATATATATATATGTAGGTCATTGGTATTTCAAAGTAATGTAAGAGCTATTAAGTATTAATACAATTTATTGGATTAACTATTGAGACCAAATTAGAGGTGTTTTTAGTTTGGGGAAAGGAATGGTAGTGTAAGAGGTAGCAAAGGGTTGTTTCTATAGAACTGCAAGAATTGCTGAAAGAAGACTGCTGATAAAAAGTACCAGACAGTAGCCTTGGGAAGAGTTGAGGCAGTAGCCTTGGGAAGAAGTTGGGTTCCTAGTTCCCAGAGAACTCCTAGATAATATTAAAAATGGAATAACATAGAATAAAAGGAGCTAGCAGCAGCAGGTGGATTTAACCAATCAGAAATCAGACAGTGGCCCTGGGATACTCAGGCCCAGATAAGGACACATCTAGGTTGGACTGAAGGGGGTTCAGTCTTCTGAGGTTGTTACTGTGCTTACGTAGGGGACCTCATGTATTATGTATGTTATCTAGCAAATTAGAGCCTCATTAGTAATAATTAGGGTAATGAATGGAGAGGGCTTTGTGCCGATTGGTTGGCATTAATAAGAAGATTGTGAGCTTGCCTTACCAACCAATGGTAAGGTGGGACAGTGGAGAAGGTGGGGAATTCCCATGTTAGGACTTTATAATCTTGCTTTTGCCTTCTGTAGTACTCTCCTCCCTTCTGACCTTCTTGCTGGATTTGGGGATGCCCTTCCTCAAGAAGATAGTAATGAAGTTTTTGCTTTTACTCTGAGAAGTCTCTGAGTCATTTTGGGTGAGTGGTCTTCTGACACATATACCAATGTCAGGGAACCATGTAAATGAAGAGGTTACCCAGAAAGAGGATTAGAGTTGCTCTGGAGACCCCAAAATACCAACACACTGGGTCCTGCTAAATGAATTCGACTCAAGTCTTCTCAGCCAAAGAAAAGTAAAGTTTATTAAAAGTTCGCTTGTATCGAACACAGAGTAAGCCTGTACTGGGTTATTCTATGGTGCTCTCACAGACATGGAGACAAGATGTGGTCTTATATACAGAAGGTTGTGGGAGGAATCTAGGGGTGGTCTAGAGGAGGAGTTTGGGGAGGGTCTTCAGGAGAAGTCAGATGAGGTCAATGAGTTATTGAGGGTGGGATGTTGCTGGAGGCTACCTGGAGACTACAGACAATGATGGGCTAGGCCAGTTCAAGGGTGGATTGATATTTTGATAGGCTCACAGGTGGGAAGTAGATGGACAGTGGAGGGCTAGGCTAGAAACAGGTCTGGGCCCAGCCACACTGTAAGGCTTATTGCCTCATGCAAATGCCTCAAACAATTTAATCAGAGCTCAAGGGAGGTTTCCAGAGCCTGTACCTCAAGGAGTCAAGGAGAGCTCAAGGGGGCTTCCAGAGCCCATACCTTATCAGATTCAAAGTTAAATTAGTGTAATAAGGATTTTTGTTAATTTATAACCATTAGGAAATTAGCTCCTCTTTTGATGATTGGTAAACTTTAAAAAATTCTTAACATGGAAACCTACAGTTTTGTAAACTATTAAAACTTTGTAAAAGAAAGAGGAATGTAGGAATCAAGATCAGTATCTAATATTTTCTCTTGTACTATGAAGGCAAGAAAATCTGTTAAAACAAGTTACTTTCCCTTTTGATCTGAATGATCATAAATGTTATCTGTTACAGAGTATGACAAAATGTTCTAAAAACTTAGCATTTATGAGGACTGCCACAGGTGGATGGCTGTCTCCCTGAGAAACTTGCGAAACAACCTTGAGAAGGTGAAGGTAGGATTCTCTTGACCTATCCCAGTCTTGGTAAATGAGACATTTTCGCACCTGTTTAATTCTGAGCCTGACTGTGATATCCTCTTATACAACTGGCCACCTACAAAACATACCTGAAATCAAACAAAACTAACGCTACTATGTCCCTGTCTTTCTCCTCACATAGTAAGTTCTGTTGATAAGCGCAAGTGTAAAAGAAGATAAACCCTACTGGTGAGTTTTGATTAAGCAATATCTACCAGGATAGTACTACTATAGAGGGGAATCATTTGAATTGATCTATTTTATCTATTAGACATTTTTAGCAGGGAAGGGGATCTCTGTAAGTGACCTGAATTAGAGACGCAAGTCCTCCAGAAGCTGCTCTGAAGCCCCATTCATTCCTCTGTGCCTAAGAGATCTCCGGATGACCAGAGGATGCATCAGATTCAGAAACCAGACAACTGAATGAGATGAGACATCTGAAATTTAAGATATGATAGACTGATGAAATGGACAGTTATTATGAAATAGATTGCTCCATTATCTTCTGTAAGGCCTACTTGTCCCCAGTCCATGCCTCATTTACTCCCCTCACTACCTGCTTTGGTTTTACTTCACCCCCCATAGCAGACTGCCTTCTATGTGTCCAGATTGTGATGATCCAAAATAAGACAAATCTTCTTTGGATCTAGGTTGTGAATGAGGGAAATGATTGCTTTAGATCCCTATTTTATTCTAAACTTATCTCTAATTGGTATTAATCAACTTAGTGTGATTCCATGGGGGGAGTAATTGTGAGCAATTATTAGTATTATACTTATCTATTAATATACATTTAGTCAGTCTAGTCAAGTCACATGAGTATAGGAATTACATATATGTTTTACATATCTTAAATGCAGGAATAATTAGATAAGATAGATTCTCTCTTATAATGGGACCCAAACTTCAAATTACAAGATATAAGTTCACCGTTCTCTAACCTGTTATGAAGTTCATTTTCCTAACCACAAGAATGTAAAGCAGAGGACCTCCACCCTTTTGGGAGATGACGTTGTGACCAACCCAGTGTGGGTGGGATGTCTTGATGTGATATGGAAAGTCCCCCAACTAATTTTTGTACCTCCAGACCACCTACTCTTGCCCAACATGAGGAGGGGGCCCATCTTATGATCCTTACGGAGATGACCCTTGCCTTGTCCATTCTGTGACCATTAATGCTGATGATTTCTGGTCCTTGTGGAGGGTCAAAATCAAGGTCTATCATCTAATAAAACTCTGTTTTTTACTTTGCCCCTTCTGTGTCTCCAGGTATCAAATACTATAAAACTAAGGCCCTGGAGTAAGGAGGATCTCATGAGGAGATCTGGGGTCCACTTCATTAGATGGGGCCAGGGAGCTTTTAATAAAGTACTATTGGCTTGGAGCTCTGCCTCGGTGTTTTTTCTTGCAGATCGGACGATTTTGGACCCCAGGTACAGGGACAAAATGAGAAACGTTTAAGTCATTCAACAGTTAACTAAAGGAGACTTACTTAGCTAGAGATGGAATAGGATATTACATGGGGATCATGAACTGTGTACTGAGGACAGCTGGACTGGATTCAATGGGTTGTAGCTCTTTTTCTGCCTCGGATCTGCTCATCAAATGCTATGCAATCCATGGAGTTCCTGGTGACTCTTTTATACTAGAGACCAGGAAATGATACTAGTAGACTGGACCTTTAATCTCTCTAAGCCCAGGGAAGACTTGAGAATCATTTGAATACCTTTTAAGGAAATTTGCATAACTTGAATGTGCCAGTCATCTGTCAACAAGGATTATTAAGCACCTACCCTTTGCCAGCCCAGTAGAGGATTTTTGTGAGGATCAAATGAGGTAATATTTGTAAATAAGCACTTAGCATAGTGTCTGGCACACTGTAGGTGGTACATAAATGCTTATTTCCCTTCTCCCTCCGTCCTCCCCCCATAACCAACAGGGAACCACTGGAGGTTTTTGAGTAGAGTGACATCATGGAGTCACAGAGAAAGATGGTATTCCATTGTAAACAGATTAGAGAAACTGAGGCTGGGGAAAACAAAGTCCTTTCTATCTAAGACCATAGTCAAGTAGAGAGGAAATGGGACCTCAAGTTAGTCAAATAGGATTAATTAAGCACCAGGAGCTGGCATCCAGCACAGAGCTGGAGATACAAAGAAAGGTCATAACTCAAGGAGCTCACTTTCCAAGGTGGGGAGACACCATGGCAATAACCAGGTACAAATATGATACACTCAGAGTAAATTGGAGGTAAAGGAAAGAGGAAGGCTCTACGATTAAGGAGGAGCGGGAAAGAGCCAGACAGGGATGTTTGTTGTGTTGTTGAAGCAGCTGGCACACAGTATTGAACAGATGTGGTTGGATAGACCTGGCCAGCAGGATGGGGAGCATCATTAAAGCGAATGGAATAAAGGGAGAGATGGGCCTTCATGGTAGGACAATTCGTGTTTCATGCTTGAGCTTGAGTGCCTAGGGAGAGGCACTGTTCAGTTCAAACAAGTTAATATTAGTTATTCCTTTTTTGTCCTGTTTTCTTTAGAGATTTGGCTCCTCGTTCTATCCATTGAATACTTCGGGTCAGCCTCACCCAAGGCTCCAAGGGGCCGCTGAGTCCATGTCCTGGGCTGGGCTCTTCTCCCAACAAAGGGCCTTCCCTCACCACCTGCCCTAGGGAGGGGCAGTGGGTATAGAAATACTCCCAGTGAGTATAGATGGGAGTGTTCTTCCCATAGCAGGGACTATGAACATACACAGGCTTTTCCTCCTCTAACAAGAAACAGTGGCATAGATGGGAGCTCTACTCCTCTGTTGTTATTGATCAGTCACATCCAACTCTTCAGGATCTTATTTCAGGTTTTCTTGGCAGAGATGCTGGAGGGGTTTGCCATTTCCTTCTCTAGCTCATTTTACAGATGAGGAAACTGAAGCTAACAGGGTTAAATGACTTCTCCAAGGTCACACAGATACTAAGTATCTTAGACCAGATTTGAACTCAGGCCCAGGCTCTATCCACTGTGTCACCTAGTAGGAACAGTCAGTGGGTATACAGAGCTCCTCCTCTAGGAAGGGACAATAGGCATTCATTGGAGCAAGTCAGATTTATATTTAGATCTCAGGGTAACTTTCTTAGACACACTGTCCATATTGGCATTCTCCCTACCTCAGAACAGGGTGTTGCAGGTCATTCTGACTCATTTTATGAGCTCTTCTCCCAAGACTGTTTCATAAGATATTAGGATGAAGAGACTTGAAATGCCTTCATAGTCAGACACCCTCATTTTTCAGAGAAAGAAACTGAGACCTAGAAAGATTAAATGACTTATCCAAGGTCATAGTAGGGTTAGCAGCAAGATTTGAATCCAGGTTCTTTGACTGTAGTGCCATTATAACATTCAATACATTTTTTTAAACTGAATTTTTACCACTAGATGCCCCATATTTTATCTGTTACCAAGTCTTATCAATCTTACCTTTGTAACATCTCTCCAATGTGCCCCCTTCTCTCCTCTAACACCACCCCCACCCTAATGTAGGCCCTCATGCTCCTACTTCTGAACTATTGAAACAGCTGCTTCCATGTCTGTGACAAGAGTCAGAACATTCCTTGCTCCCCAATGCCATTCCGACTCTCCTACTAGCATCATTTAGTAACCTCTTATTATCTGAGATTGATTCAATCCCTTTGTGTCACCAAACAAGATTCTGGTGGTTGTTATACACTGACCCCCAGGACGGACTCTCTCCTTCTTCCTCCAATGCTCAGTGATGAGCTCACAGTCTTCACTGCCCATTTCCTGCCTTCAAATCTATTGATACTCCCTTAAACACACTTAGTTTCGGTTCCTAAATCTGCTCATTTCCCATGATCCATAACTCTTCATGCTACACAGAGATGCTCGTGACCATGCTCTCCCATCCCTCACAAGCGTTCCACTTCCACGTTTATGAATCCTGAAATTCCTTTACCTGATCATAATCTTTAATCATTTCATCTTTCTTATAACCTTGGCTCTTCATTCTCTCTTTGACTTCTAATCCCTCCACCATTTAGTTCTTTCACAGACCATCTCCCTGGCACGAGCTATACTCTCCTCCCTTCCTCATCTTCCCTCCTGGTAAACCAGTTTGACCTTATTCTACTCCCAAATCCCTTACCTGCTTTTCTAGTTGCTAATAATGTCGTATCAAACTCCAATCTTAAATTGTTTCCACCATCTCACAGAGGTGGGGAACCTTCTGCCTCTAGGCTACACATGGCTCTCTAGGCCCTTGAGTGTAGCCCTTTGATTGAATCCAAATTTCACACACTTAAGGTTGTCCACCCCTGAATATCTTCATTTCTATACACATGATGCTATTCAGAGCTGGAGAAAAATCACAAAGCCATGCTGCCTAGGGCCACTACGAAGTTATGTTGCATAATTTAAATTGGGTCCTCTCTGCTGCAAGGCAAGCCTTTGATGCCTCCTTAATTAATTCATTATGCTACTCACCACATGGGCTTTTCCAAACCTTCTCATCCTTCTTGAAACCTCCCATGACTCTCTGTCCCTCTACCCCCCATGTTCTCATTCTTACCTGAAAACCTTTCTCATATTTCACTGAAAAAAAAAAAAGGAGGCCATTCCCCATGTGTTCCCTCTTCTCTCCTCATTTCACATCATCCAGATGCCTTTTGCCCCCTTCTCCTCATTCACCCACCGTATGTTAAAAGGTGACCTTACTCTTTGCCCAGGAGAACCCAAGGGACCCTATTTCCTCCTTTCTTCTCCAGGTTACCTCCTGGATCATCCCCCTATAGATAATCCCAGCTTCCTCCACTTTCTTCCTTCTCATTCTTAACACTCTGCTGACCTCATTGCTCAAATGAAAAGTTACCATGGATCTCTTAATTGTCCAATCTAATGGGCCTTTCTCAATCCTGATCCTGATTGATCTATGCAGCCTTTGACATTGCTGATCACCCTCTCCTTGGGAAAAAGGATAGATTCATTCTTTGTACTTCTATGCCCAGAACTTAACACAGTTCCTGGCACATAGTAGGTACTCAATAAATGCTTATTGATTGGTTGATTTGCTCTATAAGCTGGTCCTCAGAGTGACCATCCATAGGAATACAGGATCATAGACTTAAAGTTGGAAGAGACCCCAGAAATCATCTACTCCAAGCCTTTTGCAAATGAGAAGATTGAGTCCCAAAGATTTGTTCCATGCTCACAGTCAGTGAACAAAGCACCTACTATGTACCAGGCCCTATGCTAAGCACTGGGGATACCCTTAAAGAGATCACAATCTAATGAGGAGACAAAAAGAAAAAAAATATGTACAAACAAGCTACAGACAGGATGGGAAATAATTACATGAGAGAAGCCGATAGAAGTAAGAGCGTCGGGGTTAGGCTTCCTATAGGAGATGGGATTGGGGTGGGGGGGCTGGGAAAGAAGCTCAGGCATGGGGGACAGGGAGAGGAAATGCCCAGAAGCCAGGGATGGAGTGTCTTGCTGCTCATAGGACAGCCAGAAGGCCAATGTCACTGTGTGAAAGAGTAATGTGTAAGAAGACCAGAGATGGGAGACAGGTGGGTTAGGAAGGGCTTGGAATGGCAATCGGAGGATTTGTCTGATCCTGGAGACAAGAGGGAGCCAGTTTATTGGGCAGGGAGTGACATGGGCAGAGCTGTGCTTTAGGAAGATCATTGGGATGGTTTGAATGAATGATCTACTTGAGGTGGTGGCCAAGCAGAAGGCTGGGACGTTCATCTAGTAGTGACATCATGACGACTCTTGTCTTGTGACTTTCCAGGAGACTTTAAGATCCTTGAGAGCAGTGACCAATGTGTCTGTATCCCTAGTGCCTAATACAATGCCTGTCACCTAGTGGGGAATGTAATAATTGTTGTAAAATTGCTGACATTCTCAGGTAGGACCCCACAGCTAGTTGCTAGGACAGATAAGCTGTTCTGATTTTAGATTCCCTATTCTTGATGATTTACCTTGAGGAACCCATTTCTTTTTGAGGTTGAGATTCACACACCTCTGTGTCCCAAAGCAATACGTTATAATTACCATTAAAAGGTATTGGGGGCGGGGGCGGCCAGGTAGCACAGCAAGTAAGAGCACCGGCTCCAGTGTTGAGAAGACGTGAAGATCGAATCCTGGGCTCGGACACTTAGCAGCCACCCAGAAACACCTGGCCGTGTAACATTGAGCAAGTTACTTAACCCCAATTGCTTAGGGGCGGCCAGGTGGCTCAGCGAGTAAGAGCACTGGCTCCATTGTCGGGATGACCTGGATCAAATCTGGGCTCAGACACTCAGCACCACACCCAGAAATAACTGGCCATGTAACCTTGAGCAAGTTACTTAACCCCGATTGCTTAAAAAAAAAAAACCAACAAAGGTATTGGGGGAGGGGGTCAGAAGATGAAGAGGTTCCAGGTGGAATGGGACGTGAGGGCAAGCACGAGGATGCACTTTTTCCTGCAACAACACTCCCAAGTGGGTCAGAAAAATTATACCTGAGGTATACAATAAAGCTGAAAACCAAAGAGGGATTTTTAGCTACGCTGGCAGCAAGGAAAAGGCCAAAAAAAGGATATGACTAATTCTTGATGTGGATAGGGTGATGAGAGCAGAAAGCGAAGAGAAACCTCAGCAAAGTGAGCCTTGAGGTCATGCCCATGATAAGGATGGGTCGAAGGAACTGGGGATGAGAAGCCTGGAGAGAAGGATCACAGGAAGCATGCTCAAGCATTAAAGAGCTGCCATGTGGAAGAGTGGTTAGGCTTCTCTTGTTTTGCTCCAGAGAGAAGCAGGAGTAGTGGGAAGATGTTGCAAAGAGGCTAATTTGGTGGGAAGGAGAGGAAGAAAAGGGAAGAATAGCACCCACTGTGTGCCAGGGACGAGGCTAAGAATTTTGCCAATATCAATTCATTTCATCCTCATAACAACCCCAAGAGATAGGATATCATGATTCCCATTTTACAGCAGAAGAAACTGAGGCAGGCAGATCCAGTTATGTGCCTCAGGTCACACAACTAGTAAATGTCTCACACTCAGGTCTTTCTGACTCCAGGCCCACTGATTTATCCACTTTACCATCTTACCTCCTTAAATTTAGCTTGAATGTTAGGAAAAACTCCCTAATAACTTGTTGTTGTTCAGTTGTGTCCAACATTTTGTGACCCCATTTGGGGTTTTCTTGGCTAAGATACTGAAGTGGTTTGCCATTTCCTTCTCCAGCTTATTTTATAGATGAGGAAACTGAGGTAAACAGGGTTAAGTGACTTGCCCAGGGTCACATAGCTAATAAGTGTTAAGTGTCTGAAGCAGGATTTAAACTCAGGTTCTCCTGACTCCAGGGCCAGTGTTCTATTCACTGAGCCACCTAGCTGCCCCCTCACTAAATATTTTCAACCCCAAAGAATGTGACCTTCATGAATACTGGATGCAAGCCGGAGTTGAGGTGATGGGGGTAAGGGATGCAGTTAGTTGGTGAAATAGCTATGTAGGCAAAAAACAGCAAAGAAGAAAAAAATTGTTTGGGGGAGGAGGGGGGTTGGTATTTTAAAGATTCAGCTTCAAGGAATCGCTTGTGACCAGGCAATTAAAAAAAAAAAAAGGCAGCCAGTTTTCTTTGAAAGGAGGCTCCCAGGCAGGTAGTGGCTTGTTTGGAAGCCACACCTTCCAGAGCTCCCTGGACACACTCCCCTTCAGGCTGCCAGGGCCAGGAACAAGGTCACCTCCTTCTTAGGAGATTTTTCTGTGCCGAGAAGCTGGTAGTTACAGCCTAGGAGAGATCCCCGTTCTGGAGTTCCCCATCCTTAGTCATAGACCTTCCAGCCTAAGCACTTCAAACCCGAAACTCGAGGCACCTACCTCTCCCTGGAGAAACTGAGTAAGAATGTCTCCAAACCTGTGGGCGACAGAGCCTAAGGTAATCCCTGCCTAATGGGGAGATAAGTAAATACTGTATCTTTCTGAATATAGGTCACCCCCAATGCAAGCCACACCTCACAAAATGCGGTTTGTCTGACAGGGAAAAAATATATAGGCAAAAATGAAAAAAAGAGCCAAGTTCGGGGGCACCCTGGAATTTTCTCCAAGAGGGATTTTGTGGGAAAGTAGAGTTTATTTCTGGACTAATTCAAGTATCTATCCAGGAGTCCTTAAGGAAAGATGAAAGAACTTTCAGTGCCAAGAGGGCGGCTTTGTCTCAGCCCCAGCTCCACCTTTTTATGGACTTCTCGCCCCGATAGTACTTTGTGATTCTAAAACACTTTGTATACATTACCTCATTTGCTGACCATGAGGCAGATGACTCATGGAGTGGGAAAGTGAACTCAAAGAGAAAAACCATAAGGTGTGATGAATCCCAAATGAATGGTGCCTAGTGGAAGCTCCATCAGCTCTGGGCTCAACACAGTCATTTGTCCTTCTTGGCCTCAGTTTCCCCAAAGTAGCCACCACTCACTTTTCCATATTACTGCAAAGTTCACAAAATGTTTTCCCCATCACAATACTACAGAAAAGGTAGTACATGCTGTTGTTAATTAGTAATGTGCTGAACAGAGAGCTAGGCTCCAACAATGCTGCCCTTACAGCACACAGGATTGCAGTCTTAGGGGTGACAGGAAGCTTTGAGATCATCCTCTTCTTTCTACACTTAAGGAAACTGAGGCCCAAAGGGATGACATAGCTCGGGGTGTTTGAATTTAAAGACAGAAGGGGCTTTGGTGCAGAAAAATGAGTCTTGCCTGAGGTCACACAGAATAGTACAACTCAGTTTTAACCCCTTCTTCACTCCCATCCTCTCTTCTGTCACTCATTTACACAGTTAACTCCCTGACACCAGCTAGAACCCAGATCTGAGCCTAAACCCAGGGCTCTTCTCATTATGCCCCATAACCTCATTGGTTTTGGATTCAACATCCCTCCTGGATCAGTGATTTTATGAGAACTTCAAGGAAGACTGAAAAATGACTGAATTCGAAAACCCAACACAGGAAGCCCAGGCTCCTTCTCATAGACCCAAGTTCCCAGAGTTGGCCAGCCCTGCCAAATCTCCTTAGCTTCCCCACTGCTTGTCCTTTCCATTGTGAGCCAATTACACCGTAGTTCTTTTTTTATATAATAATATTTTATTTTTCCCCAACTAACATGTGCAAACAATTTTTAACATTTGTGTTTTTTTTAAGTTTTGAGTTCCAAATTCTATCCTTTCCTCTCTCCCTACCCCCTCCCTGAGAAGTAAAAAAAAAAAATCTGATAAAGGTTATACATTACACTTTAATTCTAATATTAATTAACATTTCTGCAGAGCCTTATGGTTTACAAATCCTTTCTTTCCTCTTAACCCTAAGAGACTGGGCAATGCAAATGTGACTGCCCATTTAAGAGGTTTGGGGTCTCTTCAGGCCCACCCAACAAGTGCCAGAACTCTAACCCATATCTCTCCAAGAAGACTTAGTCAGTAAAATTTTAAATTAGACACCCCCCATCCCCCACTCCCAACTTCCCAGTTTAAAGGGTAAGAGACTCTCCCCAGCCAGGAGGGTAGGGCCACAAAAGCATAAGTGTTTTTATATAATACACAAACAAATATATTCCCCCAAGGCAGTCTGGAGAGGCAGGGTGAGAGAGAGTTTCAAGCTTCAGGAAATTCTCAAATATCCAGTTCAAAGAGCAGAGTAGGGCCCCCAACCTCCCCGCCCACCCGTTTCACCAACTAGTCCAGCCACACCAGAAAAAGCGCTAAAAGGACACACCTAAAGGCTTGGGGCCCTTCTAGACAAAAGACTGGAATCCTGGAGGAGGAAGGAAAGCTGGAAGTTAGAAGACCGGATTTCAGGGGAGGGAGAGGAGAATGAGATGAGATAGGGAGTAGATTGGAGGAAGAAAAAGAGTGGGGAGACCAAAAGGAGAAAGGTGGGAAAGAGAAAGGAGAAAGGAGGGGAGAAAGAGGAGGATAGTAAAGAGAAAAGAAAGGAGGAAAAGGAAGGGGGGGAGAAAGAGGGGAGGAAGGCAAATGGAAGAACTCATGAGTTCACAGGTGATTACCCTCAGCCAGTGGGGGTGGGGGGAAGGGCTAGGCTGGGCTAAAAGGTCCCAACAGCTGTTTTTTTTTTTCTTTTCCCAGCTGCGGTGATGACTACTACCAAATTCTTATTTAATGACAAACCATAGAAACTTCCCAGAGACCTTTGTCTAGCAGAGAGAATGGTCTGCATTCTTCTGACCCCACCCCAAGTATCTGGTATCAAAGCAGTCCTCTCTAGGGGAATGGAAACCTAGGAGAGTGGCCTCCACAAGGATGGGTAAGACTGAACCCAGCACCTCAACATCATATGATCAAAGGCACCCCTGGGGCTCAGAGACATCAGCAATGGACTTAGAGCCAGAAGACTTAGTTTTGAATTTCAGCTCTGCCTGTTCCTTGATTACTGGCTATGTGACCTTGGCCAAGTCTGGGCCTCAGTTGCTTCACCTGTAAAATAAGCAGGGTGTACTATATGGCTACTAAGGAGAGGCCTATTCAAGCTTTGGGCTGCAGTCACCGACAATCCCAAGAAGACAGGGCACTTTTGAGTCCCTGCCCCAGCCAAGTCCCCTCTGAGTGTTTTAAACAGTAAACCTGAGCAGTCCTTGGGGACGTGGTTGGAGAAGTCACAAAGGCTTTTCACTGTTTTATGGGTTTTCTTCATATTTTATTAAATCCAACAGCTTATAAAAATTCTGACATCAAAGACAACACACACACATTTTGCAAAATAGACTTAACAAGCCAACAGTTACAACACCAAGTAGTAACACTAGTGAGCTATACAGAAGAAGCATGGAGGGGAGCAGATACAGAGTCCCCCCAAAAACCGTCTTGAAAAATGCATTTCAGACCAATGTAACAGGTGGGATGGAGACCCAGCTTGTCATATAAACGGCTGTAAATGAGAACATTACAGAGAACCAAATCCTTGTCCTATTGTGAACACCATTATACAAAGTGGGAAATTTAGAAGATGCATGTTGTTTTAAACAGTGTGAGATAATGAAATTAGCTTAAACCCTAAGTTTTGGGGCCCATTCAAATTCATTTAAAACTTGGAAAATCTCTTGACAACACTTTCAGATGCTGCCGAGAAGTTATGAATAGAAATCCCCGAGTGGGTAGACAGAGGCACCCAGAATAACATTCATTAGAGACCCACCCTGCCCTTTTGGGTTCCTACTAGTTCCTTGTTTTTAAGGAGTCATATTTCCTAGGACTGAAATGATTGGGCTGTTTTACAGATTCTTTTCCTTAGGGATCATACCACCTGACATTTATAGAGCGCTTGTTTTACAACAGTCACAACAACCCTGGGAGGTAGGTGATTTTTTTAAACCCCCATTTTACAGATGAAGAAACAAAGGCTCAGAAGAGTTGTCAGTTGTCCTGGGCCACACAGCTAGGATTTGAAGTCAGACAAATAGGACTAAGATCAAAGAATATGGTAAAGTGGAAAGGGCTAGGAGACTAGGAAAAGGAAAGTGGCCAAGGCTCTAGTCCTAATTGTACCTCTAATTAGAATGTTAGCATTGTAAGGAAGAGAACCATACATGGAGCAGAATTTAAGCGCCAGAAGGTACTTTAGAACAGAGGCTGTTAGACCACAGAACACAGACTGTCAGAGCTAGAAGGAACTTTAGAACATAAATGTTAGAGCTAGACGGACCTTGTCATGTCTTCCTGGTCCTCAGTTTCTCCATATGTAAAAAGAGGAATTGGACTACATTCCCTTCTAGCCCTAAGATTCTTTTTTTTTTTTTTTGGGGGGGGAGGCAGGAAAAGTCTCAGTCCAGCCGAGGATCAGGCGCCCCGTCTCCTATTCCTGAGGGAGGAGGCTCTTTCACCAGAAAGCTTCCATTCCCCCCCACCCCCCATAACCCTCCCCAGTATCCTCGTCCTTACAAGTTGAGCTGTTTGTTCATCTCGCCCATTTCCTTGATTTCCACCTTCTCGTATTTTCCCGACTTCCTCTTGTTGCTAATGACCAGGACCACTATGCCAGCCACAATGGCCAGGGCCAGCACCACGATGACAGCGATCAGCCCGGCGGTCATCCTCTTCATGGAGAACTGGGGGGGCTTTTCGTCCACGTAGTAAATCATCGTGTCCTGCACTCGCAGGGGCTCCCCTCTGACCTCGAGTCTGAGGTTCGGCTTGTGGAACACAGACTCTCCCTTGACATCCCTCTCGAAGTAATAGGCCACGTCGGCGATGTCCACCTCGCCCTGGGCCTTCTGGGAGGCGTTCTGCTGCAGCTCGATCTGGATGGTGGGGCGCTCGTACTCCACGGCCGTGACGTACTTGGGGCTCAGCTGGTAGCGCTCGTGGAAGAGGCGCCGCAGGGCCTGGCTCAGGTCCGAGTGGTTGAAGGCTTGGGCGCGCTCCTGGTGCCGCAGGTTGATGAGGATGTAGCTGGTGCGCACCAGCTCGTCGCACTTGAGCGTCCGGTCCCCCTTGTCGGTCCGCCGCACGCCCACCGAGTTAACGCACCAGCACACCTCGCTCTGGTTGCACTGGCGGGCCTTGAAGCGGCCCCCGCTGTCGCAGTCCGGGTTGTACAGCCCGTCGTTGTCCACGACGGCGTGCTCGCTGGGCTTGATCAGTTTGCGGGCTTTGTGCGGGCTCATGCGCGCCTGCATGAGCAGGCACTTGGAGGTCAGGGTGGTGCAGTCCACCACGTGGTTGGAGCCCACGACCGTGCACTGACAGCCGCCCCCGGAGCCGACCGGGTTGCAGACCGTCCACTTGTTGGTGGGGCAGGTGCAGTTCTGGGCCGCTGTCCAGCCAGCAGCCGCCACCAGGAGCAGCCCCAGCACCAGGGGCTGGGCCATGCTTGGCGAGGATGGGAGAGCCACGGAGGAAGGAGCAGCAGGTGCCGGGCTGGGAGCTCACTGCACAAGCGGCCGGGCTGGGGGGGTGCAGGATCCCAAGGTGTCTATGCGCAGGAGAGCTGTGCCCTCCTGCTTTTATAGGACGTCCGACCTGCACGGCAGGTTCCACCGCTGACTCACCTGCAGGAATGTTGATGACACTTTAGCCCCAGTAAGGAGCTGGAGTGGAGAGCTGGAGAGCCAGGGCTGCTGCCCCGCCTCCCATTGTATCTCGCCTGCCATCTGGGGAGTGGGGAGCTGGAACTGTGAGCCTCCACAAACTCCAGCCCCAAGAAAAGAGAAGAGAGGGAACTACCTAAATCCCCACTAACACCCCTTCCCCTCTTCCCCAGGGCTGGCCTGCCCCTGCCTCTCCGGGGACGGGATCAGCTCTGGCCCCAGCCACAAGACTAGTGGTCAAGGTGAACCAGAACTTACAGCCCCTCCTCTGTTGGACAGAGCCACTAAGGTGTGTCTCGGAAACACACCCACAGAGGCACCGGCCTCTCCCCTCCCCCGCCCCCTTTCCTAGCTCTCTGGGAAGGGATCTTTCTCAGAAGTATTGGCTCTTTTTTGCCTCCTTTCTCTCTTAGTATTTTTCTTCCCTCGACTTTTTCTCCCTCCTCTGTTCTCTTTATTCGTTCTCTTCCTCCTTTCTTTCCTCTCCTTTTCTTTCCTTTCTCTGCTTTTCCCTCTCTCCCTTTCATCCCTTTCCCTCTCTTCTCTCTTCATTTCATCTCTCTCCCTTCATTTCTTTTCTATCCCTTTCTTCTCTTTTCCCCTCTCTACTTTTTCTTTTCCCCTTTCCCTACCTTTCCTCTTTCTTTTCTCCCCTTAACTCTTTCCTCTCTCCTTTTTCTCCCTTTTCTTCTATCTCCTTTTTCTGTTCTCTTTCCTCCTTCTTTCCACTCCCCCCTTTTCCACCTCTCCACGATTCTTTCCCTTTCTATCCTTTCCTCTCTTCTGCTTCTTCCCCCTCCTTTTCCCTCACCTTCTCTCTCTCTCTCTCTCTCTCTCTCTCTCTCTCTCTCTCTCTCTCTCTCTCTCTCTCTCTCTCTCTCTCTCTCTCTCTCTCTCAAAATTAAATGGCCAAACATTTCAAAAGATGGCAATGGATAGTACTCATTCTTAATATTTGATAGGCTCGAAGCTCACTGAGGGCCGGGGCCAACTCAGGTTTATATTTGCATCCTTAGTGTTAGCAAAATGCTTGGCACAGAGTACGGACTTTAAACTGCTTATTTAATTGAGTTCAAATCCAACTTCTGACACCACCTGTCTGTGACCTTGGGAAAGTTACTTAATCTTCCTTGTTCCCAATTTCTTTTTCTGTAAAATTAGGGGATTAGACTAGACTGCCTCCTAGGTGCCTCCCAGCTTTAGATCAGTAGATGTGTGGGAGTACATGAAAGTTAATCTGATCCTCTCCTATTATTCCATTAAACCTCAAACCTTTCACTTCACCTCTGCCTCAGTTTCCTTATCTGTAAAATGGGGATAATAATAGCATCTACCTTAAAGGATTGTTGTGAGGATCAAATTTAAAAAAGCACAATTCAATAAACACTGGCATTTATACAGCTATTTGACATTTGAAAAATGTTTTGCACGTATCCTCTTATTTGAGCCTCAGAACAACTTTGAGGTAGGAATTGCCATTTTATGAATGAGGAAACTAAGGCTCAGTAACTTTCTCATGACTACACACCTAATAAGAGTGGGACATGAAGTTTGAACCTACATCTTTGACCTCTAAGTCTGTTCTCTGTCCACTATGCCACCCAAGGAACGCCCCTCCCAAAACTTAGACAGGTCAGCAGGGCAAGTATTAGGTCAGTTTTTGAGAAAAGGAGATGAAAGCCCAGATAATTAACCCCTACAATCACTCTCCATTAAGTTTCTAAGAGCAGGGACTGTCTATCTATCTCCAGTGCCTGGCATATAGTAGGTGCTTAATAAATGAGTGCTGGATGACTGATCCAAATCCAGATCTTTTTATTCGAAGTCCAGTGGGCAAAATAAATGGAGACATTGGTTGTAATAAAAGGAAGTATAATGCTTCAAAGTTTCAAGTCACCCAAGTGATCTTTCTTAAGTACTGGTCTGACTATGTCACTCCCCTAGTTAATAAACTCTGCTGTCGTCCTATTAGCTCTAAGATCAAATACACACTCCCCTGTTTGGCATTCAAAGCTTTCACCACCTGGCCCCAATCTTCAATACCTTTTTCGGACACGACTTGTGGGCACGCTCTTTCAAGTCCCAACATATTGGCTGCTTGTTGCTTGACACACATGATGTGCCATCTCCCATCTAGTAGTAATAAATGCTTGTTAACCGACTGGCAATCTCTGTGTTTGGAACACACTGACTCTCCTTATCTCTGCATGTTAGAATCCAGCAGTACCTTCCACATGGGGCCTTTCCCCATGTCCCTCTACTGCCGATGCTTCCCCCCAAATTACCTTGGATCTCTTTCCACACACTAACATATACACATACATGTACATATACATATATACATACATATATACATATGTGTACATATACATGGGTACATTTACATATAATTTATATATTAACATATTTATATGCACATGTACACACACATATGAAACAGCAGGGTCAATGATCTGGAAGCCAGGTAGACCCAGCACCACTCCTGCCTCTGATTCTATTGGTTAAGTCCCTCTCTGAGCCCCAAGCTGTTCTCTAGGACTACAGAGAAGGTGCAGACCTGGAGGGACCATAGCAATAGAATCACAGATCCAGTCCTTGTTCTTATACAGGTGACCCAGTGGGTAGAGGGCTGAGCCTGGAGTCAGGAAGACCTAACTTCAAAGCAAGCCTCAGATCTTTACTGAGCTTTGTGACCCTGAGCAAATCTCATAACCTCTGTCTGCAAATCTGTAAAATGGGGGTCAGAATAGTACCTACTTCCCAGGGGTTGTTTGATCCTCAGATCCAATGAGATCCTCTTTGTAAAGTACTTTAAAAACCTGAAAATGCTTTTAAATGCTCATTGTTATTGTTATATTTGTCTTCCAAATGGAATATGAACTCTGCCAGAACACAGACTGTTTCACAGCAGCTGACACACAGCACATAGTAAATATTTCTGGATTGTTTGATTCATTGTTTAGTCATTTTCTGTTGTGTCCAGCTCTCCACGACCCCATTTGGGTTTTCTTGGAAGAGATACTGGAGAGGTCTCCCTTTTTCTTCTCCACCTCATTTTACAGATGAGGAAACTGAGGAAGACAGCATAAAGTGACTTGCCCAGGGTCACACAGCTAGGAATTGTCTGAGACCACATTTGAATTCAGGTCTTCCTGACTCCAAGTCCAGTGCTCTATCCATTGTGCCACCTAGTTTTCCCATTGATTGATTCGAGGTCCCATAAATTTCTTAGAGTAAGGAATCCCTCCACCAGTGTCCATTGTAGCCCTGCTCTGCTGCCATGCCCCAAAAGGCCACCTGCCTAGAGACAGTCAGTGGAGACAGTAGAGAGAGAGCTGAGCCTGGCTGGAGTCAAGGAGACCCAAGTTCAAATCTGACATCAGACACTTCCTAGCCATCTGACCCTGGGCAAGTGATTTAACCCCTGTGTTTCAGTTTCCCCAACTGTAAAATGGGCATGAATAGCACCTGCCTCCTGTGACCATAGTCAGGCTCAAATGAACTGTTTATTTCTCAGTGCTTATCACAGCACCTGGCAAATAGTAGGCACTTAGCAAATGCTTCCTTCCTTCCTTCCTTCCAAAAAGAAAACCATCACTTTGCTGCTGGCATTTTAGTGCTGAAACTCATGACAATTAAGTTGGTCTCCTCTCAGACAACAGACACAAGGCCAGTGCTGGCCCCTGACCCTTCATCTCTGGATGTTCCCAGAGACAGCCCATGCCCTATGCCATGCCACAGTGCCAGACTAGGGCTTCAGAGGATAGATGGCAATAAGAGAGGCTGACTTGGGGTCTCATTTTAGGGTCAACAAGAGCCTTTATCTACTCAGGTTCATGGCATCTTCCGGACCCTGTGAGGTAGATGGTGCAAGTGTTATGCCCATTTTACATGTAAGGAAACTATGGGTTAGAAGGGTTAATGTAAGTGACCTGCCCAAGATCACCCAGTGGGAGGCTGATAAGAACTCTGGTCTCCTGACTCTTACTATTCTAGTAAATGACCAGGTCTTCCATTTAGTTATCAACCAGCCCCAAGAATGTGCATAGACAGGGAATTCTTAATTACCCAGGGCCACCACTCCTCTACCACTCACCCAAGTCCCTGCGGCAGCCAGCAAGTGTAAGGGAGTTGGAGCTGGGGACTGAGGGGTTATGTGTGTCTGAGCCTGAAAACTGAATGGAAAAGTCCAACAAACATGGCTGATTTTTAAGTCAGTTGTTCTTATTTGAGTTATGCAATATGTTATCGTGAATCATCAATCAATTTGTATTAATTCTTTCCTATCCAGGAAGATATTAATGAACCTACTGTGTGTGTTAGGAGCATGGACAGGGGGGAAGGAATTGAAGAGGGTAGGAACTGGGATAAGGAAATTAGCTAACCTCTTTGGGCCTCAATTACCTCACTTATCAAACAGGGGGGTTAGACTAAAAAGATCCCTTGGGTTCTTGCATGTTCTACTGTTCTAGGTCCTAGGTTCTATCCAGTCTTTTCTCTGTACAGACCCCTGGGATGGGCAGAACCCAGCAAGGCAGAGGAGGTGCAGGGCAGAATTGAGAGTCAGTGGATCCTGAACCTCCAAAGGCAGCTAGTTCAACTCTCTCATTTTACAGATGAAGAAACTGAGTCCCAGTGGGAAGTGACTTGCCCAAGGTCAAACAGGTCTTAAGTGGTAGACGTGAGATCCCAATCTGCATCTTCTGACTCTTTGTGCCTTATCTCCCTAGCAGAGGAGGCAGAACCTGGGATTCAGAGCTGCAGGAAGCAGGTTCAAATTCTGCCTCTGATCCCTGCTATCTGTGGAGCATAGGTAAAGTCAATGGTCCTCCCTGGGCCTCAGTAAAATGAGAGTCATGAGTTAAAGGGCTTCAGAAGTCCCTTCCAGCTTCAGTGTCAGGACCTGAATTCAAATCCCAAACCTGCTGTTTCCCATCTGGGCGACCTTTGGATAAATCTTTTGGCTTTGCCAGGCATTGATCCAGAAACTATGCATTTGGACTTGAGCCTCAAGCCTCTTCCAGCTCCAAGTCTATGGTCCCCTGATCCGAGGAACAGCCCTGTGAGACGGGGTACACGTAGTATTATTCCCATTTTATAGATGAGGAAACTGAGGCTCAGTGGTGATATGACTTGTCCAGGGTGACTTGGCAGAGCCTGTATTAGAACCTAGTCCTGGTTGTCACTAACTTGTTATGGAAACTCATGGTTATGTCCCTTGGGAAGAAAGGAAACCGGTGTGTTAAGCACCTACTGCTTGCTAAGTCCTTTACAAATAGAGTCTCCTTTGATCCTCACAATGACCCTGAGAGGTAGGTGTATTATCTGCTTTTTACAGATGAGGAAACTGAAGCAGACAGAAGTTTGAGTTACCAAAGGGCACCCAGCTGGTAAGCATCTGAGGAGAAACATCCTATTTTCTCTAGTCCCTTCTAGCCCTTACACTAGGTCATAGATTTAGAAATGTAATAGTCCATCTAAGGTCCCCTCCATTCTGGGTTCTAAGATTCCTGCTAGCTCTAAATTTCCATTTTATTTTCTGTGTTCTAAAGAGCATTCTAGCTCTGGTATCCAATGCTTTATGTTCTAAGGTTCTAAGCATCAGGATTCCCTTCAGTTCTACCTTTTATGTTCTAGCATCCTATGTTTTTGGCTAAAATTCCCCAGCACTAGCTACTTTTCCAGGCTGAAGGGAGGAATCTTTGAATTGATACAATGACTGACTGGTCAGGAGAGTTCCATTCTGTTCCAGGCAGGCTGTTCTAGGTAAACACCATCACATGAGTGTAGGAATCCCATATTGTTAATGATTTCTCTCCCCAGCCTTCAGAGCCCTCACTCTCCCTCCCCCTCCTTCTCCAGTGACTTTCCTCTCAAAGACTCGAGTTTTATGAGGTAGATTCACCTGTGACTAACTCCCTTCTCACTCTTTGTCTGTCCATTTGGGGTTCATGGCTGAACCAGACTTTCCTTTTTTCAGGTCACTTACTGTCTTTGGGAAGGACAGAACTGGTCGCACCTAAGGGAGCTTCCTGCGACCACAAAATCCAAGAAGCCCATGAGACTCTCCCTCTCCACCCCCACCCTATCCCAGGTTTCTGCTATTCATAGTAAAGTAATCATTCTTTAAAACAAAGGCACGACAGGCATCCCAGGGCAGTGGGAAAGCCACTGAACCAGGAGACCTAGATTCTAATCTCACTCTACCACTGTTCTAGTTATCTGATCCTAGGGAAGTCAAGGTCCTCCACCGGAAGAGGAGCAACCAACATAGTGAAGTGTCTTGGACATTATGTCATACTGGGATAGTTGGAGGAACTGGCAATTTTTAGTCTGGAGAAGAGAAGCCTGGGTGGGGGAGGGAACATGATAGCTATCCTAGAGGATTTGAAGGGCTTTGATGTGGAAAAGGGGATTTACCTGATCTATTTGGGACCATAGGGTCTCTTCTGCCCAGAAGGAATGGGGAGACATTGCAAAGAGACCACTTTGGCCTGTATGTCAGGAAAAGCTTCCCTCCCAGTTCTACCCTTCAGCAGTTAGGTCTGCCCTAAAGTGAAATGGGCTGCCTTGAGAAATGGTGGATTCTCCCTCCTTGGAACAGAGGGCTTTGAGCAGAAGCTGGGTGACCATTGTCTTATATGCAGATCCTTTTCATGCATCACACCTTGGACTAGACAACTGCTGAGGGTCCTTCCAACTCCCAGATTTGAGGACTCTGAGTTTCTCTCTCAGGGTCTCAGTTTTCCTCCCTAGAAAATGGGGGAGTAGGACTAAATAATATAGAGGTCCCTTCCAATGTGGAAATTTTGTGTTCTAAGGCCCTTCTTATATTACAGATTGAAAATGAAAGCCAAGAGCCCATAGGAAAAGGGCTTGAAAGCTGAAAGGGACTATAGAGGTCATTTCGCCTAACATCCTCCCTATCCCCCATTTTACAGATAAGGAAACTGAGACCCACAGTTCAGTGACTTGCCCAAGTACATTCAAGAAGTAAATTGCTGAAGGTACATTTTAAACTGACATTTTCTGATTCCAAAGCCACTTTGCAATATACCAAGTTACTTCTAGGCAATTGGTGGTGTAAGGGATAAAACCCTGGACCTGGGATCAGGAAGACCTGAGTTCAAATCCAGCCTCGGACACTACCTGTGTGACTCTGGGCGAGACATTTAACCTACCTGCCTCAGTTTCCTCATCTATAAAATGGAGATAATAGCACCTGCCTCTGAAAATTGTTGTGAAGACAAATAAGATAATGGTTGTAAGGCATTTTGTACACTTGAAAGTTCTGCATAAAGTCTAGCTGTCATTATTATTATTATTGCTTTTTTGAGGGGGGAAAGAAGGGTTATTGGGGTTAAGTGACTTGTCCAAGGTCACCTGGCTAGTAAGTGTTAAGTGTCTGAGGCTGGATTTGAATTCTGGTCCTCCTGACTCCAGGGCCAGTGCTCTATTCACTTCGCCACCTAGCCACCCCTGGCTGTCATTATTCTTGAAAGGAAAATGGAAAAACGATTTGCTCAAAGCTGCATAGACAGGACTCAAACCCGGCCTGCTGATGCTGAGGCCAGGGCTGCTTTTACTTCATGACAACTCCCCTCCTCTTGTCCTCATCAGGAACAATGGGTCATGGGGACAGGGATGTAGCTGAAGCTGCTGCCACAGGTCAAAATTGGAAATCAATTTGTTGGGATTCCTGATATTTTATCTATTTTTTAAATGAGTTTTTAAAATTGCTTTTGTTTTTGAATTCCTGTCATCTCTATCTATCTCTACCAGTCACCACCAAACCTTCCCTTAACCCAAAGACAAAAATTAGACCTGCTATAGTGCTTGAGTCTGTCAATGTATACGACATTCTGTCCCCATAAACATCCACCTGTCTGCTGAGAGGGGATAAACATGTTTCATTGTCACTTTTTTGGGTCTAAGACTGGGATTCCTATTTTAAAATGCCCTGGTTACCCTGAAGGTAAGCACATCTCAGAGCTCTCAGAATCGAGGTTGGGGAGTTGCATAAGCCCGAAACATGCCAGGCATTGGGGAATCACATGAGCTAGAATCGGAAGCTGCCTCCTTATCCAACACCCTCAGTTGCTAGAAGGGAAGAGTGAGGCCCATAAAGGGACAAAGAATTGCCCAAGCCTGGACCTCTGGTCTGGGCACTGCTTGCCTTCTTCCTGGGGCTGGCCCCTTTTCAAACAACAAGAACCATAATTTTCCCAACTAGGTATTTCCTAAGGGGAAATGGCCTGTCCTCACACTGGTTCCTCCAGATTCTCTACTTATAGCTTTGACATACTGTCTTTAAGTAGCATCAAGTGGGAAAGAGCCAGCCAGTCAGTGTGAGTCACTGACGTAGGCCCTGGCCAGAGTGAGGAAAGGCCATTCCTCCTGTGCCAACCCTGCTCAAAGTACTTAGTCTTAAACCCTGAATACTAGGGACAGATAAAAAAAAAGAGTCAGAAGAATGAGTCCTTGCATTCATTGTAATTACAGCCATGAAACCATGTCATGACTTCATAACACTTAGTGAAGCGGCTTACAAACTAGTGAGCCACTTCGATGAGATTCGCAGAAGTATGAAAAAGATAGGCCTAACCATCCACCTGGGAAAAACAAAGTGGATGAAATATTGATGGTGTGCTGCTAGAGGAGGCAGCCCACTGAGCTGGTCTGTGAGTACAAACAGTAGAGAGAGACAAAGAGCTGGGGATTCAATACAAAGAGAAGCTTGGGATCTGGAACTGAAAGGAACTTTAGGGGTCAATTGCCTCACTTCACGGAAGCAGGAAGTTTAAGTGACTTTTCTAAGGATTCCCAGGTAAGTAGGTGGCAAGGCCGAGAGTCAAACCCAAGTCACAGGCACATAGATCTAGAGTTGGAAGGATCCTCAGAGGCCATTGAGTCTAACCCTCTCATTTTACAAATAAGGAAACTGAGGCAAACAGAGGCTAAGTGTTGGAGGCAAGTTGAATGAATATTTGTTAATTCGTTAATTGGTGAAGCAGGCTGAGGTTTGCAAAGCATATATCTTATTTGAATCCCTCCAAAACTTTATAAGGTAAGAAGGGCAGGATTTTTATCTCCATTTCTGCTGATGAGGAAATGGAGATCCAAGATGACTTACCCCTGGCCACACCTCTAACACAAATGGTGGGATCTGAACTCAGGTCTTCCTGACTTGAAGGCTAGGGCTCCTTCCGCTTTACCATAACCCTGATGGTTCGTTCTTTCTGAAATCACTTGGAATCAATGAACAGGTTGTTTCTTGTCCTCCTGAGCAGACAGTCAACTCCTTAGAGGCATTTTTTCTATTGAAACATCACTATTCCATTTTTTATCTTTCATTCCAGAGCCTACCACAGTTCCAGAAATATAGGAGGCTGCAAGTAGCATAATAAGCGGCAAAGCAGCGCAATTCAATTGAATTTCTTGAACATTTCCAGTAACTGGGAACTCACTACCTTCCAAGGTCATTATTGGACATCTTTCATCATTTGGAGGGTCAGCTAGGTGGTGCAGGCGATAGAGTACAGGGCCTGAAGTCAGGAAGATTCATTTTCCTGAGCTCAGATCCGGCCTCAGACACACAAGCTTTGTGACCCTGGGTAAGTCATTTAACCCTGTTTGCCTCATTTTCCTCATTTGTAAAATGAGCTAGTTATGTACGGCTTCAAATGACAGAGAAGTTTGACTTTGATCCTAGGGGGGCACTGGAGTTTCCTGAGGAGGGGGTGACATGGTCAGACCAACACTTCAGGAAAAACACTTTAGTGGCTGAATGGAGGGTGAACTGGAGTGGGCAGAGACTTGGGGGAGGCAGACCCACCAATAGCTGTCACAATAGTCCAGGCATGAGATGATGAGGGCCTGCACCGGGGGGGAGGGAGCATCACAGTAGAGAAGGGAGCGAGTTCAAGAGATGCTACAGAGGTGAAATGGAAACAGATGGGGAGTAAAAAGAGCTCTGGAGGTGTCATAAGGTTTGAATCTCACCTCAAGGCATCTAGGGGGTGCCATAGTGCACAAAGTGGGGGACCCAGAGTCAGAAAGACCCGAGTTCAAATGTGACCTTAGACATTTACTAGCTGTGTGACCCTGGGCAAGTCACTGCGCCTGTAATAGGGAGTTGTTGTGGGGGTCAAGTGAGATCATAATTGTAAAGTGTCTGGCACACAGTAGGTGCTTAATAAATGCATATCCCCTTCCCCTTCTGACATATAATGGCTAGCATTTTTATAGCACTTGAAGGCTTGCAAAGTGCTTTACAAACCTCTCTTCATCTTATTCTCACAGCAATGTTGGGAGGTAGGTGTTATTATTTTCATCCGTATTTTACAAATGAAGAAAACAAGGCAGAGAAGTGTCTGAGATCAGATTTGAACTTGGTTCTTCCTGACTCCAGTCCTGGTGCTCTCTGCACTGGACCACCTGGCTGCCTCCATGTATTAGGAGTGTGGCCTTGGGTAAGTCACTTCTTCTCTTTGGACGTCAGTTTCCTCAGGCATAAAATGGGAGATAATGAAACTGGTTTCCCACTTCATAGGGCAGCTGTGAGGAAAGTGCTTTATAGAATGAGATCATTTCAGAGGTAGAAGGGACCTCATTGGTTGAAATCCTGAATGGGAATCTTTTATACAACAACATTCCCAACAAGTGGTCATGAAGCCTTTGCCTGATGGAAAGCCATGCTGTCTCCTCCAGGCAGCCCAACTGGATTTGGGATAGCTCAAACTGTTAGGAAGTCCTGATAACAATTGGCTTCTTCCCAGCTTTCATTCATTGATCCTAATTCTGCCTTCTGTGGAGAAAGGGGAATAGATCTGACCTCTCTTCCACATGTCAGCCCCTCAGATATCTGAAGATGTTCATCATATCCTCCTCTCCCCTAAGGCTTCTCTTTTCCAGGCTGGATAGCTTTCATTTCTTCAAATGCTTATCATTTGGTTGATGGCCCCTCATGTGGTATGGCTGCAATCACCTTCACTACTAGGCTGGATGCCATTCTCTTCCATTCATCAATGTCCTTCCTAAACTGTGGTGCCCAGAATGGGTCAACAGCCTCTAGGAATGGTCTGACCAGGCTTTTTTCTGGAAGCCTCACCTCCCTTTGCACAGTCCAAGATGGCACTGGATTTCTTGGCTGCTGGCTCTCACTGGTGACTTAAAGCATCCTACATGGGAGTTGCTATGACTTATTCAACAAAGCTTAAAAATGGCTGTCCCTTCTTTCTTGAAGGGAAGCTTCCATCTCTATGATTTATAAACCACCGTGGGCATGTCTTCCCCAGGGCTTCAGTCATGGTGGGGGTTGGAGCTGGTAGAAAGGCAATTAGTCTCTTTTCTAGGTCTACAGAAGCCAATAAAACAAACAATAACTTTTCAGTCAGGCTCTGTTTGCTTCACTCATTGGTTCCTTAATTCCATGGCCAGTTTCAGGGGAGGTTTTGCAATGAAACGAGATTGGGAAATCTCTCTACACACAACATTCCTGTGGCTGCCAACCATCTCGGAGCCACACACTTGGTGACTCATAGCTTTTTCCCTCCCTTTGATGGCTCCCTGAGCTGAGCTCCTGTCAGAGGACTCCAAATGGTTTTACTGGCTCCTAGCAGCTGCACAACTCGGGGCAGGTAGGGATGGTGGAACAGGGGGATCCCTTACAATATGCTCTCAAGTCAACCTGGATTGCTGTGCTGAATGCACCAAGTCCCCTTCAGGCTTACAGAGGCTCAGAATCATGGGCTCAGATGACCTCAGAATTCTAGTGTTGGAAGGGACCTCAGCGGCCTCTCAAAACAATTGCTACCTGAAAAGGGACCCCCACTCTGACACATTCCATGAGGAAGGAGCTAGAAGGAATCCCACAGCTAGGAAGAGCTGATGTTTGGAAAAAGACTAGTCTTATTCTGTTTGCCATCAAAAGGAAAAAATAGGTCACTGGGTGGAGGTTGATTTCATCTCAGTGTAAGGGAAGAGAACTTCCTAACAGTGGGGGATGGGGAATGTGAAGAGAGGAGCTGCCTCAGGAGGGAGTGACTTTCCTCTCCCTGAAAGTCTTCTAGCAGACACAGGACCCTCAGAGTGTGTGGTAGAAAGGAATTCTTCAGGCATTGATTCAGGCACTGGTCTTGGATGCCGAGCCCCCTTCCAACCATGAGAATCTGTGAAAATTCATTCAATTATTTTCAGTAAAAAAGCATTTATTAAGTGCCTACTATGTGCCACACACTGTGTAAGACCCTGAAGATACAAAGACAAAACATGAAATAGTCCTTGCCCTTAAGATGCCTTACATGCTCTTGAAGGAAACAAGGTATAGGTGGAGAATTAAATACAAAATGTATACAAAGTAATTATCAAGGGTAGTGATTATCAGGGGTAGGGCACTAGCAACCTCAGGGAACAGGACAGACTTCCTGAAGGAGGGGTCCTGTGAGCTGAGCTTTGAAGGAGAGAGTGCAGCCTAGGCAGAGGCAGGGACTGCCTGGGCAAGATGGAAAAAGAATTCTGTGGGTAGAGGATGCAAGCAATTCACACTGGTGAGAACACTGAATGTGTGAACACCAGTAATGTTCAATGAGCCCAGAGAGGTGGCTAGGAACCAGACAGACTGAGAGCTTTTATGGGCAAACAAGGAAGGCTGTATTCCATTCCACAGGTAAGAGGGAGCCACAGCAGCTCCTGAAGCAGGTGATAAGACCTCTGAAAACTATCACCCCATGCATGACTCTCCCCTATAGCAACTCTGTTGATCTAGTTTCCATTTGAATACTTGAAGTGATGAAAACCTCCCTGCCTTACCAGCTCTCATTGTTAGAAAACTCCTCATTATATTAAGCTGAGAGATAATTTTTTTGGAGGTAATCAGGGTTAAGTGACTTTCCCAGGGTCACACAGCTGGTAAATGTCTGAATCTAATCATTGTACCACCTAGCTGCTCCTGAAAGAGAGATTCTTAACCTGGGCTCTGTAAACTTGTTTTTTTTTAAATATTAACAACAACTACTAACATTTCCATGATGTTTTATGACTCACAAGGTGCTTAAGAAATATTATCTCATTTGATTCTCACAACAACCCTGAGGAAGCTTCTATTACCATCTACATCTTGCAGATGAGGAAATGGAATCTTAGAGGGTTTAGGTGACTTGCCCAGAGTCACAAGGTTAAGTTTTGGGGGTTGGATCTCAATTCAGGTCTTCCTGACTCCAAGTCTAGCCTCCTATCCTCTGTACCATCCAACCACCTCAATTTTGATAACTGAATTTCAATATAATTGATTTCCTTTGCAATTCCAATAGTTTTATTTTAAGCATTTAAAGACATCATTCTGAGGAGGGGTCTCTAGGGGTACATCAGACCAAACTCCCTTAGTCACAATCTGCCTTCTCATTGTTCCCGTTCTCCCTCTGGGGCCAAAGCAACAGAACTCAGTCCTTGCTGCTTCCAGCTCTGCCCTCAGGGGCCAAGCAGGCCAAAGGAGAGTCAAGCCAATCCTTTTTCTCCAGGACAGGTCATAGCAGCAGCTCAGGAAGTGTTTGTTTCCACAGCTGAATTTGCCAGCTGTGATCCAGGCTTTCCTTTCTTAAGTCAGTTTTTCCTCTGGGGCTAATGGTCCCAATTTCCTTCAACTGCTGTCTGTGTGGCCTGGCTTCCAGACCCCTCACTTTCCTTCTGTGGGTGTTGTCCCATCTGACTAACTCCACCCAGCGGTGATCCCAGGTTTTAAGGTAACAAGAGATTACATCAAAGGGAAGAAGGGAGTGCAGTGGGTAGTCCATCTGGTGAAAGCCCTCTCTTCTGAAAAGTATATATAAATGATGGTGAGAAATGGAATGAAAGGAAACTAGAGCCTTTTCCTGAGTCTTCCTGGCTCTCTTGCTGGGACAAAATCTCTACCTCCCACCTTTCCAGAGAGCACGATGACTGAGACTTTCCTGGTTAAGCCCTTCCTTGATTAAGGCCTTGATGTCTTCCAGAGAGGTAGACCAATCAGATCATATTCATTTTCTGAGTCTTGATGAACCTCAAACAAATATTATTTTTTTATCCCCACCAAACTATGCAGTTATCAGTTGTTTAAAGAAAAATGAAAGGCAAAACCTCTCTTTTCTAGTTCTACTAAACCAAAGCACCAAAAGACTCTCCTGCCTGGCATTCAGATTTCATTTCCTACCCTGGGCTCTGCCTGCAATGTACTCTCTCTTTACCTCTGTCTCTTAGAAGTTTTTCAAAGCCAAATTCATATGACATAACATATAAGAAGCTTTTTTCTGATCCCCCCAACTGTAGGACTCTCTCCCTCCTCAAATTGTCATGTATATGCTTATGTGCCTATGAACTTGTACTCGTACAAGAGAATGTAAACTTCTTGAGGGCAGGGAATTTTTTTTTGTCACTCTATCCCCAGGACATAGTTCAATGCCTGATATATGTAGTGATATATATAGTGCTTAATAAATGCCTTTTGACAGATTTTCTTGGACACGATAAGCACACAATAAATGCTAAGTGATAGATCACCTTGATCACAGTAGGTAAATAATAAATGCTAAGTGAAAGCTCACCTTGATCATAGTAGGTGCATAATAAATGCTAAGTGACAGATCACCTTGATCATAGCAGGTGCATAATGAATGCTTATTGGATTGATTTTGCCTGTGTAACAAGGGCCTGGCCAATGAGAGCACCGCCATCCCAGCATGCTTTGTTGCCAGTCCGTATAGAAGAGCCTGAGAAGTTTGTTTCTGGACAGACTTAATGATATGTCTGTCATGGAAAGACCCTGGTCTCCTATTGGAAACATGCACAGACATTCTAGACTTCCAAGAAAGGCTGTGCTGGGGCCAACTTGAACTGATTCAAAAGGGCTGATTGTTAAATTTTCAGTGTCAGGCTTTAAACCTTAGAAATTGGCAACTGTTACAAATCAGGGCCTAATTCATTGTTTTGTTGGTTATCTAGATTTAAGAAAATAATGGATAAAATGTCAATAATGCAGATTAAAACTAACAGGGTGTTGTGAATACATTCCCCCTCCCCCACACACACCAGAGCCTGTCATTAAATATTGACCAGCACAGCCCTGATTCTAACCATGTAGTGAATAGACTGTTGATGAGCTATTGAACCAGAACTGGGGTGAATTTGGAAGGAATGTAACTGGTGAAAGGGAGTTTCTTTTTCTTCCTAGTGAGAAAGATGGGAAGTGGGAAATGGAGTACTGTGGATTAGGAGTCACTAGTTAGCCTTATGCAACGGGACTGAGGAGCTGGCAGAGGGAAATAATAAGAAACTGGAAATATGAGAGGGTCAGGTTGGGAACAGCTTAAAAATTCAAGCAGAGGCCTCTACGCTTGAGCCTAGAGAAAAGAGGGAGTCGTTGGAGTTTACTGAGCTGGGGGTAGAGCAGTGGGTCAGTGTGGTAGTTTGTCCTTCATTCTCCAAGAAGACCATGGTGTCAGGGAGGGGATGCCATGACTTGCAAATGAATTGGATTTAAGTGAGATAGGACTGTCCAAGGTCACCAGCCTCACTCTCTCCTCCAGAGCCATCTGGGACCTTTGGTGAGATATAGATCATGAGGACTGGAGATGACCCCTGGTGATTTGTGGGAATAACATAGTCCTGCATATGAGAAAAATCCGTTTGGCAGCTGTATGGAGGATGGCTTGGAGAGGCAGCAGATTGGAAGCAGAAAGTCCAGTTGTCCAGGCAAGAGTTGACAGGAGTCTGAATGAGGGTGGTAGCTATGGGAGAGGAGAGAAGGGGATGTAGTTGACAGAGGTGAGGAAAGAAATGACAAAATTTGATAACCTATTGGTTACATGGTGTGAGAGAAAGTGAGGATTCAAGGAAGATGCCAAGTTTGTGAACCTGGGCAACTGGAAAGATAATGGCCACCTTGACAGTAATGGGGAAGTCAAAAACAAAGGAGGGTTAGGATGGGAGGGGAGGATAACGAGCTGTGTCACAGACATGTTGAGTCTGCAGTGTCTATGGGACATTTCGTTTTTTGAGATATCCGAGAGACAGTTGGCGAGTGGGGAGTGGAAGTCAGGAGAAAGAAGAGGACTGGAAAATCTAAACCTGGATCCTCTGCTCAGAGATGGTAATTGATACCGTGGAAGCTAATGGTGTCACCAAGTGAGAGAACATAGAGAGAAAAGGGAAGGGAGACCAGGAGGGTCTTGGGGGCGCTCCAAGAAGAACCAGAAATGGAGAGTAGTGAGTATGAGTAATCAGAGAGGTAAGAAGGGTCTACTTAAAAACAAAGCAAGTCCTATATTTAGCAGAGATTTGCAGTTTCATTTGTAATACTCTTTTCTGTTCCATCATAGGCTCTTTTTATCTGTATTTGTCAAGTTCAGTATAAAAAAATAATAAAATGGCAAAATGGACCTAGTGTTAACACCTTAAATTTTTCTGCGACTTGGTTCTCTCCTATATTAAACTGGAAGTTTCCTCTTTTAATTATTATTCTTTCTTAGTTGCGTCTTCTAGGACTGAGTAGACCAAGAGCCACACCCTCCTTCTTCCACCGGACTTTTTCTTCTTCAGGTATTTGCAGATGGGGGTTGAGTGCACCCACTGCTACACATTTGGAAAAGTCCCTCCTCTCTCCAGAGCCGGCCCTCTGAGATGGGGAAGAATGTTATTCCTACTTGTTTGGGTCTGATGAGAATTTCCTCCCCTTTCTCCTGACCACATGAATAGTATCTGTGAGTCAACTGGGTTCCTAGTCAGAACTTGGGGAATGATAGGGAGGGAGGGAGAAGAGGAAGAGAAGTTGGAGGTGGATGAGGGGGAGAGAGCGGGGGAAGGGCTTCAACCTTGGAAGAAGGAAGCCTTATCACAGGGACAAGGTGCTATTGTTCCCCATTCACCTTAGGCCTAGAGAGAATATTGGGAAAGGGAAGAAGGATTTTTTTGTTTCTCTGACCAAGGTGAGATGGAGAAATTGAATTCATTTTCTTGGAATACAAATGGCAGGTAGGTCAAGACAGATTACTCTGTGGGGTTGAAACTGTTATTTTAAATCATGACTGGTATAATGAAGTCTCAGCACTTGGCATCTCTATTTCAAGAGAATTTGAAGTCAGCAAAAATCGAGTTCTTCCCCTACCATCCCATTGCCCTCAAGAGGATGAGGTTGCCCCCACAGCCCTGGCATTTTGCTGGAGAAATTTCACTTCTCAAGTACTGTATTTCTAACACTTCTGTTTTTCTATAAAATCTGTAAACTCTTTCTCAAGTCTCTGTGATTACAGAATGTCAGAACTAGAAAGGACCAACCTATCAATTAAAAAACATTTTTCAATGACTTTTTAAAGAAGTCATTTAAGAAAACCTATTTTCTTTCTCTCCCACTTCTCAAACCTTTGGAATAGGAAAAAAAGAAGAAAAAAACCCAATTCCTTGAAGTATGCCTACTTAAGCAAAATAAATTCTCTCTGACTTGGTCTCAGAAATGTCTCATTGTGCACTCTCTGGGGATGGGTCACATTTCTTCCTCATTGGTCCTCTGGAACCAGGGATGGCCATTGTCCTGATCATATTTCTTAGAATTTTTTTTTTTGCTTTTTTTTTAGAGGGGGAAGGCAGGGCAATTGGGGTTAAGTGACTTGCCCAAGGTCACACAGCTAGCAAGTATTAAGTGTCTGAGGTCAGATTTGAACTCAGGTCCTTCTGACTCCAAGGCAGGTGATCTATTCACTGCACCAACTAGCTGCCCCATTCTTATAATTATCAAAGTTGTTTTTATCTCTCTAATGTTGTCATTGTATACATTGCTCCCCTCCTCTGCCTTCTTAGGGTGCCCTAGGCCTGGAGCTGAAAGGAGCTCATTGATGAACCAATTTTGTTCTTTTAGTGGGCAGCATAAGAGATGTGACTGGATATTCTTAACCAATCACAAGATATTTCTTATGAAGCATCATCTACCTTTCATCCAATGTTCAAAAGTCCCATGATCCTTTCAAATTGAATAAGGGCTTATCCATGCCCTGAGATGAGTTTATAGGAAAGTTTCTTGATACTGAGTTTATTCTGTTGGTTGGCTGACTGCTGGAGGGGTGGAATTCCACTCTTGCACAGGTATATAAAACCCTAAATGGGGTCACGAAGAATCAGACGTGACCAAAAACGGCTGAACGACAGCAAACCTTAGGGGGAAGTCACAGCATCTGGGGGGAGTAAAAAAGGTCTTCTCCTATAGTTGAGTCTTGAAAGAACTAGGAATTTTAGGAGGTGCAGGGGAGGAGGGAGACCATTGTAGGGCCAAGGAAATCAGGGCTGAGGCCTAGAGTCTGCAGGCTCCATTCTCTGTCCTTTTTTGACCATGAGGATAGTACTTGTCCTTCTGTAGTACTTTGGTGACTGTCCCGTTCTCTACAATATTTCAGAGATCACTGCAGTGACCAGGCAGGCCCAGATGGCAGCATCCCAAGGCTCTCATTTTCTAGAGAAGGAACTTTAGTATTGCGGACAATTCTTAGGGTGCTTGGGTGGGGGAAAAGGAAGAAGTAGATGGAAAAAAACAGTAGATCTGGAGTCAGTGGGCCTGAGTTTAAACCCCACTTCTTTCACTTAGTACTGTGTGGCTCTGGGTAAGTCACTTAAACTCTCCAGGCTTGGGTTTCCTCATGTGCCAGATGACAGGGTTGCACAAGGCCCCTCCTCCGTCCTCCCAGTTATAAATCTGTGATCCTCATGGTCTGTATGGGGAAACCTGTTCACATCCATCATATTCTGCATAATCTTTTAAAACATGAGCTCACTGTCCACATTGTTCTTTTTAGATTATTCTCCTTTCACTTTGCCAAGAGAATTGAATTTGTGACCTCAAAGATCTTCTTTCTGGAGAGATTTCCATTCCTCCTGGTTTGAGGGGTCTTAGCTATCAGAACACTCTGACACCTGCCCTCCCAAAATAGAGAACCACAGGATTTGGAGGCATGGAAAAGATCTCAGCAGCCATTGAGGCCAACTCCACCTTCATACAATCAGCAAAGTTTCATCCAGCCTCAGCCTGAGCTTGTCAAGATTAAGACAACCTTCTTCTCAGGTGGAGAAGTTGGAAATGGAAAGTCGACCTCCTCCCAGGCTCGCCATCATTTCCATACCAGGATCCAGATCTTCCTTGGGGGTGAAAATCAAGTTCAAAATGGCAGCTTCCTTCAGTGGATAGCAGTCAGGAGATCCAGAATCTAGGCCCAATGTGACACTACATAAACCACTGCGTAGGTGGCCCTGGGCAAATCACTCTCCCTCTCTCAATCTTCCCATCTTCAGCTATAAAACAGGGAATTAGGCTAGATTATAAGGTAGCTCCTGGCTGTAACATCCTATGTTATTTTTGACCTGTCTTCTATGGGATCTAGTTGGTCTTATCTCCTATGTTCTGTGTAGGTTTTAATTCTAACCTTCTCTGTTCTAAAGTTCCTTTTCATGAGATTAACCAGACCGATTGGAAACTCCTTAAGAGCAGTACTCCTTGGTCCTTCTATTTCTTTTGTACCTCTCCATAACCCTGGGGAAAGTCTTCTGAACACAAAAGACATAAAGTAAGGAACAGGAACAAATGTTCTTGAGTGGCAGGCTTAACCAACCAGTGTCTTTCAAAATCAGCTGGTGCTACTGTCTCTCTCTCTCTCTCTCTCTCTCTCTCTCTCTCTCTCTCTCTCTCTCACACACACACACACACACACACACACACACACACACACACACACACGCAGTTTACCTGTCCCTCTCTGGTGAGTCACTCCTTCTGTCTGTAGATCACCACCTTCCTGAATCCTGTCCCAGGAAGGTGAGTCTCTGGGTTTCTCCGCGTGAAGCTAGTTTCAGCTTCATCACAGGAAAGACTAGCTGGAAGTGGAATGACCAGGCTCTGACCTGCTGGGGCTTCCCAGTCTGGGTGGGGAGGGAAAGGTAGGAGGGAGAAACCTAGCTACCTAGCTAACTCATGTTTCTGACTCTGGGTACCCGTTCAAGGCTAGCTTTCACCACCATCTTGGCTCACAGCAACCAAAATCAGTCTGTAGCTAGGTAACACATGGGTATGGCCAGATTTTTGAGCTGGAAGTGGTTTTAGACAAGAGAGTACAAGAACACAGAATGTCAGTGATGGGAAGGAACATAGATCATACTGTAATATGTAACTTTAAAACATACACCTAGAACATAGAATGCCAGAGGTAGGATGGACCTTAGAACATAAACTGTCAAATCTGGGGGGAACCTTGAGGTGCTGAATGTTAGAACATCATAGGTAAGGTTTGGAAAGGGCTTTAGAATATATATCTAGAACTTGGAATGTCAAAGCCAGAAAGAAGCAGCAGAGAACATAGGACTCATCTCTTCTTTCATACTTGGGGAGCTGAGTTAGGGAGTCAGCAGCTAGGGGGTGCCACAATGCACAGGGACTGGGTGGGGAGTCAGGAAGATCTGAGTTCAAATTTCTCCTCAGATGCTTACCAGCTGTGTGCCCTTTGGTAACTCAAACTTCTGTCTGCTTCAGTTTCCTCATCTGTAAAAAGCAGATAATAGCACAGACCTCTCTGGGTCGTTGTGAGGATCAAAGGAGACTCTATTTGTAAAGGGCTCAGCAAACAGTAGGTGCTTAACACACCGGTTTCCTTTCTTCCCAAGGGACATAACCATGAGTTTCCATAACAAGTTAGTGACAAAGTCAGGACTGGTTCTAATACAGGCTCTGCCAAGTCACCCTGGACAAGTCATATCACCACTGAGCCTCAGTTTCCTCATCTATAAAATGGGAATAATACTACGTGTACCCCCCGTCTCACAGGGCTGTTCCTAGGATCAGGGGACCATAGACTTGGAGCTGGAAGAGGCTTGAGGCTCAAGTCCAAATGCATCGTTTCTGGATCAATGCCTGGCAAAGCCAAAAGATTTATCCAAAGGTCGCCCAGATGGGAAACAGCAGGTTTGGGATTTGAATTCAGGTCCTGACATTGAAGCTGGAAGGGACTTCTGAAGCCCTTTAACTCACGACTCTTTATTTTATTGAGGCCCAGGGAGGACCATTGACTTTTCCTATGCTCCACAGATAGCAGGGATCAGAGGCAGAATTTGAACCTGCTTCCTGCAGCTCTGAATCCCAGGTTCTGCCTGCTCTGCTAGGGAGATAAGGCTCATGTGTGGATCTTGAAGTGGTAGCAATGAAGTGGTTTTTAAAAAAAATTCAGTCAGTATTTATTAAATACCTACTGTGTGCGAGTCACTGCACTGTCAGGATATAAAAATTACAAATGATGCAGGCCCTGCCTTTAAGGCCCTCACAGAGTGGTAGAAGATGAGACACACACACCCCCAGGACCCCTATAATAGGAGTTACAAAATAAGAATGTACATAGTAGCAGAGAGGCCTAAGAAATCTGAGGGGAGAATAATAACTAACATTCCAAGCACTTTGCATAAATTATTTAATTTTATCTTCATAACAATCTGGGAGGCAGGCACTATTCTCATAACTATTTTTACAAAGGAGGAAACTGAGGCAGCCAGAGAGTAAGTGACTTAGCCAGGGTCACAGAGTCTGTAACTTGTCTGCAGCAGGATTTGAACTCAGGGCTTCCTGACTCCAGGCCCACCCTTCTATCTACTTTATATCTAACTGCCAGTGGGAAAGGATTCACTTCTAGCTGACATGTTCAGGGGAGGCTTCATAGAGGCGGTGGCATCTGCAGTGGGGCTTGAACAAGGAAATCATACCAGTGAATGTTTGCTGAGTAGTGAGCAAGGTGGTCAGTCAGCACGATGTAGAGGAAAGATCAGATAACGTGAGTTCAAATGTTACCTCTGTTGCATAGCATCTCGGTGGCCTTGGGCAGGTCACTTGACTTTCCTAAGCCTCAGTTTCCCCCACTGAAAAATGACCCTTGAATACCTTCTAGCTTCAGAGCTATAACCCTAGGATTCCCAGCAGCACAATAATATCAGAAAGAGTTAATTTATACAGTGTTTGCTGAAATAGCCGAGGAAGGAAGCAAGACAAGATTGGGGGAGTGGGAAGGGGCTTACTGGACTGCAGGTATAGACAAGATGAAGGAAGAATGTGGCAGAGGGCTGGAAAGGGAGGTTGGAACCAGACAGTGGAAGGCCTATGCTTGTAGTGGTCAGGTGGCTCAGGCCTGGGGGATGGGCCAACTCTGGGCCAGGGGAACGTCACAAACCCAATATACTGGTCCTGACATGGCCAGAGCCAAGTCCTTGAAATCACCTGGGCACTAGCACTTCTTGGGTTCTTGTCCATGGGGCTGCCCCAGGGAGGCCACAGACTCAGGTTAATATTCAACCAGCAGCATTTCGATGGGGGAGCTGAAGGATCGGCCCTAATTGGTTAGTGGTGTGTGAATGTCAGGATGGAGCATGACCACATTCCACAGGGTCAGAGTGCTGGGCACTGAGCTGTCACGATTGGCTGCCCTTGGGAAATCAGGGGTCAGCTGCATAAAGCAGACTTCAGTGGGACAAGAAAAAGGAGGCCTTAACCCTAGGCCAAATCCTAGGGCTGATACCTGTAGCCTGTGTGACCTCGGGAAATCCCTCCTTCTCTCTACACTCAGTTTTCTCATCTATAAAATGAGGGAGTTGTCCTGCAGGGCCTATTCGGTCCTTTTCATTCCTAAACCTAAGATCCTGTGACTCGGCCTCACCTGACAAACGACAGCCCCAGAAAGAGGCCAGACAAGCCCAGATGAGGCCAAATCACTAGGCAGAGGTGTTCATTTCTTTGAAGTCTTCTCTGATTTGCCCAGCCAAAGGGGATCTCTGGCTCCTCAGACTGCTTAAATAACTTGGTGCCTTTCTTGTGTGTTTATTATTTTTAGAAAGGCAGTAGAGTTTTCCTAATATTAAACCAGCCCTGCATATAAATATAAATAACACCTGGTCATAGTCTATGATCCTTGTGATATATTACTTCAATCTCCTTGCTAGTATTTTATTACAAATTTTTGCATCAATAATCATTAGGGAAATTGGTTTGTAGTTTTCTTTTTCAGTTTTTGCTCTTCCTGGTTTAGGTATCAGGGCCATATTGATGTGGTAAAAGGAAACTGGTAGCACTCCTCCTTTGACTAATTTTCCAAATAGTCTATATAGTTTTATATAGTACTGGATTTAATTATTATTCAAATGTTTGGTAGAATTCATTTATGAATCCATCTGGCCCTGGGGACTTTTACTTAGGGAATTAATGGATGACTTGTTCAATTTCTTTTCTAAGATGGAGTATTATGCATTCTATTTTCTCATCTATTAATCTGGGCAATTTATTTTTTTTTAAGTACTCATCCACTTTGCTCAGATTGTCAGATTTATTTGCATTTAATTGGGCAAAATAGCACTTAATAATTTACTTAATTTTTCTCTTCATCAGTGGTAAATTCACCCTTTTCCTTTTTGATACTATTATTTAGTTTTCTTCTTCTTTTAAAAAAAATCAAATTAACCAGTGGTTTATCTATTTTATCTATTTTCCTCCACAAAATTTGCCCCTAGTTTTATTTACTAGGTTAATGGTTTTCTTACTTTCAAGTTTATTAATCTCTCCTTTGATTTTTAGGATTTCCAATTTGGTGCTTAATTGGGGATATAAAATTTGTTCTTTTTCTTTTTTTTTTTTCATTGCATGCCTACTTTATTGATCTTCTCTTTTTCTGTTTTATTGATGTAAGTATTTTGAGATATAAATTTTTCCCTAAGTACTGCTTTGGCTACATCCCATAAATTGTGGTATCCTGTGTCATTGTTGCCATTCTCTTTAATGAAATTATTGATTGCCCTATGATTTGTTCTTTGACCCACTCATTCTTTAGGATTAGATTATTTCCTATCCAATTAATTTTTAATCTGTCTTTCCATGGTTCTTTATTGAATATAATTTTTATTGCATTTTGATCTAAAAAGGACACATATCATATTTCTGCTTTTCTGCATTTGTGAGATTTTTATGACCTAAAGTCAGTTTTTGTGTATGTGTTATGTATTTATTGTTGAGAAAAAGGTATATTCCTTCTATTCCCATTCCATTTTCTTCAGAGGTCTATCATCTCTAACTTTTCTAAATTTCTATTCACCTTCTTACTTCTTTCTTGTTTATTTTTTGGTTAGATTTATCTAGTTCTGGGAGGAAAAAGTTGAGGTCCCCAATGGTATGGTCTGAATGCAGACTAAAGCATACATACTATTTTTACTTTTTTTCATGTCAAGGTTGTGTGTGTGTTTACAATATGACTAATACGGAAATATTTATTGCATGATTGCTTAAGTATAATCTGTATCAAATTGCTTACCATCTCAGGGAGGGCAGAGGGGAGGAAGGGAGGGAGAGAATTTGAAACTCAAATTTTAAAAAACGTTAAAAATGGTTTTTACACGTAATTGGGGAAAATCATTTTTTTTAAAAGGCAGTATAATGTGATTGACCTATAACCAAGACTGACCCCAAAGAGGAGATGAAAAAAATGAACCTCCTCTCTTATTTTCAGATGGAACTATGGACATGGAACATTTCACATTTGTGAAATTTAGTTTTGCTAAATGGATTTTTTTTTCTTTTTCATTCCTTGTTATAAGGGCTGGCTGGGCATGGGGAAAGAACATATTCACAAATAGATGATATACACAAAATATCAAGAATGTTTTTTTTTCCTTTTTGGAAAAAGACCATAGGGAATAAGATATTTGTAATCAGGAGAGGCCTGGATTCAGATCCTACCTCTGACACTTGCTAGGTGTATGACCATGGACAAAATCACTTAACTTCTCAGTTTCCTTATCTCTAAAATGAAGGCAATCATGCCTATAGCATGTACCTTTCAGGATTATTGTAAGGATTAAATGAGATAATGGAGGAAAAGTATAAATGAATATAAATATCACCGGCATTATTACCAACATGCCCTACTTAGTGTTAGAGTTGTCGGTGCCTTTCTTTAATCCTGGGGCCCTTCTTCCATTCCTCTCCCCACTCCTGCCCTGATCTTTCAGAGATTACTGACAATGGCTCATCCATCATACCCACCTACAGACCGATCCTTTCATTTTACTGAGGTACTGAGAGTTAAAGTAAGCTATGCAAAGTCGTACAGCAAGTTAGTGGCAGACACAAGACTAGAAGCTAGGCGTCCCTCCTATCCCACCCATTCCTCAACCCAGCATCCCAGACACCAGTGCCAGTTCTGTTGTTGGATTTGAAAAGATGTGGCATCTTCCCAAGTAAAAACAATCATGACTATCCGCCCTTCTCCAAGCCTTTGGTTCCCTGTTTTCTAGGATTTTTCTTTTTCTTTTCTTTTAATTTTTAAGTGTTATTTTTATTGAGACCTTTTGTCTTTATATCACCTTCGTTTCCAAATAGATCCTCCCTCTTCCAAGTTAATCATTCCTTAAGAGAGACAGAGAAACAGAGACAGAAGAGAGAGAGGAGAGAAAACAATTGAACAAAACGAACACAAACATCAGCTACTTCGGATGGATGGTATATCCCCCCACCTTGTTCCAAGTGCTTTCTTCCCCCATGGTAGGAGGGGAAGACCTCTGGATTTAGAGCTAGAGGAGCCAGGTTTAAATCCTGCCTCTGTACCCATTGGACAAGTCACAGTCTCTCTGGCCATCAGTTTCCTCATGGTCCTCCCGCCTCTGCAAAAAAAAAAGAGTGAGGGGAGGTACAGTTTCCATTTCTTCCCTGGGACCAAGTGTGGTTACAATACCAGTCCAGTGCGTGGCTTCTTTTTGATGTTCTTTCTCTTTACATTGGTGCAGTTCGGATACACACTATTTTCCCAGGCTCTGCTTCCTTCACTCAGCATTAATTCTCGTAAGTCTGATTCCTCTCTGAATTCTTCGTGTCCATCATCTCTTCAGTTCTAGCACTATCCCGGCGTGGTGTGTGCAGGCATCAGTTCGCCAAGCTCTCAGACAGGTTCCTCGCCATCTCCCAGACAGCACTGGGCAGTGGCAAGCAGCCCTATGCTTTTGTTCTTCCTGGACCCCGGGCTGTGGCTGGTCTGGGTCCGAGGACTTTCATGCATCAAGGGCAGCCCGATGCTTCTTTTCAGTCTCCTTACTTCTCTTCAGAACCATTTCTTTCTTAGACTTTCTTGTTCTGTCCATTCCAATCCAAGAGTCCCCCTGCTTGGTAGAGAAAACAGAAGCAAAGATGGGATGTGATTGACTCTGCCTTCAAGGAGCTAACATTCTACTGAGAGATGTGGTGAGACTGAGCCAAGTGCAGTCTAAGCTCATCTGGTCTTAGGTCCTCGGTTTCCTCATCTGGGAAATGGGGGTGGTAGTGGCTAGATGACCATGAAGGCCCCTTCCCATGTTAAGTGCAAACAATTTCTTCACTTCTGTCCACCCTGAGCCTATGTCCACCCCACTGCATTCCCAAAGGCAATGGCCAATCCTTAGAACAAAGTGTGTTTTAAACAATGTTCAGTCATGCTCCTGGGATTCACAGAATGTTGGAATCAAAGAAGGAGCTTTAGAGGATATTGAGTCCAGCCTCTCTTTACTGTGGCCCAGAGACAGAAATGGCATAATAAATGAGTTCTAGATCTGGAAGCAGAATCCAGAGCCCCTGCTTTCCCTAAAACTGTCTGGTGTAGATGAGGCAGCAGGACTGGGAGGGAGAGGCTTAGCCTGATAAGTTTGGGGAGAAGCCTGAAGCCAGAAGTCAATTCTGCCTCCTCCAAGACACCTTCTCTGACTGTTCTGGTCCACAATGATTTCTCCTTTCTCTCTTAACTTCCACTCAACCTCCAGTCAATCAGAACCCAGAGCTGCATCACTCTACCATTGTCCAGTAATTAATAATAACAATACTGAGGAAACTGAGGACCAGAGAGTTATTTGCCCAAGGTCTCATAGGTAGTAAGTAGTAGAGGCAAAATCTGCATGAAAATTATCTATTTCTTGTGGGCCCAGCATGTCAAGGACTGCTCTAGCTTTTCTCAGTCTAGTGGCTTCTTCCCACGCTTTTCCGGAGCCAGGAGTCCCTTCCCTTTATCCTTTTGAAGCACTCATCATAATGATAATCTATGAGGGGTGGTACTTTTCCAAGCATTTGGTTGTTATTAATGAGATAGACATCACAGAAGGCCCATCCCAATTGCCACTGGGGAAGAAACTGCCACGCTGAGATTCATACCCCTTGGTTCTCACAAAGAGTCAGTGGTAAACTTCTGGAAGACTGAGTTTTCTGTCTGGTTCTCTATATGGGTTTCTCCAAAAATTCTAATATCACATGGAGTTTTGGAGTATACAAATGCAATTCAACAAATGTTTATCAAGGCATCTATTAAATATTAGCTGCCATTCTAGAGACTAGGACTATAAAGATATAAAACAAAGCAGACTGCCTTCAAGAGTTTGCATTCTGGCTTGGAGTGGAGTAAGTGACTATAAAATGTGTGCAATCTATTCCAGGAGTCAGACAGCAGTACTAATTGGGTGGGGTGGGGGTGGGGGGGCAGAGATGGGATCCAGACACTCTGCTGTGGGAGGTGAGGAAGCTGGGGATTCCAAAGGAATGAGGGGGTGGGGATGTTCCAGACCTGGAGGATCACTTGGGACAGACCCAGGAGATGGATTGTAATGTATTGGAATCAGCCAGTAGGGCAATGTAGCTGTAATGGAGGGTGGGGGAAGGGGAAAATTGTGAAATAAAGCCATAAAGGCAGGGGATGGCCAGATTGGGAAGTGACAGGCTGAGGATTCTGTTTCATCCTGGAGGCAATAGGGAGCCATTGACTATTTTGGGAAATATAATCTTCCTTCCTTCCTTCCTTCCTCCCTTCCTTCCTCCCTTCCTCCCTCCCTCCCTCCCTTCTTTCTTTCTTTCTTTCTTTCTTTCTTTCTTTCTTTCTTTCTTTC
>NW_027185852.1:17377167-17431584 GCF_028583685.1 Petaurus breviceps papuanus | reverse complement strand
TTCTTTCTTTCTTTCTTTCTTTCTTTCTTTCTTTCTTTCTTTCTTTCTTTCTTTCTTTCTTTCTTTCTTTCCTTCTTTCTCAATCAGGTTTAAGTGACTTGCCCAGGATCACATAGCTAGTAAGTGTCTGAAGATGGATTTGAATTCAGGTCCTCCTGACTCTAGGACTGACACCCAATCTATCCACTGTGCCACCTAACTGCCCCAAGAAATATTATTTTGACATCTATGTGGAGAATGGATGAGAGAGGGACCAGAAATGGGAAGACCAATTAGGAGGCTATTGTGATACCCCAGGAGAAACATGGTAAAGGACTGATTTAGGGAAGGGGCCACACAACTAGATAGAAGAGGAAAGACTGGCCACTTTACTATCCGTGTTATCTTGACCAAGTCCATTAACTTTCCTGGGCCTCAGTTTCCTCAGCTGCAGAATGAAGGGGCTAACTACATGGCATCTGAGGTCCTTTCCAGCCCAAGAGCTGGGATCCTAAGTTCCTCTGACAATGGGGGCTCAGGAGAGGTAAGTTAAGGATTAATTTATGGTTGTGAAGCTGGGTGCCTGGGAGGATGGTGGAGCTTGGAAGAGGGGAAGGGGCACTTTCCCCATCAGCTCTGGATCATCGAGCTCTGGCCCAGGGCCCTCTCCTTTTCCTCTTTGATGACCCCTGTTGTGACCTCATCAGCCCCAAGGGTTCAGCCATCATTTCTAAGCACATGTGTCTTAGATCTCCAGACCCAGATCCCAGCTCTCTCTGCAGACATCCAGGCTTCTATTGGCATTGCCTTAGAAGGCCCACAGACCTCTGGGAATCAACAAGTCCAGAGCTGTTTTCAGTATCTCCCACCACCCTCCCCTTGCCCACCCCAAGGTCCTTCTCACTTCCCTCCCTGGGATCCACAACCCAAGAGGTGGCCGTTCACTCCGCCCCTCATATTCAGTCAGTTACCAAGTGTCGTGCACTCTGCCTTCTGACCACAGTGCTGGGCTCAGAGTAGGTCCTTCATAAATGACTATGGAACATCTTCCACATTTGTTTCCTTCTTTCCACTCACATGACTTAACAATCCTTCTTTCGTTCTCCCCGTCTTTCCCTTTTCCAATCCAGCCTCTACAGAGCTGCCAAATAATCCCAGGTCTGAATCAGTGTGAGGATGGAATCCCATGAGGTAGTCACACGCACTCACATTCACTCTATCTGAAGTTACAACTGTGTAAAACAGAGTGACCGGTCTCAGTCCAGTGGAAAGGCCATTGTTTACATTCATTGGAACTTCATGCTCAAGAACCATCTATAGCTCCCTATTGCCTTTAGGATAAAAACACCAATGTCAGTGTTTGGCTTTTCAAGCCCTTTGTCAGGTGGCTCCACCCTCTTTCTGGATGGTCACACCTGACCCTCCCTGCCTGGCTGACCGGCTAGTCCTCCCTACAAGGCCCTTCTTGACCACGAGTTGTGAGTAGCACCCCTCCCCCATCACACCCCTACCAAATCGCATGGTTTCAATTTTTATATCCCTCCTGCATCTACTCTCTGTGCACGTGTAGCTGTGTTATCCCCCCCACCCCCCCAGAATGTAAGTTCCATGAGATGAGGGGTTGTGTCCCTGTATCTGGCACCCAGCAGGGCCTCAGGAAATGTTTGCTCCCTCACTGATGCAGATATAAAAATAGGGCTCACAGAGCTGAAGGGAGCAGTCGTCCTGCCTCAGACTCCCCACCTGAGTCCATCTTCCACTCAGCTGCCAGTGACTTTCCTAAAGCACTGGTCTAACCATGTCACCCTCCCTCCCCCAATAAACTCCTGTGGCTCCCTATCACCCCCAGGATCAAATATAAACTCTTCTGTTTGGCTTGTTGACTGACTGCTGTGTACCTGTCATCCTTCAAAGATATAAAAAAACCCCAGAGATGGTTCCTGACTTCCAGAGGCATTGATTCTAATGGGGAAGACAATATGTAATAATAATTATAGCTAGTATTTTTATAGCGCTTTAAAGTTTACCAATCACATTACACATATGAGCACACATTTGACAGATGAGGAAACTGAGGCAGACAAGGGTTAAGTGACTTGCCCAGGGTACTCTAGTAAGAATATGGGAGCATCCTGGATTTGAACTCGGGTCTTCCTGAGTTCTCCTACCTCCTCTCCTCTGGATAAAGAGGCACATAAAAGACGCAAACATGGGCCTTTCTACCATGCACCATAGGGTCCTGCTGCCTCAGATGTGTCCTCCAGTCTCCATGTCCGCTCTATCTTTATTGGTGTCTCTGCCTTATCCCTCCAATTCAATGAACCTTTAAGAAGCATTTTCATGTGTAACGGCTAACACATACTGCATCGTGCTAGGCCTTGAAAGGGAGATCCAGAGATTAGAGATGCTAGAAGTTTACAGTCTCCTGGGGAGAATACAGCCTGTCCACGAGTCAGCACCAACCAGGTAGGTGTGGTAAGGAGAGGAAGAAGAGGTCCAGACAAGGCAGGGAGAAGGTTCAGCTGGGAGATCACGGGAGGCTTCACAGAGGAAGCCGCAGCTGAGCTGAGCCTTCATGGAAATCTCCAGCCCACAAAGGTGGAGGAAGGGACTCTACTTAGTTCCCCAGTGTTGGAGGTCTGCCTTGCTCCAGGATGGCTCTCCTTGTCATTCAGGAAAGGTCTGGGAAGCTTGTGGTCCAGTGGAAAGCGGGCTGGCTTTGGAGTCCCAGGACCTGCTTCCTACTTGTGTGACTCTGGACAAATCCCTTGCCCGCTCTAGACCCCAGTTTCCTCATCTGTAGAATGACAAGAAAAGGGCTCTGCCAGCTCTAAATCTGGGACCTACCACGACCAAATTACATTATTTGGGACTTGTAAGGGCGAAGAAATAACACACGTTTCTATAACATTTTAAGGATGACCGAGTACTTTCCCCATAGGTAGGGAGTCCTGGTATTATTATTTTTAAGCAATCGGGGTTAAGTAACTTGCTCCAGGTTACACGATCAGGTGTTTCTGGGTGGGTGCTAAGTCTCTGAGCCTGGATTTGATCCCAGGTCACCCCAACTCTGGGGCCAGTGCTCTTACCTTCTTTGCTACCTGGCCACCCTGGGAGTCCTGGTATTATTACCCTATCTTACAGAAAAGGAAACTTTTTAAGCAATTTACAAATTACTATCTCATTTGGTTCCCAAACCGAGCCTGTGAGGTGGACATTATTAGTCCCATTTTTACAGATAAGGAAACTGAGGCAGGCAGCAGTTAAGTGACCTGCCCAAGGTCACACAAGCTAGCAAGTGCCTGAAGCCTGAATTTAGGTCTGCTTGACTTCAGGTCTATCGACCATTAGGCACAAAAGTGGTAAAGGATTTGGCCATAAATTACACACTCAGGACCTGAATTCAGTCCTTCTATCATCCCAGTGGTGGAGCAAGTTGTTGTTCTTGTTTTCGAAAGAAATTCTAGAAAAAAGAATTAAGCAGCACCATAAGGTCCCACCCCACCCCAGGCACCCAAAGCCAGTGTCGGGAACAAGCAGATCCCAACAGCAGGGAGGGTCTGACCAGCTGCCTGCTTGCTCAGCCTCCCTAATTATAACCTGGCCCCTCATTAGCTGCACTGCGATGCAGGGCACTGGGCATCGAAACTCCATCCGAATGACTCCTCTGCCCATGCCAGGCTCCAAGCCTCTAATCAGAGAGCTCTCAATAAACATCATTATCCCTTGTAACAGCAGGGAAAAGCAAGGCCCATCATGGGAACACAGACATGCCAGGGAGTGCTGGGCAACGCTGAAGCAGATCTGGAACAGGGGTTCAGGGAACTAACTTCTAATGTTCCTTTTAATGCCACATTTGAGGTGTTAACTCAAGGCTAAGTTCCTTATTTAAAAATTTTTATCAATGCCTTTTGCTTTTACATCACCATCACATGGGGATAATCTACTCATTTCCCCTACACCCAGAGAGCCTAACATTGTAAAAATCAACCAAGCAATCGACAAGCATTTATTTATTGTCTACTGCACAACACAACCAGCATTTATTAGTGTGGACCACAGAATTCCAGTCTGTAACAAAAAGCACTCAGACAGAGCTCCAAGCAAGATCGATCAGTTTATTAGGGATACCGGTGCTCCCTAATCAATTGGGTCCAAGTCCTTCCTCATGCTCAGGGTCCCTGAGGCTAAGGGGCTAAGGGGTTTTATAGATTTGGGGGAGTCTCTGGGAGGTCCCCTAGCTCTTGGGAAGTTCCTTGACAAGCATGAAAACTCCTATGATTGGCTAATCTTCAGAAGGGGGTGGGGAGCTCCCACAATTGGCTAAGGGCAATGTCCATCAATCATAGCCACTTTGTCAACAGGCCTTTCACAGGTCATTAGCTACAGACCATTGACTACAGGCCATCTACCTCAGCGGGAGTCTTCCATGGGTCATGAGACTCTACTATTGGACCAACAGTATCCTAAGGTCCAAGGAAGCTGCGGCTCTGAAGCAGAAGTCACTAGATAATGGGCAATAATGAATGATTCATACGGGTGGAGAGTTAATGATCCTTATTATAAGCACTATACTTGGGGTGTGGGGGTGAGGGAGATTGGGGGGCTATAGTGAAGCAATTACATTCCCATAATAGTTCTAACAGTATGAATCTATTTGAGAAATCAAATATGATTAAAATAATCATCATGGTGGATTAATCATTTATAACTCCTTTCCTAACAGCCACAACTAACATAATTACCATACACAATCATATTCTGCTTAATTCACTAGTACAATCACTGACACCCATCAAACCACAATGACCTAAGTAAATGCTGATTAAATTGAGTAGTGGTATCAAAATTAGTCTCACAGTAGGCACCTATACCACAATCAACAAAGCATTTATTAAGCACCCACTACATACCACAATCAACAAGCACTTATTAGATGCCTACAGTATACCACAATGCATAAGCATTTTTTAAGTGACTGCCATATACTATACACCATGTGCTAGATACTAGGAATACAAAGAAAAAAATGAAATAATTCTTGCCTTCGGGTGTTTATATTTTATTGGGAAGAAAAAGAATTAAGTTAAATTAAAATATAGTGACATTGTCTGATGACAAATGCAACATTACAGACCCCCAGGTGCCCTACACCTCTTCTGAGAGGAAAGAGAAATGTTTTAAAATATCTTTTTTGGAATAAGATTTAGACCAGGACTTATTCACCTCTGTTATCCTGGACCCCTCTGGCAATTTGGTGGACTCCATGGACCTCTTCTCAGAATAATGTTTTTAAATGTATAAGATAATAGGATTACATTAAAAACCAGTGATTAAAGCCAATCTTATAACTTAGCTTTTCTCAGCAATGCTAGGATCTAAAACAATTCCAAAATACTCATGATAGAAAATGGTCATCTGCATCCAGAGAAAGACCGATGGAGTCTGAATGCACATTGAAGCATATTATTTTCTTTTTGTTGTTGTTGTTTTGTGCGTGTGTGTGTTTTCCCTTTCATTCTGTCTCTTCTTTCACAACATGACTAAATGTGGAAATAAGTTTACATGATTGCACATGTATGATCTATGTCAGATTGTTGGCTATTCTGGGGTAGGGAGGACAGGAGGAGAGAGAAAACATTTGAAATTCAAAATCTTATAAAGGTGAATGTTGAAAAAGATCTTTACATATACCGTGTTTCCCCGATAATAAGACACTTATTATTTTTTTTTGGACAGAAAAACACCAGAGGGCTTATTTTCAGGGGAGGGCTTATTTTAATGAACATTGACAGCAATTTTAATAAACAGGTAAATGTGAACAAAAAAATGTACCAGCAAGCAAGTCACTGGGGAAGAACAGGATGATGCACTCACTGCTGCAGCTCTGATTGGATGCAGCTCGGAGCGTGGCGTGCGTTTCACGGGGGGTGGGGGAGACGGTGCATACAGAGGGTACCATAATGTAGCGTGTAGCGCAGGGGATCATCTTCACTACAGTAGCAATCTCAATAGGGCTTATTTTCAGGGGAGGGCTTATTTCAGAGGAATCTTACACAGTAAGGGGAGGGCTTAGTTTCGGGATAGGTCTTATTATCGGGGAAACACGGTAGTAGGAAAAAAATAAAATACTATTTACAAAAAAAAGAAAAGAATAAAAAAGAAAGAGTATGTCAAATCCTTTGAGGTTCTCGTCACCATCACTGGTTTCCAGAACCAAAACAGGCTTTCCAATCTACCACTGTCTTCTTCATGTTATCTCCCTCGACTGGAACACAAGCTCCTTGAAGTCCAGGACTGCTGTACTTTTTATAACCCCAGCACACAGTACAGTGTTTCTTGTCACATAGTCAACGTTGAATAAATGCTTTCCATCCAAATGCTATTCACATTTAGAGAAAGAACCAATGGAGTCTGAATGCAGATTGAAATAGACTATTTCCACTGGTGTGTGTGTGTGTGTGTGTGTGTGTGTGTGTGTGTGTGTGTGTGTGTGTGTGTCTGTGTATGTGTCTGTGTTTTCCCTTTTGGTCTGTTTCTTCTTTCACAAGACTAATATGGAAAAATGTTTTACATGATCGCACATATATAACCTGTATCAAATTGATTGCCACTTTGGGGAGAGGAAGGGGGGAGGAAAATATGGAACTCAAAATTGTATAACAAATGAATGTTTAAAATTGTCTTTACATGTAATTGGAAAAACATAAAATACTATTTAAAAATTTAAAAATGATATTGAAATAATTATAAAAATATTAACAAAACTAAGGTTGTTGACCTCAGGGTTTCAGTCCTTGGTTTTTCCATCAGGGTCTGAGAGAAGGAATTCTATTCATCCTGCATGTTGAAGCTAATTTACTTTCCTTAAAACATGAATCAAAGGATAGACAGATAAAACACTTATTAATCACTTACTGTGTGCTAAGCACTGGGGTACAGTAACATACTCCCCCATACTTGTTTTCCCACAATAGAACAGAAGCAGAGGGGCAGCTAGGAGGTGCAGTGAATAGAGCACCAGCCCTGGAGTCAGGAGGACTCGAGTTCAAATCCAGCCTCAGACACTTAACACTTACTACCGTGTTTCCCCGATAATAAGACCTATCCCGAAACTAAGCCCTCCCCTTACTGTGTAAGATTCCTCTAAAATAAGCCCTCCCCCGAAAATAAGCCCTATTGAGATTGCTACTGTAGTGAAGGTGATCCCCTGCGCTACACGCTACATTACGGTACCCTCTGTATGCACCGTCCCCTCCCCCGGGTGAAACGCACGCCGCGCTCCAAGCTGCATCCAATCAGAGCTGCAGCAGTGAGCGCGTCATCCTGTTCTTCCCCAGTGATTTGCTTGCTGGCGCCATTGAGAGCAGTGCCGAGGAGGAGAGCTGAGGCAGGACAACATAAGCCCTCCCCTGAAAATAAGCCCTCTGCTGTTTTTCTTTCCAAAAAAATTAATAAGACAGTATCTTATTATCGGGGAAACATGGTAGCTGTGTGACCTTGGCCGAGTCACTTAATCCCAATTGCTCTGCCTTCCCCCCTCCTAAAAGTAAAAAGTTTAAAAATTAAAAAAAAAAAAAGAACAGAAACTCCTAGAGGGCAGGGACTTCCTTGGCAACTGGTGTTTGTAACCTGGCTCCCACTTTCACTCTCTGGCCCAGCTTGGGTGGGAACTGGGTCACAAACACAAAAGTGAACCCATCCTGGACCTCAAGGACCTTACACAGAAACAGGGGAGCTGACTCAGAAAGGGGAAGGGCAGGAGACACTGGGAGGGGCCTGGGGTCTGGGGTCACAGAATCTGAGAAGGAATCCCTGGGTGAATGAATGGGCCAGGCAGTGGGGCTTCCAGCTTCTACCTGAAGAGCCCCAAGGAGGAGCACCTTTCTTTGGATCAGGCACTCCAATACCTCCCCATTGCTTACAGGCTGGTATCCACCCTTCTGAGCCTGGCACTCAAGGCCCTGCACATGAAGCCCCACTTCCTCTGACGCCCTTCATCCAGAAGTCAACCAGATCCGAGGCCCAGGAAGGTGAGCCCTCACCTCATCCACTGTTAGAGCCAGAGGGGCCAGAGAGATCTGCTAGTTCTATTCCCTCTTTTTACAAATGAGGAAACTGAGGCCCAGAAAGGAAAAATGATGTTCAAGCCCTGGATGTGGAGTCAGGAGGACCTGGGCTCAGACCCGTCCCAGCAGCAAAGCCCTGGGGAAGCCACTTACCTTCTGGGCCTCAGTTTCCCCACCTGTAAAAGGAGGATGATAACAGCACCTCTCCCAGCCTTGCTGTGAGGGTCCCTCGAGATGATGGGGTGATTGCCAAGTCCTTGTGAGACCGGAGATGTTAACAGCACACACTGCACAGCACACATGCACTGACATGTTTCACATCCATCTGGGGCTTTTAAACCATCAACATTTCTACCATCATTTGAGACACATTTTTCAAACTTTTTTGCAGTTGCTGCTCAGTAATTTCATGAACTGCGTCTGTGAAAAGAAATAAGAATCAATTAAATTAATTAAGTATTAATTATAATGATGCTTAAGAATTAATTATTAATTGATTAATAGAGTTCAGGGCTGTCTGCCTCAAAAGCGAGTAGGTTCCCCCGTCCTAGAGGTCTTTAGATAATGGCTGGGTGGACAACCTCTTCTGGAGGGGACTGTTGTTGACTAGGGCTTGGACCAGTTGTCTGGGGTTGGGATACCCAGGTTCCTTTCAGCTCTGAAATTCTGTGCTTTTGTACTAAAATCATCCTGTATCCAAGACATTTTTCTCCCCCTGGGCCTTTCCTTAAGTCACATGTTTGCATCAAGTCAGGGAACAACCTTCAAGGGGCCCCGAAGGGCTTCAGGTTTAAGATGAGGAACTTGGGGGAGGAGTGAGGGAGGGAGCAGAGAGCAGCCCAGGAAGTGGCTTCTTATTTTCTGAACACCTTACATGCTCAGACAAGCCAAGGGAGCATGGAGTGGGGGAGACTTCATTCTTTCTCTTTTGCCAAGTTACCTCTGAGAGATCCTGTTACACAAAGCCCAGTGACTACACACAAAGAAGAGGTCTGGTGGGTTTGGTCACCTCCCCCAAGAAAGGTGTGACTCTCCTCAGGTTCATTTCTTTGCATATGGAAACCCCCTGGGCTAGAGTCTGGATCATAGAATTCAGAGTTCCCTGGAAGGGGCTCTCAGGGACTGACCAGGGAACCCAGATATGAGGGTCTGATAGGACATCAGAGGTCACTCCATGCAAGCCACCCCTGAAGAAGAACCCTCTAGACAACACGCCAGGTAAATAAATGGGAGTCATATTGTCCCTGGAGGCCCCCAGTAAATTGAGCCCAGTGCCTGCCTGTTCCTTGGCCTGGGTGGCTTTTTTTGGGGGGCGGGGGGGGGTCTTTTTTTGGAGGGGGGAAGGCAGGGCAATTAGGATTAAGTGACTTGCCCAAGGTCACATGGCTAGTAAGTGTTAAGTATCTGAGGCTGGATTTGAACTCAGGTCTTCCTAGTAAGTGTTAAGTATCTGAGGCTGGATTTGAACTCAGGTCTTCCCAACTCCAGGACTGATGCTCTATTCACTGTGCCACCTAGCTGCCCCCAGGGTGGCTTCTTGATGGGATTAATCTATGTCTAGGGAGTTGTCCTCATATGGATTTAAATGAATCCTGCCTCCAGGCAGTGCCTATCTCCCACCACTGCTTTTAGTCCTGCCCCAGGAACCAAGCAAAATCAATGGAATCCTTCTTCCACATGCTAAGCCTTCAAATACTTTTTACCCCCTAGAGCCTCTGTTTCTGAATAGAGAAAATGAGCGCTTTGGCTTCTGAGATCCTTTATTGGGGGGAATTTTAGAGAAGGTGGAAAAACCCTAGATGAGGGTCAGGAAGCCCAGTCCCTGTTTTGCAACTTTCTTACTGTGTAACTTTGGACAAGTCACTTGCCCTTTCTAGGCTCTGTAAAAGAAAGAGTTGAATTAGATGAACTATGGAGCCCCTGCCGGCAAACTTTTTTAAAAAATAATTTTTATCAATTAACCACTTATTTTCTCTCCCTCTCCCCACTGGAAAACAAAACAAAAAAAAAACAAAACACAAAAACAGCCACAACCTTATGGACTGGTAATATTTACATCCAAACAAAACAAATTTCCACCTTCTCTTGTCCAAAAATGCATGCAAGTCTCATTCTGTATATTGAGTCTATCATTTCTCTCTAAGGAGCTGGGTAACAATGCTGCTAAACCATTAGGATAAGGGTGGGGGACCTGCAGCCTTGAGGCATGTAGCCACAGTTTCCCTACCCCTGCTGTAGGACTCCAATCTAAACCAATCCAGTCTAATTCAATCTAGTCCAATAAACATTTATTGAGCACCAATGTACAAAGCCCTTCACAGCAGGCAGAGAACACTAAGACAAAAAAAAATAATAGTGTTTGCTCTCAAAGTGTTTACTTTTCACTTGGGAGGATAAAATATGTTTTGACATCAGATTTTTTTTTTTTAATATTTTTTTTTCCCCAAAGATCCACTCTCTCTCTCCCTTCCATCCTCCACCCTCTCCACTCCCAATGAAGAAATCAAGAAAAACAAAATCCCTCTTGCAGACAACTCTCAAAGAAAACAAATTCCCTCATTGGCCATGTCCCAAAAAAGCATTTCTCAGTCTGTGCTGAGGCCATCGCTTCTGTCTCAGGGGGAGGGTGGCATATTACATGATGAGTCCTCTTGATTATGTTTGGTCACTGTGGTGCTCAAAGTTCCTAAGTCTTTCAAAGTTGTTTGTCTTTACCATATTGCTGTTATTGTAGAAACTCTTCTGGATCTGCCTGCTTGTCTCTGTATTAATTCACACAAGTCTTCCCAGGTTTTTCTGAAACTATTCGCTTTCTTACAATAGTATACAATCACCTTAATATATCTTAACTTGTTCAGTCATTCCCCAATTGATGGGCATTCCCTCAATTTCCAATTATTTGTCACCACAAACAGTACTGCTATAAATATTTTGAACATGGAGGTCCTTTTCCTCTTTCTTTTGTCTCTTTGGGATGTAGACTTAGTAGTGGTATCAAAGGGTACACACAGTTTAATAGCTTTTTGGGCACAGTTCCAAATTACTTTCCAGAATGGCTGGACCAATTCCTAACTCCACCAACAATGCATTAATGTATTTTTCCCCCTGCAGCCTCCTTAGCATTTATCATTTTCTTTTTTTTTGGTCAATTTTGCCAATTTGAGGGGTGTGAGATGGAATCTGAGAGCTGCTTTAATTTGTATTTCTCTAATTATTAGTGATTTAGAGTATTTTTAAAAATATGGCTCAGATTTTTTTCCTGTAAAAATTGCCTATTCATTTTCTGTGATCATTTATCAACTGGAGGATGGTTCTTATTTTTATAAATTTGAATCAGTTCACTATATAGCTTAGAAATGGAACCTTTATCAGAGAAAGTCACAACGAAGAATTTTTTCCCCCTATTTAATTGCTTCTCTTCTAATTTTAGCTGCATTGGTTTTGTTTGGGCTAAAACTTTTTATGGAATCAAAATTGTCCATTTTACCTTTTTTGATACCCCTCTTGCCCCACTGGTTGTCTGTCTGTCTCTCTTTTTGTTTGGTCATGAACCAAACATAAGACACCCTCCCTCCATAGATTGACACAAAATTTCTTCCATCCCCCTCTGATTTGTTTATGATGTCTTAGACAGTTCTCATTGGAGCTTATCTGGATAGACGTAGTGTGAGACAGTCTAGATCTAGTCTCTGCTAGACTTTCCAGCTGCCTGATGGTGAGCTGCCATTTTGGGGGCTCATTTGTTTCTCTCTATGGTGGACCTAATCCTTCCCATGGATCTACCTCTATTTCTTACCCAGTCCCAAACTTCTGGATCATTACTACTTTCCAGTAAGAGCTCTAGTACTTCTAGTCTTCATTCCCTCCCACTTTTTTTCTTCATTATTTCCCTTGAGATTCCCTTTTGTTCCTTCAAATAAACTTTTTTTTAAGCTTCAATTCTTTGGAAGTTTGATTGGCACGGCACTTAATAAACAAATTAATTTAGGTCCTACTGGAATGTCATGAACGAATGGATGAGTAATTACTGAAGGCTTACTGTGTGCCAAGCCCAGCATTGAGCACTAAAGATATGAACAGGAAATCCACTGGGCCTCTCCTCCCAAAGGGGCAGAGGAGACAGCACATGCTGGAGGTTTCACCTTCCAGTTGGATGATAAGGCTCCTTAGGGTGAGTCATGTGTAATCGGCAGGTCAGAATAGGTTGGAGCCAGATTGAGTAGATACCAACGGCGGGGGGCGGGGGGGGGGGCAGTTTCACCAACCTCTCTGGTGCTTCATGGATCAAAAGCCCCAAACCAGTAAACTGTATTTTATTTTAGGCTCTGTTATCTACCCTCGGCCTCCCCTCAATAAATTCCTGTGCATCCAGTCCCATTGCTTCTATACTTGGTAATTGAACCATGCCCCCCACAGTTAGGCAACCCAGGACTGAAGGCGAGATCTGACTGTAAATAAATAAGGACTGCCTTTGCTGGGAGAAGAATCCTCCTGATGGAAATAATACCAGGAAGAGGAGAGCAAATGGATTTGTAGTCAGAGGAACTGGGTTCAGATCCTAGCAATGCTCCTGCAAGACTTGGGGCAAATTGTGTGACCTTGCTGAATCTCACTCTCATGTGTTCAGAACACTCCCTCTTGGATCACTTTCCATCTTCCACATGCATTGGGGGATTGGGTCCTCAGAACACGGCTTGTCTCCTTAGGGTGCTAGGGGTGATGTTCACAAGCCCCCATATAGTGTGGTTCTCATTGATTATCAATTAGCCAGCCAGAGTGGATGAGTTTTTTAAAAGGCTTTTTACTAAGATAGTCAAGTAAGGGTGTTTGACACAAAAAACACTCCCCCCAAGAGCAGGGGTGGGGAACCTGTGGCCTTGAGGCCATATGAAGCCCTCTAGGTCCTCAAGGGTGGCCCTTTGACTAAATCTAAAATTCACAGAACAAATTCCCTTAATAAAAGTATTTGTTCTATAAAACTCAGACTTAGTCAAAAGGCCTAAGAGGACCCAAGGACCTAGAGGGCCACATGTGGCCTCGAGGCTGCAGGTTCCCCACCCCTCTAGGGCATCTTCTCCTTGAGAAAATGAGCTCAAGCCATGAGATCACATATGGCAAAGGGGAAACTCACAGTCCCTCAACAGATGGAAGTTCTTTTCTCCTCATGAAGTTCCCCTGAGGCATATGCAGCTTTTTCCTGGACCCCAGCAAGGATAAGGGTAAGTTGGAAAGTCCATGGGACCCTGGAGGTAGAGCTGGTTGAGACATAAAAAGTCATCTAGTGGTGATCATATTAATTTAGGTTGAAACAATAATTCACATTTATATGGTATTTGGAGGGTTCCCAACTGCTTTACATTCATCATCTCCTTTGATCTTCCCACCAAAAACTCTCATTATCTCCATTTTACAGATGAGGAAACTGAGGTACTCAGAGGTTGTCACCTTCCTTGGCTCACACAGCTAGTGTCTGAGGCAGGATCTGAATCTAGGTCTTCCTAAGTCTGAGTCTAACACTTCGTCTCATGGGTTTCTTTTTCCAGTAAGGAAAGAAGTTCAGAGAGATCCAGGGTCCCACAGACAGTGAGTGGGAGAGCCAGGGGCAGGGAGGATAGTGAGGGGCCTCAAGCCTTCCCCCATGAGGACTCTGGCAGAAGGGAGGGTTCTGGAACACAAGAGCTGAAGGACTGTCTTGTGGGGGAGGCTGAGGCTTCTTCTTGGCCACATAGGGCAGGGCTGAGGATGATGGGTAAAAGGGACAGAGGCAAGCTAGGCTTGACATGAGGAAGAAGTCCCTAAGGAGAGCCCACATCTGCCCCGACTCTGTCAGGGCCTCCATGCCAAGGCTGCAGGGCTCAGGGCAGGGCTGAGCTCCCTTCCACCTCCGAGATTCTCCGATTCTGTCACGTCCCACTCACCTTCCTTCTGGCTGAGACATGATGGACCCATTGATCTGTTAGAAGCAACTTTAGAGTTTATCTAGCCTGGTCTCTCACTTGACAGAGAAGGGAGTGTATACCCAGACTGGGTGCCTCCAAGGACAGAAGGATGTCACCTGAGCATTGCAGAGGGGGAACAAAGACTGAGAGACCAGCTGGTGCAGGATCTGTCTGAGGCAGCCTTTGTTTTTCTAAGAGGACTATGACTTCAGGGAGGAAGGAGAAATCAAGTACGTGGGTTGGATTTAAGTGAGGAAGGACTGTGCAAAGTCACCAACCTCATTTTCTCCTTTAGCACCATCTGGGTCCAGTGATCAGATTGAGATGAGGATGAGTGGACATGGCCCCCCTGAGGCCAACAAGGAGAGGGATCTGCTGCATGGGTGTGTTGTCTGGGTCAGGGTGTGGGGAAGACTTTGAATGCTGTACCAAGGAATCGGGACTTCATTCAGTGGGCACTGGGGGCCCCAATGTAATGGGACAGGTAGCTGGATTCAAATCAGTGGCCTTGGAAAGAGGTGAGAGGACCTAAGGTAGAATGGTGGTTGAGGACAACACTCAATGTCCCGGAGGGAGGACAATTTGGAAGCTGTTGAAATGATCCAGGTAAGAGGTAAGAAGGGCCTGGGGGAGGATGGCACTGGTCAAAACATCCAGGACAGGACATAGGAGAGAGAAATCAAGAGGGAGGGTTAATAGCATTTGTAACTCTGAGCCAACCCCAGGGCTGCCCTCCCCTCTTCCTTTCTTCTCTGAATAGTGAGAAATTCTCATCGGAGTGTGCTGCACAAAACTGTCTGACTAGGGTCTGGACCAGCCTTCCCGATGATCACACCCCATCTGATGAGGAAGGAAGGAAGGAAGATGAGATGGGACTCATCACTGATACTTCTGGAAGCACTTAGACCAATTTGTGCCCAGCTACTGCCAGTCCCCATAAAAGGTGCACTATGAAGTCATGGGTCTATTTTTGAGTAGAAACAGCTTATTTAATTCTCACTCCTCTCAATAAAGGACACCTGGATTGTGGGGTCATTCCCTGAAGGCAATCAGGGCAGATCCCCTGGGGTCCAAAGGACCTCCTTGGGTCAGGTCTGGCCCTAACCTAACATCAGAGAGACAGAGATCAGCTTGCTTTGCTAACAAGTGCCCAGGCCTAGAAGGCAGGAGACTGGGATTTGAGCAGAGCTGGAACCAAGGGCAGATTCAAATTCTTGTGTCCCCTTCTCAGATGAGGAAACTGAAGAAACTTAATGATGATTTCTCTCAGGTCATAGCCCTTAAAAGTCAATTCTCCAAGTGATTAATGTTTGTATTCTCTGGCCCAGAAATTCCACTGCTAGGCATATATCATTAAAAGATACCAAATAGAAAAGGCTCTAATGTACTCAAACAGTCATATGGGCTCTGGGTGTGTGTGTGTGTGATAACAAAGAATGGGAAACAAAACTGATGCCTGTGAATTGGAAAATAACTAAACTGCACGGTGACCCATGAATGAAAGGACCCAGGACTGTGAGAAACAACGAATATGATAAATATAGAGGAGGATGGGAAGACTGCTATGACTTGACACAAAGTGCAGTGAGCAGAACCAGGAAAACAGCTATGTGAATGAAGGCGCTAACAACCTAGTCACAGAATCTGTAAGTGCCCAAGTCTGGTGACTGAGTTTGACTGCACAGAAGAGTGCCTCCTTCTCTGCTCTTTGCCAGGGTGGTGAACCAGACCCTACGGACCATGTCAGATTTTTTTCCTATACGTAGGTTATTTTTGCTGAATGGTTTTCTTCCTCCATTTTATTTGGTGGTATAAGTGATGGCTCTTTGGGAGGAAGAGAGGCAAGGGGTGTATGCATGGGGAAGTGTGGGTGGTGTAAAAACAAAAGGTAGCGATAGAAATTTATTTTTTTTTTAAATACGTTTTTCTCTGGAAATTGTAATGACCAAGCTTGGTCCTGAAGAAGAGTTGAGAAAGTGCATTTCCCTCCTGTAATAGTAATGGAATTTAAAGATCCCCTGTATTGGCTTGGTTTTTGGATTGATTGTGTTAAAACCCAGAGCTTGTGAATCCCACTTGTGGGATGGACTTGTTGATATGAAAAGAGAGGGCTGAACTGGGAGGAGCTGGTGATATGAATTTAGAGAGACACAAGTGAGAGAAAGGCAGAATATTTTTTGGAAGCAGCATCTTGGAGGCAGAGAGAGATGGAGAGGATTGCTGAGGGCCAGTTTGAACTGCCCAGGACTTTTGAGAGCTGCCACCCAGAGCTGCCAAGGATTGAGGAGACATAGTTGTTAAGCTGGTACTTTATCTGTCTGTTTTGATGTTGTTTTGCCAGATTCACCCACTGGTGAAGGCGAGTGCTGTTGTTGCAGAGGTTCTGGAACCTTGCTGTTGGTTCAGAAGCTCCGAAGAAGGATTTTCTTGTTGTATGTTTACAGAAATCCTGGAAGAGGGTTTTGCTAATGTTTTCAGGGGTTCTAGGACTGTTCTGCAGGCAGAGAATGAATTAATGAGGACATTAGCAATGTATCTTGTGGCCTTGCTGAGCTTTGTCTCCCCAGGAACAAAGATTGCTGAGAACTTGCCTTGGGTCAAAATGAAGAAAAGACCTCTCTTTGGGTATTAAATGCTGTGCTTAAGCTTGTTGTAACTCTGGGGTAGATGGCCTATTCAGTTGTGATCCAAGGGTGGGAAACTTTTGACTCTTTTGTGCTCTGGGACTGACCAAATGAATGTACTTTGCTTATGATTGGAAACTAATCTCCATTTGAGAAGAGGGGCTTTGTGATTGACTAAATGAATTAATGTCCAGGGGTGGAGTAGTACTTGAAGATTATTGAATTACAATTGGTGAATGCTATAATTTGAATGATGTCATATTTTGATTTTCTCTGTTCTTAATTTGTCACTGAATAAAATGGAGAGCAGCTATGCTGGTGTTGTGAACCTTGGGAAGTTGCCTTTGCTTGGCATTACACCTCCTTTCTTCAAAGAGGTGGGAGACTAGGGATATGAAATATTCCATATGCCATCAGGAATGGTTACATGTGGGTTGATTTTTCTGAAGTGCTTTTTGTCCCTTCCTTTTAAAACCTGAGTTATGAGGGATGCTATAACATTTTCCTTGTTACTGGGTGGAGGGTGGAGGGGTGTACTTGGAAATGAAGGTAATACATCAATTAAAGTAAGATTTCATAGCCCCTCCATTTTTGGCTTTCTACTGTGCCATTCCTTGGGGAGATGCTAAGGCCAAAGGGAAGTGGACGAGGTCTGGTATGGGGGCCAGGACACTTACATCCAAGTACCTGCAACCCAATCAATCAATAAACTACGATTAAGTGCATACTATGTGCCAGGCAGGCACCTCTTCCAGAAAGTCCTCCCTGATTGCCTTGGCAGTGACCTTTGCCCTCAAAGAGGCAATGCTGGATTTGGTATTGGGGGTCCTGAATCTGATCTAGCCCTGAGGCTCACCAGCTTCGTGACTCTGGGGAAGTCATTTTATCTTTGTGGGCCTCAGTTTCCTCATCTGTAAAATGAGGGGGTTAGACTCATTGCTTTCTAGGGCCCTTCTTGTTCTAGAATCCTATGATAATTATGACTGTACGTTACAGGTAAGAGTCAGAACCAAAACTTGAACTTGGGTCTCCTGACTCCACGTCGCCTCTTTGTAGGGCAACACTTGATAATTCTGGCACTAATAGGAGTCTGTCTGCATTAATATCTATCCTTCATGTACAGAGTTGTTTTCAGCTCTTTCTCCCCTTAGACTACAAGCTCCTCGAGGGCAGGGGCAGTTTCTGCTTTTCTTTATGTCTCTAAGTCCTTAGTGCAAGCTTGGCACGTGGGGGTGCTTGTTCTGTGTGTTTCAGATGTCACCTGCCATATATTACCATATATTATCATAACCCCTGAACGAACGTTTTATCATAGGAGCTTAGAAATGGAAGGGACCATAGACATTCCAGTAAGAGGTGGGTTCCCTCTTTATTTCCAGCTTTTCACATAGCACCTGGCATCGAGTAACCCTGGCATAGGTGCTAAATTGAATGATTTGAATTGAGATGAGGAAGCAGACCTAGAAAGGGGATAGTGACCTATCCAAGGTAATAGGGCTAGCAAGTTAGATGGAGAGCTGGATTAGGAGTCCAAAACCTTGGGTTTGAATTCTGTGTCTCCTGCTTAATGGCTAGGGCCTCTGACTCCACACCCAGTACTCTCTACTCTTCATCCTGTATCTCCCCTACCTTCCCCCACAGGGCCCGAGTCTTAGCTTTGGTTCCCATTCTAAAACCCCAACTCTTCTGGGATTGGAATCTACCTTTAACTCTTGGTGTAACTTCCGGAAACCGACTTCCTCCTTGGGGTAGCCATCTCCTCCTTAAAAAGGGACTAGTACAGATAATCCTTAAAACTGCTTTCAGCTTGAGGAAATTCATGACTCTAATCATTGCCCAACCTTAAAGAAAAGGAAGCAGGCCTCAGGTCCTCAGGTCAAGGTTACTAGGGCTGGGCTGGGTGGGGCAAACCCCCAGAGGGTGCTAGCACTGTCCTGAACTCAGAACCCCATTGTGTTACCCAATTGAGGAAAAGCCCTGAAGATTTTCAGTAGATACTAGCCTTTCTTTCTGGCTTTGACCTTCTTGAGTATGGAGCGGAGCACTGGAATTTCTGGGTCAAAGGGTATGTACCACCAGTTTATTCAGTTGGACCTACTATTAATTTTAATATCAGTTTTGCCCATGTATGACCTAGAGGCAGTTTGTTAAACTTCTCATCTAGAAAGCAGGCACAAAATTCTAAAGTGCCCTGCCCATGTGGATGATGTCTCAAGCTCCAGTGTTCCTTCCATCCACTTCAACACTCTCTGGAGGGCCTTCGGGGTTATAAACTCTATTTGTCAGGCTGGAAACCAAAGCACAGGGCTGAGCCCCTTGGCTGATATCCAAGCAGGCAAACAGGATTAGATCTTTAGGGACAAGACAGGGCAGGGCTCACCCAGCCCCATCTGCTTATCCGAGGGCCCTGAAACCTCATGATTTCGGCCAGGGCAGCCTTCTAGCTGATATGCCTCCAATAGATGAAAGGCCACTGCTTCCACATAGGATACTTCGCAGGAGATCTGATCAGGACAGACTGGAGAAGGGAACAACCTCCTGGCTTCTGGTAAGCTCCATCTTACTGCAGCCCCCAAATCAAGCTTTTTGGGCTAGCACATCACCAAGTGAACAGCTCATGACTCAAAGGCTTAATTAAAAAAAAAACAACAACCATCTTACCAAAATGTGTACCTGGAATTTCACTATAATTAAAAAGTGAAGCATTGTGGCCCAGTGAGGAGAACAGGAAAAACTTGGCTTCAGGTCCCAGCTCTCATCCTAAGGATGTACAACCGACCCTAAGGGCAAATCCCTGTAAATTCTCAGCACTTTCATCTGTAAGAAAATGTTATTGTCATCAAATCAAAGGGCTGAATTAGGTGAACTCTAACGTCCCTCCCAACATGAAAATTCTCTCAAGAGGCAGAGTCCAATCCTCTGATCATGAACCAGGACAGCTACCAACCCAGACTCAGGCAGTGTGTTACAGGGGAAAGAACACAAACCTTGCAATTCCAAAAGTCTCCTGATTAGAAAATGCTGTCCAAATCCAGAGAAAGAACTATGGAGTCTGAATGTAGATTGAAGCAGACTATTTTCTTTCTTTTTCGTGGTTTTTCCCTTTTGTTCTGATTATATGTTTAATATCATTGTACATGTATAGCCTATATCTGATTGCAGGCCATCTTGGGGAGGAAGAAAGTTTAGATCTCAAAATCTTATAAAAGTGAATGTTGAAAATGAAAAATAAATAAACCTAAATAAAAATAAAAATAAAGTTAAAAAAAAGAACTGAAGTCTTAGAGCCAGGAGACCAGTTTGGGTCTGGCCATGACACTGTCCCGTCCTCCTCTCCTTTCCCTCCTCCTCCTCCCCTGCCCCTATGAAGCTGCCTAGTATGGGGCAGTTTGGTGATACAGTGAACCAGATGGTTCATGAAATCTGAGGAGCAGACGTTTACTAAATCAATATTAGCTAAGTAAATATAACAGGGCATTAGATCAGATATGAAACATTCCAAGTGCCCATTCCCAAGCAGTCATCAACCTCAAAAACTGGTTAATACCCAGTTAGCCTCTTGGTTTCTTCACCCAGCAGGAGAGCAATCCATTAGTTCATTTACGTAAGGGTTTTAGAAAAAAGGGCACCAAGCAGCCTCTGCTCAATCACTTCCCTTAACCTTGGTAGGGGCTCAGGGGCTCTAGCTTCTCTGTATACATACAGAAAGAACTCAAACCTGAAGGCTCAGCTCTTGCCATTAACAGCAAACTCCAGGAAGGGTGCCAGTGCTCAGAACAGGGCTGCCTTTTCTGCTGTCTTTCTCAAAGCCTTCTTCAGTATCATGATCCTGCATCTCACCACCTCACGGACGACTCCCTTCTTTGTTTTGTTTTAAACTTGGCTCATGGAAAGTGTCCCTACTCAATCATGGTCTTCCTAACATGGCCATGTCGTGGGGCACATGCACACAGCTCTCTTAATCTGGAGTGCAGAGAATGTTCCCTATTCAATGATGTTCTCTCAAGTATTGGGGGAACATGGCATGCACAAATGGCACTTCCCCCCCACATGCCTGTGCTGCCTTTCTCATGGTCAGTGCAGGAATCAAGACCTCTGTTTCCTCATCTGTAAAATGGAGATAATACTCATACTATCTAATTTGAGGGGCTGCTGTGAACTATTATTGTGCTTATGGGGGTTGGGGCATCTGTCTGCCTTCCTTCTCAGATCTGCCCTTTCAGGAAGACAAGGGTCTGATCTCCTCCAACTGATGAGGGATGGCTCCCAATAGGTTCAGCAGGAACTCTGATCTTATCTAAGACCAGAAAACCTGCAATAGCATCTGGAAAGAATTCAAAGTTTCAGGCTTAATTGGAGTGAGAGTTGAAAAGTTTATTTTTAGCTTTTACAGAAGTGGGCAAGAGTCCTTAGGGGACCTGCAAGTGAAAGGGGCACAGACTTTTACTTTTAAAGGGCAGGGCTGCCATTCTCAGGTCTGACCCAATGGATGTAAGGGAACCAAGGTTAACTTGTGGCTTCAGTGCGTAGATAAAAAATTAGGGCGGACTGAGAGGAACTTGTGACTTCAGTGCATAGATAGTTTAACTTGAAGATGAGATTTGGGCCAGACATGAGGCAACCACAATAGGGCTAGATTAGGCAAGAACAAAGGAGTCACAAGTTGTTGCCTAGGCAGAGTCTGGATAGGGGGAAGGGGCAGAGTTTGAGGCTGGGAGAGGGCAAATGTGATTTTACAGACTGGTTTTACAAACTGTTACAGATATAGATCCCAAGCACCCCATCATTACTGATGCTACAAATTGAGTTTACAAATAGATTTTACAAACATAGATCCCAAGCACCCCATCACAACCAAAACTGTAAGAGGAGATGTCGGCTGCCTGATTCTTGCTGGAGGAACAGGTCTGGCCAGGGTGTGGTTTATTTTCCCATCCTCAGCTCAGGACAGAAACATAGGCTGTGTTTAGCCAGTGAGGGAGAAAAGTTACCGTCATCACTAAGGGATTTTCCAAGTGGGGAAAGGGCTTTGGTTTGGAGAAATGGAGCTGGCTATCACCTCTCCTTCCTCCCACTTCATATACATGTTGATGACTCATTACTACAATTTTCCTAGAGCATTTTGTCTTGATCTTTTCTTTAACCCTTATGACTTTCTATCTTATATCACATCAAAGGATTGCTGGCAGAGGAGGCAGAATGTTAGAGAGAAGGCTGCCTTTGAAGGCAGGAAGACCTGGATTTGAGTCTACCCTGGCTAGCTGGACAGGGGCAAATCCCTTAGAGCCTGTTTGTGTGCCAGGCCACTTCCTAAGATTCTAAACTGTAACAATATTGATGAACCATATCAGTGAAGGGAGTGTCTACAAGTGGAGTTCCCCACATCAATGAAATATTACACTAAATTAAATTTTAAAAATTAAATTTTTTATTAACTTTTCTTTTTACATCACATTAATTTCCATATATTCTTTGTCCTTTATAATCTTTCCTTGTAACAAAGGAAAAAAAAGTAGTTAACCAAAACTAGTTTATACCTTGATCACATCTGATAGAGTAGGCAGTACTCCACACTCATAGCCCCTCACCTTGTCATCAAAAGGCGGGGATGTAAAATGCTTATCTCTTCTGTGATTGGAGGATTTTCATGTTGAAGGGGAGCTAGGAGACCATCCCCATCCCCATCGAACGACAATGAAATCTGGGCTCTAAGATGTGAACTGGCTCTCCAAGTCATGCAGCTGGTATCAGAGTATCAGCATCAGAGCTGACACTCGAACCCAGGGCTCCTTTCTCCAACAGCAAGGGCTCTTGTCACTGCAGATTGTGAGTTTCTCAAAGAAGGAAGGAAACAAACATTTATTAAGCACCTCCTATATGCCAGGCACTGTGTACATTTAATCTGCCTCCACAGGTGAGGAAAGTGAGGCAAACGGAGGTTAAGTGACTTGCCTAGGGTCACAAAGCTAATAAGTGTCTGAGGCGGGATCTGAATTCAGGTCTTTCTGACTACAGGTCCAGCTCTCTATCTCTGCCATCAGCTGCTTCAAAGCAAGGTAGAATCTATGTTGTTTCTCCCTCTTTCTATCTCTGTCACAGGGACTTGTGATAGCAGATGGTTAATAAATGTTTCCTGAACTGAACAGAAGCAGTGGGTCCGTGGGTGAGATACCATCACCCTGGAGCGGTTTCTTCACCTGTAAAACGAGATAACTGAACTGGCTGACCTCTGTCTGAGGTCTCTGCTGGCTCTGAATTTAAGACTCAAGTTACCAAGGTATGATGCGGACGGAAGACAATTTGGGAAGCAGACACGTTTATAAGTCTAATTTCACCGCCAGATGCGTGGAATGTGCCACGATCAAGCAGAACGAGGGCCTCCCACCCTCCCAAACGGCTTCCTGGTCCAGAGCCCCTCAGATCAGAAGGTTCAATAAAATTCAGTGGGCTTTAGCTCTGTCACCCTTTAGAAAAGCAGCGTCTTTCAGAGGGGGCTACAACCAAAGCCATCTTCCAAGCTGCACTCCCACACCCTGCTCTGAGTTTCAGCTAAAAGGGACCTTGGAATTACCAAATGATCTAAAAGTTATCCCATGAAACCACAGCACGTCTGATCTGAAAGGGCGCTCAGAGCACATCGAGCCCAACTGCATTTAACAGAGGAGGAAAGTGTTGGCCAGAGAGAGGAAGATCTTCCCCAAGGTCACTTAGCAAGGGTGGCAGAGACTGAGTATTAGTGAATACTCATTAAAAAAAAAAAAAACCAAAACAAAAGCTTACAGCACTTAGCACAGCCCTGGTAGACACTAGGTGCTTAATAACTACATGAGGCTGGCTAATGAAATGATTCTTAGCTGAGAATCTTGGTAGGGAAGCTACCAAGCCAAAAGAAGTAGGGGAATTCCCCTGGCCCCTCAGGGGTACCTCTGGACCCTAAGAACAAGAACCCTAACCTCTGTGGGCTGGACTCATTGAGCAAAGAAACTAGGATGAGGGTCCCCAAAGTTCACATCAAAGCTGCATCAGCGTCAGAACCAGGTGCAGAAGCTGTGGTCCCAGCTACCTCCATCTGGCTCTCTCTCTGGAGCCGAGGGAAAGCTCTGGCCACAACCAGCTGTGTGCCCATGGATTCAGCCTTCTCATCTCTCACACACTTGCCTACAAGGACTACTGTAAGCAGTGTAGGATGGAGGATGACAGGAGCTAGAAAAGCCCTCCTTGTCCACTGTCCTCTCTGCCCCCTCCTCTAAGCTGCCATTTTACAGAAGCAGCTGGGTTGTCCAGTGGATAAGCCCTGGGCTTAGAGTCAGGAAGACCCGAGTTCAAATTTGACCTCAGACACTTAATAACTAAGTGATCCTTCGTCTGCCTCAGCTTTTCCTTCTCTCAATAATGGGATCAATGAGACTTTATTAAGCACCTACTGTATACCAGGGCTGTGCCAAGTGCTGTGAGATCTGGGTAGTAACAGCATCTCCCTCACCAGGTTAAGGGTGAACTGAGACATTTTTACAAAAATACTTAGCATGGTACTGGAATGAAGTAAATGCTTGGTGGTTTGGTTTGTTTCGTTTTATTTTGTTTTTTAAAAGACAGGGAAATAGAGTTTCAGAGAGGCTGTGACTTGCCTCGAGGTCATTCAGTGACACAATTTGAACCTGTGTCCACTGACTCCAAATCTGACATTCTTTCCCCGGTGCCTAGCTGACTCGGAGAAAATGTAATGGAAATGCACATTTAAAGATCTTCCCTGCCCCTAGGCCCTTTGATAGGCTTAAGAGACTCTGAGAACCTTCCTTGATTTGAAAATATACTCTGCCCCCTAATAGGCTGAATGTGGTCACCTGAAGCCTGTGGCAGGAGGCTTGGTTTTCAGGAATGCCCATACCTTGATACTTTGTAATTGGGCAGTGGGTCAAGAGGGTGGTTACATTCTCTGATCCAAGAGAAGGCTATACACACCCTGATGTGAGGCTTTGCTGTGGGGCTCACTTTGAGAAGTGTTGTGTGATTTGATCAGATGAGACTCGGGGAAGCCTTTGGGAGGCCCCTGGCTTTGAAAACCCAGATGTTGATGCTTCCCTCTCTGGTTACTGTGATTTGGTATGGATGTAATGATTGGACAGTTTGGAAGCCTGTCTGCTTGATCTATTTCTCTGTCTTGTAACTTCTGTCTGTATACTCTGAAGTTTGGGGTGCTGAACTTTTCCCCCTGAACTAGGTAAATGATATATGTTTGATTGATAAAAGTAAGCTTGTTAACCCATTTTGAGTTGCTTTCCTTTAAAAAAAAGCAAATCTAAGAACCTGTGTTGGCAGTCACCCTGGGGATGCTGGGGTGCTTGCTGCTAAAGAAAACAATTGATATCAATCGTTTTTTAGGCTTTACATACAGTGGAAGTACTTAAAAAATGTTTTGAACTGTATTGTATTATTATTTTGCTTTTCTTTTGTAATTGGGGTTAAGTGACTTGCCCAAGGTCACATGGCTAGTGTTAAGTGTCTGAGGCTGGATCTGAACTCAGGTGCTTCTGACTCCAGGGCCCGTGCTCTATTTACTGCACCACCTAGCCACCCCAACTTTTTAAGAGCCTTAAAGCACTATCTGAAAGTGGGTTCTTAGGTTTAGTCTCTATATTCTTAGTGAGCAGTGTTGGCCCATCTCACCAATGGCCACTGTGTTTAAGATTCAACTGAACAGATGCTTATGAAGCAGATGAAGCTCTATGTGCTGGGAGGAACTTAAATGGAAGAAGACTTGACAACAGGGGCCTGTGCTGATGGGTCTGACTGTCTCCTAGAGTCCAGCCATCCACAGATAACCATAATATAGCAGAGCACCTGATAAATGACAGGTAGGCAACATGGCGTCATGGGAAAGGAGCTGGATGGGAAGGCAGGACACCTAGGTTTGACACCAGCTGTGTGACCCTGGGCAAATCCCTCTACTGCCCTGGGGCTGCATAATTAGAAGTGAGATGTTTCACAGCCTGGCAGCTAGAGAGTTGACCCAAAAGTCAGCAAAAGCTGAGTTTGAGTCCTCCCTCTGACCCATGATGGCAGAGAGATACTGGGCTTCAGCTCTTGGTGAGCTACAAATACTGATTTTCCTGAGAAGGGCTAACCTGCACTGTTAGAGGGTATCTCCTTATGTGGTAGGTCCTATACTACTGAAATCACAGAGGCAGTCCTGTATCCCATAGTTGTAAGAGGAGAGATGATGTGGTATAATGGGTAGAGCTGGCCTAGATGACAGGAAGACCTGGTTCAAGTCCCATCTCTGACACATACTGTCGATGTGACCACGAGCAAATCAATTCCTCATTGCTATAGGCAATTGTAAATCTGTAGGTCAGGGGACAGGCGTAGATAGTCACCGGTGGAGGGAGTTTGTCACTAAGAAACTGAAACATCTATACATATGAAAACTTATCTGGTCCGTCAGGTTCAGTGTGACTAATATATGAGAAGCACAAAGTTCTATGTGAATTCTGGGGCAAGTGAACTCACTTTCAACTGGGAGAGATGCCCCCTATGCTGTCCATTACAACAAGAAGCAAGTACACGCAGAATTGAAGCTCCTGGAGGGCAGGTATTTGCCTGTGTCCCCTGCATCTAGCAAAGTGCCCAGCTTAACAAATCCTTGTTGAATCAAACTGAACCCAAGGCTGATCTTGTTGGCTGTTTCCAAGGATTACTGAATTACTCTGACTGAGGCTAGTTGGTAAGCTGAGCATCATTCGTGGGCTCAGGAAAATGCTTGCCAAGAGAGGTTAGCTTTCAGCAACATGTGCTGTCTCACCCAGGTTCTACAGGTTCCCAACCCAGTCTACAAGTTTATGGACTGGGAATAGTCTTTTTGTCACTCACTGTAGCAGAGTGCCCTCTAGTGGTTTTAACTGGGTCTTCAAGTGAGTCCTACTATTTTCACTAAAATCCTAGAATACATATAGCATTTAAACTCGGAAGATTTAGACCTTGAAAGGGCCTCGCGATAGGCGATATTAGAATTTGAAGAGGCTTTAGAACATGGAACACCAGTATGGGAAGGGACTTTAGAGATGACTTCGTCCGACTCCATGTTACAGAGCAGGAAACTGGGGCCCCACATGTAAGTGGCATGCCCAAACTCACAAGAGCAGTCACCCAGATGGAATTCAAACCCAGTCATGCTGATCTTAAATCCTGTTTCATCTTCATCTGCCCTTTCACAGTGAAGGTCTTGTGATTCATTAATCGTGGGGGAAGGCAATTTTGGCCTTTGCTGCATTAATTATATTAACGTGAATTCTCAATCTACTCAATGTTTCCATAAATAACAACTTTCAAAGCTCAAGGAATTCCATGATAAAGACAAAATCATGCTTCAGGTTGAAATACATAAATAACATGGCATCCAGCAGCCATTTAGAGCTAGAAGGGGTTTTTCACATTATTCAATCTAAGGCTTTTGACAAAGAGGAGACTGACGTCGAGAGATGGGACATGCCTGGGTAAGAGACAATTCCACTCTTACCACACTAGCTCTATGATGTCTCATTTTACAGCTGAGAAAATGTCTTGCTCGAGGTCACAAAGCTAATGACAAAAGTCCAATGCTTTTTTCATCACACTGACCACTCTAGATCTGAGTATCACCAACTCAAATGGAAAATGTCCAAGTCTCTAGGCTAAAAATACAAAATCCTCAGCCTGGCATTTAAAGTCCTACACAATGTGTCTTTGAGGTCTAATTTCATTCTTCCGCTTTATACATTTTCCAGTCTAACTGCCTACTTGTTCCCCATAAACAATGTTCCTGCCTCCCTGCCGGCTCTGTATAGTACCTAGCAAAAAACAGCTCCCTAGGAAATGTTTCTTGCTGGATGGAAATCAGAAATACTTAGCCATTAAAAAAATAAAGCATGGGTATTAGGTGCTGGTTTCACTTAAAGGGACAAATTACTGGTTATTCTTCTAAGATGAAGCTCCAATTTCTAACCCATAACTATTTCTTGTACTCAGAATTGCAAATACTATATACTGTTTTGGAAAACTCTTAGAGGGACTGAGATTTTTTTAGCAAGAGTTCTCTGGATAAAATAAATGCTTTCTCTTCAGTCCAGAACAAATCAAGAATCTACAGCATGGACTTCTAACTTCTGGCTCAGAAATCCTATTCCCCTCAAGGTTATGAGAGATCTTGAAGCAAAAAACACCACCTTGGGGTATTTTTTTTAACAGCTAGCAAGGAAACAGCCAAAATTAACTCAATCCTTTGATTTTTCAGTGTGGAAACCAGCTGTCTTGAAATTTTTTGTGCTGTTATATTCAACAATAACATGATCATTATTGTGCTTTGGCTTGTGCAAGGCACTGATGGGGATGCCATGGTAAATCGGATGCTCAGAAATTGTGTGGTGTAGAAGAGGAGATCCATATAAAACAAATGAGAGAATAGGAATTATATATGTTATTAGGAGGGAGAGGGCAGGGAAAGTGATCAGGGAGCTCTTACTGGAAGCGGCACTGTGGCCAGGCCTGGAGTTGGGTGAGTGTTCTGTAGCCATCTTATCTAATTCATAGATACCCCCAAAGAAACCCTACTATACCAGTCACCAACCTCTGCTTGAAGACCTAGGAAGGGTGGAATTTCAAGGCAGTCTCCTAGATATTGGGAAGAATGAAAGCAGATGGATAGGTAAGGAAGACAGAGGGCTTGAGGGTTATCTTCCTCTCAAGTGGGGCTAAGGGGGAATGAGCCTAGAAGAGTAACTTGCAGTCAGATTAGAATGAATTCAGACTCGACTATAGTGGGTCCTTTAGAAAGGTCTCATGGCTCATTATCAATGGGTTCCTTATCCAGCCTTCTGAACCCAAATACAGAAATATTTTGGGAGAAAAAAGCATTCTGAGACACAGAACCATGGGAAGAGGTCCCAGTAGACACAAAATTAACCCATCACAGAATAAACATGGCTCTGGCACCTCCATTCCAATCCGTGGAGCCCTGGGGCCTTCCCTAAGTAGAGGCATTTTTGTGCTCTGAAGAACAGCCTAAATGAACTCTGGGGAGGTTCACTTCCACAAGGTCACCTACTACATGATGTTATCCAGCCAAAGGCCTCACAAGCAGGCACTTCTGGGGATACAATTAGTGCCCAGCCCATACCAGCCCAGACTCAGTGGAGGGCTGTGCTTTATCTTCAGGCCCCCTGTAACTGGAGCTCCCTCCTTCCAATGACTTTCAGCAGGAAAGCCAACCTCTTACGGACACTTTCAAGTGGCTCAATTTGACACCGCAGACACATGGAGCTGAACAGGCTTGGTTCTTTTGCAGGGGCAATCCCCATTTTGGGATCTTGTGATGACAGTTGGAGACATGGGGCACCCGCTGGCACAGTAGGTTCCTGTCCTTTGAGGATTTCAAACCAAGGCCTGATGACCACCCCTTTGAAGGGGGCTCGAGTTCAGGTCCAGGTCAGCCTGGAGATGCTTAAGATTTCGTGAATTCTTGCCTCCTGAGTGCTCCCCTACCTCTACCCAGAAATGAGTGACATTCTCATTAAATGCCAGACCTGACCATGCCCTCCCGTCTGCAGGATAACAGTCACTCTGTCTGGCATTGAAAGTCTTACCTAATTTTTCCGGGTCCATTTCCCATCACTCACCCCCTGGCTTCTGGGTCTGCTTGTTCCCCTGAACACGTTTCACTTCTGGCCTCCACAAGGAGGCACTCCCAGACCCCCTCACTCTTAGCACCTCCTCTTCCCACAACACTCCGTACAGCTGGATTGGTACATGATTTGCACTTGTGCTTTTCCCTTGGGTGTCATAACTCTTTTTTACTCCTAGCTCCTAGTATAAGTGCCTGGCATACAGCAGGTGCTTAATAAATGCTTGTTGAAAGAAATAAGAAAAAAGCCAAACTTGGTTTTCCGTTTTTTTATTCATCTTCCCTCTTTGCGGAGCTTTTCTTTTCATTTCTTGATCAAGGCAACACCCCAGAGATCCCTGGGTCTTCTAGCATAATCTACAGTAGGTCCGCTCCTCCTGATGAAGATGGTGCATATTTGTACAAATAAATGCCATCCACATACAGTGCAGGTCTGTAACGTCACAGCTTTGCTTGCACATAACGCCGCAGATCTGAAGACAGTCAAATTCATTTTAGTTAATTGCATGGTCAAAACACACTGTCCCCATGGCACACCTGGAAACATTACTTATGAAATGTTTTACTAGGCATGGGAGGAGTCTGAAAGAGTGGCTGCCTAAGAATGTCCAGTCAGGCTCTTCTGAAACACAACTGGATAGTCACATCCCTGAGAAGAGGCCGGACCCGCCTGGTGACCTTCTCAGATGGGGGAAGAGTCTAGGTCAGTCCCGTGGCTTTGGGACCTACGCGGCCCACAAGTTTCACAGGCTCACTGATTCAGCTGGGGGAAAAGATGGGGGACAGAACACATTCCATTTAAAAACTGTCCTGGCACTAATTCACAACATACTTGTAATTTGGAGAAGGAGATGCTAATGCTTTAGGCCCTCAGAGATTTTCTAATCCAAACCCCTCACTGTACAGGGGAAGAAATTGAGGCCCAGAGAGGTTGTGATTTGTTCCAATTCGGCGAGAGCCTCTGGCTCAGTACAGATTTGCACATTGTGTTGTCTAAGAATTAGCTCAATTCCATGTTAACAAGAATCTGGTTTAGGGAGAAACACTCAATTCTGCAAAGCGTCTTCAGGCCCAGCCCGGGCCCTCATCTGAGGCCTCTTGCCTGGGCAGGACAATCTTCTCCTCCAGGGTCTCCCGTATACGGCCAGCCTCTCCCCTCACTAACACACATAGCTTCCCCATTGCTGCCAAAGCCCTACTCCTGAAGCAGGGATATGACTAGGGCATGCCTCGATCAAGAAGCTTTAGGGGCTCCCACTGAGCCCAGGATAAAACAAGTGGCTTTACTGGGCATTAAAGCCTTTCGCCATCCAATCCAATCTACCCTCCAAGGCTAACTACACATCAGTGCCCCTCACACACTCTACATTCCAATCTCACAGGCTGACTTGTTCACTTCTCATACGTGATCGCTAACGAGGCCACCAGCCCCCTAGTAATATGGGGCAGTCACTGTCTCACATTCCTGTGTGAAGCCCGAGTCCTCAGCACGGCACCTGGTAAATACTTGCTGATTGATTATTAATTAGGACGCTGAGAAGGAAGGGGGAAGCAGGGAGGAGTGGAATTAATCAAATTTTCTTAGTAACTGAGGATTAAGCAGAATGCCCTAATTTCAATCAATTAACTAATCAGAATTTATGCCTTAGTAAATATTATGCAGGGAACATAATTGGTTTGTATGAATGACTGCCTCGCAGGGATTTTTCTCAGGATGGGTGATCAATTCCCAGTGCAGATGAGGAAAGGCTAAGAAATTGTCCCCAACACAGATTACACAGATTGACTCAAGGATGGACCCTGGAATTAAAATAAAATCAAACAAAAAGAAATCACAGAATTCTAGACCCTGGTCCCCTCTTTTCCTTCTTGCTTAGAAGCAGCTGAGAAAAGTCTTAAAGGTTAAGTGACATAGCCCACAGTAAAAGTCTTTTTAATAATGGCAAAATCATGAGTTTGGATTCTTCTGTAGCCAAGGGACCAACTCGGCTGGATGCGCCTCAGATTTCCCTTTATTCTAACAGCAAGCGGCTATACATGCAGACTAGCTAAACCTTTGGCTCTCCATTCTTTCAGTCCCTGGAATGAACTATTTTCTAAGGTGAAAGTGCATGCACATGCGCGTGCACACACACACCACTTTTATCTGTTGCTCATCTATCTTCCATCCCACCACTGACTTGCTGCCTGTCCACACCGCCCCCCCCCCCCCCAAACAAACAAAAAAACCCAAAGCTTCATTACATTGAATGGTCAATGGTAGCTGGTGGAAAGACATTGAAGAAATTCACAGGCAAATGAAAATGGAGGGCAGAGACAAGAGGCCCGACCTCATCACCCCATCCACAGGCACACAGGCACAGCCATGCCCTCCAGTCACCCTTCGGGGGTGAGCACCCTCGAGGTGATGGCCCAACGTTGTCTGACTGCAGGAGGGTTTACACACTGACTTATATGCTACAGTCTGGATTCTTTACTAGATAAGCACTGGTCTCACAGCTGCCATTGCTGCCAAAACAGAGTACCGGGGAAATGCAAAGCTGCGAAGGTGGCTTTTCAGGAATGCCATTTTACCTTTAAAATAAAAATATCCACTTATAAGCTATCCCAGAGACAGCTGGGGTGGACACACAGGGCAGCCCTCGCCAGCCGTGCCCTTCTCGGGTTTGCTTCTGTAACGGCAAAGGAACAAATTCTCTACTTGAATCAAGAATTCCTCAACAACGTGGCAGTTGGTCACTTTGCCCAGAGTCTTCCTTAGACACACCAAGAGCTGGTTTAAGAGAAAATGTTCACCGTTAGTACATTACAGAACGGATGCATTAAATGCTTTGCAGAAGTGACACTTCACAGGTTTTCAGGGGAGGGGATGGAAGCTAGAGTTTTGTGGAATTCTTCTCCCTGGCTAAGAACACATGCAAAGGCAGGAGGTTCATGGGACCAAGAGGTGATCCTGGGAAGGATCACTGCTACAGGTAAGATCATCATTGTTTTCTAAGGCTTCTGTGAACAACCACTTCATGAGGCAGGGCAGGCAACATTAGCCCCAGCCTACAAATGTGCAAACCAAGCTCCAACTTCTTTGCGTGGCCTGTCTTTCTATGGATGTCCTGCCACTGCTGATGAAAGGGAATCTGGCTATTGATGAAAGCCTTGTTTCTCCATTTTGCTCCCTTAATGCCCTTTACCAAAAGCCCGATACGACACACCAAAGGAGAACCGTTCCCCTTCATGGAGTGGAAAAGCTCCTTGTGCTTCATGGCCCCACAAGAATCACAGAGGCAGGAGGAGGTTACGTGATTTTGATTATACTTATTCCGATCTACTGACTCTTGGTGTTGGATGGTGGGTGCTTCTCTTTACTGCAGAAGTGAGCATGGGTTGTCTTCAGTGTATGAAGCGAAGCGCTCCCATGTGGGGGCGGCGGCTCCCTGCCCTCCAGAGTTCTCGGAGGCTAGAGGAGTGCTTGGGAAATGCTGGGGAGGGGCTGCCTGGTCAGGTACACGTTGGACAAGATGCTCAGGTGTAGAACTGTGATCTTGACCCCTTTGGTGACTATGTGACCCACAACATTGAGCTGCACCAAATGAGACATCTACCTTATGTATAATATTCAGAATACATTTAAAATGCTCTATTCCAAACGGCAATGCACCCTCACTGGTCTCAACTCCTCAGATGAACAAAGACTTAGGGCTGACAGAAAACTAAACAGCTACTTTATTTCCCCTGAGTTAACTCCAGCACCTGAGTCAGGAATTACAAAATGCTGGGACCATAGATCTGGACATGGTCCCCTAGCCAGCCTCATTCACCCACCACCAGAAGCACTGATCTCCTGTTTAATGGGCCAGTCCCTCAGCATCCTGCCTGGGCTCCCCACAGCCCCTCTCCCGATTCTGAGCAGCGTTCATTCTTGGCTGTTTTCAGAGTCCAGGGGGCCAGATTCTCTCTTCTGAGGCTCGTCAGACTATGGCTAAGTCTGACCCAGGTTAGCCCTTCAAATATGATCACCTCAAAGATAATTCTTTAGGATTAACACCCGTGTTTTTTTTGTAACATCCCATCCGGCAGTCTTAACACTGCTTAATATTCCCTGGGGCTGCTTCAGCCCAATACTGGACCTGATGCCCCACATGGGGTCTGACCAGGGTGAAGGATTGCAGGCTGACCCATCACTCTCCTTTCTGTGGGCATCTACTGACGCTGCCTGAGGTGACATGGGCCTCCCTGGCTGCCTCTGCTGTTGACTGATCCCAAACTCCTCCAGTCCAAGAAAACATGGCTTTTTCCAATGTGATAACATAGGTACAGAGCTCTGCACACCTCAGAGTGCACTTAATGCTTATCATAGCATCGCCGTCACCACCTACCTAAATTGGTTTCCACTCACATCCACCATCCTGCTCTGGCACAGAGAGCTGACCTTTGGAAGCCTCATACAGGATCTCAGGCCGTGCCTTACACCTACTGTCACCTCACAAGCTCTGGGACCCAGCACTGCAGCTCTGTGTCCTGACCCTGTCACCTCACTGTGTCGGCTCTACCGGCTGGCTCTGTCCAAACTCATGGAGGTTTAGGCTACCTGTCCTAAAGCTAGCAAAGGCAAAGCTGAGCTTTAACCACAATGCTTTTTATACTCAAGAAAATGAGGAAAACCAAGTTTATCCCTCAATGCTAACAAGTGTATGCTAAGACATCATCATTTCATATGTAAGCCTGGGCACCAAGACATGTTTCTAATTATCTCTTGGAAATTAATTTTAGAAAGGGAGAAGTAATAAAAGGCTACATGGCAAATTCATCCATGAAGCATTTGGCACCATGGGATAACACACAGAGAAGAACAGCTTCAGATACTGCGAACAATGAAACCAGTTTTTAAAAGACAGCTTACTTTCTGCAAACAAGTCAGGTCAGAATCCCGGTGAAAGATTTTATCCATAGGGACGCCACTGTGGGAAGAATATGAAAAGAGAGTAAGGAAACAACAGGAACTGATCAGCCTGGGGTGGGAGGGGGCCAATCTGACATTTAACTTGGGCTTTCTTTAAAGCGTGACTTAATGAGGACGCACGGTAGCTCGACAGTCAGACTATACCTCGGGGACAGCCAGTAGTTTTCAATCATCCATCTTGTTTTCTCAAACACCAACTCCCACTGAGGTTCTCCTGACATCTGCTCTACTTGGAATTTGTAAGGCACACCTAGGAAAAAGCACAGCAGGATAATTCCCATGGACCACTGTTCTGTATTTCTTACACACAATGTGTGAGGTGAGGATTCTTACATCCTGAGTCTGGGCCTGTCACACAAGGCCAGGACTGAAAGACCCTATTTCACCAAAACATAAACTAACAACAGATTACCGTCACCTGGTGCTTTAAGGATGCCCACAGGCCTTCCCTACCAAAACCTCAGTTTACAAATGAGGAAATACAGTTTTAAAGAAGCAAAGGGATGTGCTCCAGTGGAGCACAGGGAGTGTCCCACCTGGGATCCTCCTGGCTCCTTATACAAAACCTCTTAAAGGCTCAGAAAGGAGGGAGATGGGCACGAGGGGAGGCTGCCATATATTGCTCTGGAGAAAAGGGTCAGGACCCATGCTAGAAGGGGAGGAATTGGGAAAGATGAGGCATAAATGAATGGTTCCAGTCTAGGGAAGGCTCAGATAAACAACTCTTTCTCTGCCCCAGCCTCTATAGCAGGCATGTATGTACACATATATGTATGTACATATACATATGAAATAATGTAGAGTTTTATATATATAAACTCAAACATAACTAAAACTGATTATTTAAAAAATTCTGCCTTTTTAGTTAAGCAAGGACTATTCAGTGCTTATAGATGGCAGGCACTGTGCTGGATACTGGAGATACAGAGTAAGCTGGGCCGTGCCCTCAGGATGCTTACATTCTGGGGCGGCTAGGTGGCACAGTGAGTAGAGTGCCAGCCCCAGAGTCAGGAGGACCTGAGTTCGGATCCAGCCTCAGACACTTAACACACACACACAAAACCTGGCTGTGTGACCTTGGGCAAGTTACTTAACCCCAACTGCCCTCCAAAAAGCTAAAAGTCAAAAAAAAAAAAAAAAGCTTACATTCTGTTCATGATCAGAAACACATCAATGCAGGATGCACAGACTGCAAGTGGGTGGGAGGAATGACTGAGAGAATAAGGGAAGGCCTCTCCAAGGAGGATTCATTCATTCGTCTTAAACTAAGCTTTTGTTCATTACTTCAATCTGCCCAGTCTGGTCCTAGGCAACCTTTCTTTTTATGTTCTGGTTCTCCAGGTGAGGTACACAAGTGAAAAGCCTCCAAATAGAAGCTACATTCAAAGGTCTTTTCTTGAAAGTTTAGTACACAAGATTAGGTGTGCTCTGTAGGGTAAAAATCAACTGATTCATCAGTCCAACTGCTCATAGAAAGCAATGGAGGGGGAGGGGAAGAGAAAGTCAGGAAGAAAGGAGACATAATGATCCCCATTCAAACGATGGAAATCCACTGGTGAAGTGCTTATCCAGCACCTCCTAGGTGAATCTCAATTCTAACTAAGATAAGAAGGAGAAAGAAAAGAAAAGAATGAACTCTACTTATGGCCCCGTAGAACAGGGTGTGCACATACCTACGGAATCATCAAGCGCTCCCCAAATACCAAATCACATTATTAAGAATGTTTTTCTGATGTGAAGTACTGAATGTAAACCAGTGACAACTGCCTTCTAGACCTGTTTTCATGCCCTTGAGTATTCAGAAAAAACAAAGCCCTTGGGCTCATACTCTGCCTATTAATAACAAGCACAGAGCTTAACCGCAGGAGACTAAAGAAGTGATGAAGAGAATTAAAAGTTAAAACAGAAGAAATCAATTTTTCAAGGCATTTCTCAAGGAATGCTCAAACATTACTAAAATTCAGAACTCGCTCCCTCCTCTGAGGCCTAGGACGAAGCTGCCCTTGCCTCAGCATCCATGATGCCTCACGAGCCAGCAGGACGAGGGTTCCCAGCACCTTTGTAGAGATGTGCAAACAGAAGCGATGGGGCCTTGCCGCGGTCATGCAGCAACAAGAGCCAGGACTTACTTAAGCCTGGTTTCTGACGATTGGTCAGTGACTAACAGTAGCCCAATTTACCAAAACAGTCATCTGGAAATTACAAAGTAATCTCCAACGAAATAATGTCACGGACTGTTCTGAGGGTTTTGGATGGGGCTGTCTTTGGCACTGCTATGGAGATGAACCCTCTGCCAGTGCACTTGACTCCCTGCACTGAAACAGCCTCTCAGAGACTGGCCTCAGGCAACGAGAGGAGTGGTGCCCTGGGCAGAACCCAGGCCCAGGTCTTCCTGCCCCCAAGGTCCACTCTCTCCCTACTCTCCTAAGGCTGTCATACACTAGATTTACGTGCATGTCTTCAGGCCTGCACCCAATTTTGAGCTTCACGAGGGAAAGAACCAATATCTTACCAGATATATTTAAAGCCGTAAGGTATATTATGAATGAGGAACATGAGGCCTGAATGGCTCCCAGGAAGCAGTACCAGAGCTGGGATCTGTCCCCAAGCTTCCTGACTTGTTTACTACCATTCCCTGCCATTTCAGATGCCCTTCCTCTCTCTGAGGAGACGGGCCCACCCACCCACATAAAGTCCTGGTTCAGCCTATCTTCCCCAACAAAGTGCTCTGGGACTGTCCCCCCAGCACAATCCCTCCTTCAGCAGCAACAGGAAGTATTCAGGAGACGTGTTTAGATGCCTGCTTTGTGCCAGGCCTCATGGGACAGTTTCCCACAGTAATCTGCATTTTAAAGAAGAGGCTGTTGGCAAACCATGCCAACTGACAGGCCTGCCTGGGTAGAATTTCAGGTGGTGTCACATCTGGCCAGCAGTCAGCTCTCTGGCCAGTGACTCGTTTGCTTTAGGAGATCCTGAATTCGGGGACCCCTCAGAGCTCTGAACATTCCTCCCACGGCTGCCCCAGGAGTGTGGGGGAGGGGAGCAACCATCTCTGTCTGGGCTGAGCTGGGGAACCTCTGTCTATATCACCCAACTCCCTTGGGGGCAAAAATCCCTTCTCAGCCAGTTCCTGTGATTTAAAATTCCAAGTACTGAGGACAGGAAATAGGCAAGAGTTTTCATCTGATACTTACGGTAAGAACCATCTGAACTAATTTCATCACTTATAACCAGGCAGGTAATTTGGGAATATGGTAAAGGATTGTTTCGATTATATGGGCTAATGATCATCCCAATGAACATTGCTCCACCTCTGGAGAAATAACTCTAAAACAAAGAGAAAAAAAAAAAAAACAGGAAAATGCTGAGTTACAACTACATAATTTAAGAAGCAAGTGTTTATCCCCACCAGTAAACATAATTAACATCCATGGAAAAGCAGAAAAAAAACTAAAACCCTAATTTGCTCTTAGCATCAGAAACAAACAGGCACCTCCTTATTTCTGGGTGTTGCTATAAATAAGAAGAAATCCTGGCCTTCAGAGGCCTGGGTGATAACAAGCAAAGGGGGCAGGGTGGACGAGCGGGTACTTCCAGCTGAGGACAAGGTGGGAGGCGCGGGGTCAGCTTGGTTTGGGGGGAGGTGTGCTGCCCTCCTTCACTCTTGGTTAGCTGAAGGTGAATGAAAGCTGGCCTTAGAGCTGCTCAGAGTAAGGGGACAGTGGTGGGCTGGTCATCTGGAAGTGGCGAGCTGCTGTGGGCACCACAAGCAGGGCAGGAAGAAGGGAAGGCATCTGGAAGGGTTGCTGGGCTGAAGCTAAGCTGTGGAGCTGAAATTTAAAGTACATTAATAATTCCATATACAGAAGAGATAGCAAGGCATAGTAAGCAGAGGGTTGGCCTTTGGGACCAGAACGACTTGGATGCAAGCTGTGCTGTTGCTCTGTACTAACTGTGGAATCCTAGGCTGTGGTCATATGACAGGCTGCGTCACCAGAGGGTGTTTCCTCACTATAAGTGACCACACCAGTGAAGTCACACTCTCTTCCCGATGACCACAAGGAGCCTGTCCCCGATGCCCCATTGAAAGGAGGGTACCCAGGCCTAAAACGTATCATCTCCTGTCCTGTCCCACTGCCTTCCCCGCTCCCCCATCCAGCATCAGGCACCCCTCGCCCCACAACATGCTTCAGTTTCTTTTTACGTGTCCTTTCTCTCATCAGATCGTGGGTTCCTTGAGGGTAGGGCTGATCTTTTGCCTTTCTTTCTGTCTCCCTCCAGAGCTCAGCATAGCGTCTGGCACATAATAGGAGCTTTATGAATGTCTCCTGAGGGAGTCTCTCTTTCACACACACACACACACACACACACCTGGTATTTGGCTTGAGTGTCAATATCTCGAAGTGAAGGGTTCGGATCAAAGGCAGGATGAGAGTGGTACCAGCCAATGACGCTGAATCCTCGGTCGGCCAGGGCCTCTGATGCTTGGGTTTGGGATACTGGGTCCATCTCACATTGCAGTCCTGTGCTCAGACTGTTACAGGGCTCAGCTGCACAGACCTATTGGTAACGATCTTCTAAGATTACACTGGAATACTAAACTCATTTTAACTTCATGCCTCCTCTCCCCTACACATGTGACATCGAATGACCCCAGCTTCAGAGGCCTCTTTCTCTGATTAAGCATAAATCACACTGCCTGGCCGTGGGGTGCTCAAGAAAGAAAGAAGGGGGGCGGCCAGGTAGCACAGTGAGTAAGAGCACCAGCTCCAGTGTCGGGATGACCTGGGGATTGAATCCGGGTTCAGACACTAAGCACCCACCCAGAAACACCTGGCCGTGTAACCTTGAGCAAGTTACTTAACCCCAATTGCTTTAAAAAAAAAAAAAGAAAGAAAGAAGGAAAGAAGGCAGGACACGAGGGCTGAGGCACTGGCGGTGTCTTCTCAGGCACAGACAATCCACGATCCAACCAGAAACAGGCGCACTCATACTGTCCCATCCTCCGGGGGCTTCCCCATATCCCATCAGGGTTCTCATGGGCCTGGGTTATAAGACACAAGGCCCATGGCAGCCTCCTTCAAAATGAAGCCTGTCTTTTTTGGGGTCATTCAGTTGTCCTCTGCCCCCCCCCCCCCAACTTCATGGAAAGAATTTGGGGGGCGCTCAAGGGTGAAAAGCTTACTTACCTCTATCACCTTCTCAGACTCCAAGTATCTTCCTCCTAAGAGACCAATCACTTCTGCCATGGAAACATGAGCGTGCTACAAGTAACAGAGAATACACTTGGAAAAAGCATACACCGCCAGGGTGAATGAAGAATCAAGACCAGCAATCTGGGGAGGGCACTTGCTGAGGGAGGCAGGGTGGCCTGGAGGATGTGGGCCTTTCAACACAGGGCTCCCCACCACCACCAGCCTCAAACCCATCCTAGATGTTAGGGGGACAGGTTGAGTCAGACTAATGAAAGCTCTTCTGTGGAAGAACATCAGGGAGAAACGCCCAGAATCAGCCTCTGGAGGAGGGAGGCAAGCAAAGCAGGCCCTGCGATGCTTTAGAAACAAGAAACTCCCAAATTATAGGTTTTGCTGCTTATTCTCAAGGAAGCAGCCAAGGGATATTCAGATATAAATGAAACTTAATAGAATAACAATGATGATAAACAGTCTGCAAAAACTCACATTAATTTATTCTCTCTAAAATATGGGAACATGCAACTGTTTGGCTTTTCTCCAAAAGAAAAATCTTATTTTTAGATTCTTTGTAAAGGATAGTTAAGTTCCAAAATACACGTCTTCCAACTGTCCCTTATGCCTGCAACAAAAATATACGAGAGTACAGATCAGATGACCTGGGCAGCTTGGCATCCTTACCAAATCCATTATTAAAAGTGCTTCTGAAGCCACTTGCACCTGAAACGGTTCCTGAAATATAAGGGAAAGACAGCATAAAGATAGAGGAAGTGCCGCCAGTGGCCCCCACCTGCTCTCCCTCCCCAGCCTCCCCAGTCCAGTCCAATGGGCAGCACCTTGCTTTGGCTCCCTGGACTGGCTCTCCCACAATGACTCTACTGAGGCTTGGCCCAAACCACCACGAGCCTCACCTTGGCGCCTCTAAGCTCGCTCACTCACACTGATGGTACTTATGGCCTGTCTGCCCCCTGTAAGCCCAGCCTCTCAAGCCCCCAAAGGATCTCAAAGAACCACAAAGTAAGGGCCAACCAAGGGTGTCAGGGTGACGCATGCTTGAGTGGTGGAAGGAGGCTGTAGTGGGCTAGCAATGGCAACAGCATGGGAAAGGGAGCAAAGTGACTGGGAGTCTGGACAGCGCACTGGGGAAAAGTGTGGAAGGCTATGGACCAGAACTGGCCCGGGGTAATGGTCCAGGGAGTGGCCCCAGGGACAAGATCCTGAGCTATCCTTTGGTTCATGCAAGCATCCTTCCTTATCTTTCTAAGTGCCTGTAGCAGGCAGGGCTCTTGGCCTGCAGTTGATGGAGCTCCAAGGGATCCACAAACTTGGATGGAAAATAATTACAACTTTATTTTTTACTAACCTTCAGGTCCTTTGCAATCCTATGTATTTTACTGGCTGCATTTAAAGCCAAGATGCGCAGAAGGGGCCTGTGGACTTCATCAGAGACCACCTGGCGGAGGGGTCCAGGACACATAAGAGGGGAAGGAGCCCTGGCCTCTGGCCTGTCTGCTCAGACACATGATGTCACATGTCTCTCTGTCTTACAAAGCCTAGTGGAGGGCTGAGCACATGGCAGTTCTCCATGAGAGGAACCCCCGAGTCACACAACAAGGGGCAACAAGTACCTGTTTTGCTTCACTGAAGAGACTGCAAGGAATCAGCTGGAAGGGGTCAAAGGAGCTGCAAAAGGAAACATTTTTCCCTTTACTACAACTAGTGGGAAAAAAGGACCAGGAAGGTCACTCCATTAATATTTTTAAAGTAACAACATTAATAGAAGCATCACATGAGAAAAGCAAACTTTGGTGGCAGAGTATTCCACAGTATGGATCCCAAGGTACAAATGGGTAAACACTGGAGAGACCTTCCCAGGCCAGAGAGCTCTGACCCCTGAAGTAATGGTTGAGGGCAGGACAAGGGGAGGAGCCCTAAGCACTTTGTGAAGACCCCCACTGTCAGGGGCTGTATGCAAAGGCCCAGATATGATGGCCCCAAGATGGGAGAGTATGGATGGACTGTGGGCAGAGCTGGGAGAGTGGTACCCTCACTGATGAGACCTCAGACTCCCTGCTCTCCTAGGACCATTGAAGGGAGGCACACTCTGCCCAGACAGACCCCCCCAAGGACAAAGTACAAATCTGCTAGAGTGGAGGTGGTAAAGACAGTAGTTAGCAGGAGGGACCGTGGTGCATCCACACCAGCTGAGGACCCATATCGCCTGCACAAAGGATGGCCCCCCAGCCAAGAGCTTAACAAACACTAAACGTTAAAGAAGCCTATATGGCCTGGTTGCTTCTGGGGACACTGTTTCCTATCATTCTTTCAACCATTTACACCAAATAACCCTTTCCAAACAGCCACGGTGTTACCTTTTGGGGAGCTTGGGAGCTCGGGGAGCTTTGGTAGGCTTGTTTTTTTCATCTTCCCTCCTTTTGGCTAACTCCTCAGCAGAGAGATGCTGGAAACAAAGAAACACTTGATCAAACAGTAGCAAGGATAAGGCAAAGGCTGTTCCAATCTACTGTGTCAAAGCTAAATCTATCTGAAGCCAGGGCTCCCCACCTCCCCCCCACCCCCCATGACAGCACCTGCATCTGCTGCTGGACACAAGAACAAGTCTCAGCCTGAATAGCTGAGAACTGGCCCCCTCCCACCCAAGCCGAATGTCTAGACAAGAAGCCGGGTCAAGCAGGAGAACAGGGGATGCTGGAGGTTGGCGTAAGGAGTCTGGATGACTTTGGTCACGTCTCTATTACTTACTGAGGAAAGCCACCATTTAAAAAACAAACCAAAAGGCCCCTTCAGCTTCTATTCAGGCTAACACAAGAAAAGCCTCCATATGCAAACAGTTTACTCAGATGCCTCCTCCTGGCAGAGGTCACACTTTGGCACTAGTGAGGCTGAGGATGTGAGTGCAGTACCTACAGGGACCCTGGAGACAGGTGGCTGCCATAACTCTGTTTCCCCACCTTGGAACCAGTGAGTGCCAGGGAAGTGACCACCTCAAGAAAAAGACCCAAAGGCTTCAGTAACAACCTGTGGCCATGGGCAAAGGGCAAAACTGAAATGAGAACCAAGCCCTGAGCACTTATTAAGAACTTATGGTGTACTCGGTGCTAAGGATTAATATACAAATGATGCAACAGAGAAACCCTCTCACACAGTCTCCCTCCCCCCCACCCCACACACACCCACACCCCCTAAACAGACTAACAGCAGACACAGACAACAGACACAAAGCTGACTGGGGGGCTGAGCAGGTGGACACTCACATGGATGCCAGGACTCAGGAAAGGCTGCAGGGAGGGAAGGGAAACCCTAAGTAGAGGGGAGGATGGAGGGTATCCAGGCCCGGGACTAAAGCACAGAAGTAGGGATTGGAAGGAAACAGCAAGGCCATTTGGGGTCAGACCCTGAAGGGTGTCTGCAGCTAGAAAGAGGAGTTTCCTTTCAGATGATGGGAGCCCTCTGCACACTGAGAAGGGAACCACGAGGCCAGTGGCTGAGCTGAAGGGAATCCCTCTAAAACCAAAGACAAGCTGTCAACGTGGACCAGCCATGCTGCAACATCCTGATAGGCCTTGTCTGGCTCTGGGAGCTCAGGTCAGGGTTGGGGGAGGCACCTTCCTATCTGAGCTCTCATTTGGGGGATGGGAAGCTCCTCAGAGCCAGGATCAATGTCAGGGCCTTGCTCTAACCCCTTGTGCCCAGTGACAGATGAGAGTCCCAACTCCACAGAAGCTGCAGATTAGCAGGGTTCCCTGCAGGTAGGACACCTTCCTTGATCTGGGAGGGAAAGTGTTTTGGGGATGGCAGGAGAGTCAACCCCTTCCAGAAGTGAAGGAGGCAGTGACAGGGGCAGAGTCTACAATGTATTTGAGGCTCAAGGATACAGCTAATGAAGAAATAGCCTCCTCTCAGATAGGGAAACTCCATGGTTTGTGGCACTAGGTCTCTAAGGGCCTTCCCAAATGTTGTGACTTTTCATGTTTCCTAACTGCCATCATTTCTTTTACCCCATTTCTAGTTTGTCCCTCACTCTTCATCTCTCTGTCTCTGTCCCTCTCTTTCTCCCTCCCTTCATTCAGAGAAGGACAAGTTACTAGTGAGGGAGGGAGAAGGAGGTCAGGTTTGTAAAACACGGGCCTCCGGGGGCTCCAATGTGGATGTTACCTCAAATGTCTGTCCCTCCAAGTCCCGGGCATCACACCAGTTCCCCCATGGGTCTCGAACTCGTCGCCTGCGAGTGCGCTGTAATAAGAAGATTAAATGAAATGTTATCAATCTATTCATATCAAATCACTGACAGTGATGAAGTTTAAAATGATGACCCCTCTAATCAATGCAATTATCTGACTCTAACAGAATCCTAGCATGGATAGAGATATTAACACCATTGGCAGAACAGGTTGTTTTGGGAGTAGGTTTACATATGAATCTGGAGGTGCCTGAATTTTAGGGTTTTTTTTTTTTTGGCTTTAGCAAAATTATACAGAATGCAGCATGGAGTGGAAGTTAAGACAAGTGAAAGGTTAAGTGAGATATTGGTAAAAAAAAAAAAAGACATTCTACCTGCCAACCCACTGAATGGACATGTGAAAGAAACCTTCAATGATGTAGAAAGACAGAGAGAGGGGGAGAGAAGAGGAAAAGACAGAGGGAGAGACAAGAGAGCAACGGGAAAAGAGGGAGGGAGGGAGACAGCCCCAAGCCAGGAGGCCCCGGAACACGGCTCACCATCGACTGCAGCCGCTGCGCGAGCTGGTAGGCTTCTTCCGCATCTCTTCCGTCTCTGACTCGAGTCTTGTCAGCAGGCTGTGGTCTGTTATACACGGCCTGCTCTATGGGAAGCCAGAGAAAGCATCGACTTTTATTGTTTTATGAAATGATTTCAGAGGAGACTGACTGACATTCAGCAGATACAAGGAAGGATAGGGTGCTGGAAGTGGGAAAGTCCTGGGTGGGGAAGGTGGCCTGCCCACAGTGCCAGCTCTGAAATGCTCAACATCCAGACCTTTTCCCAAGCCATTGCAGAGGGGACCTCAAAAGCACTGAGCTCTCATCCCTCCCTCCCTGGCTCTATGAGCTATCCGCTCTGGGGATGATAGTCAGCAGCAAAGGGCCCTTTAGACTGAGCTGTGGGGACCAATGAGGGCAAAGGTCACAGGGGGCAGCTTGGCGGTTCTCATGCAGCAACACGAGTTTCCAGAATAATCCATTTTGTACTCAACAAAATATCCTCTATGCTCAGGGCACTTTCATTCTAACAGAGTTAAGGAAGCAGTCCCACTCTGTTTCAAAATTGGTTAGAAATGTGTCTCCAGTCTAGTTCTGGGGAGCTTTCCTGTCTGGAAGCAAAAGAACATAGTGATCACCCTTCCTGAGTGTCTGATGACCAGAAATGAGCCTCCAGCTTAACTGTCAGGGGTGGGTTTGTCAGTGAGAAATGGGTGAGTGATGCCTGTAGGTGGTCCTGCTGAAAACACCTCTTGAAATTCACTCCTTTATTGGACATGTGCATCCTTATAATTCAAAGGGACAATCTCTTCTGTTTTTAGAGGCTTCTGTTCTGTGGAAGTTTGGTCTAATTACTTCCTAATCTCCACTTACATACTATAATGCTAACTCAGTAATAAAAGATAAAAATGCAAATTTAAAAGACACCCACAGCTGAGGGATGTGGAGCTGGGAAGGAACCTTGGAAAAAAATAATGTTAGGGCATTGTTCATTTAAATGAAAGCTGAGCAACCACTGTTTTCTGGGATATCAATTTGGTCACTAATATTCAAGCAACTTCTAAAAGGGGTTTTTGATATTTGGGGTCTTAGCATATCACCTGCGTTTTTTAAGTTAAGTGAGTAACATCATAACTGCTTTAAATTCCTTTTCCTTTATCTGATTTTTAAAGCACAGTACTATTAAACATGGGGCCAGATTGTCTTCTATGAGAAATTTTCAAAGGCAGGTCAGAAAGAAAATGTTAACAAGCCAATCTAAAGAAAGGCTTCTTAGCTAACTTTTCAAGACAAAGTCTCTTCTTTGAAGAGATCAAAGGCATTAGCATGTGCTGCAAAGATAAAAATGTAAATAACTTTTTTTTCATTCTTACCACATCCAAAATTGATGGCTCCTATTAATTCCAGGTATGTGTGTATCCGTCCAATGCAGTTCACATCACCACAGTTCTTCAGGCCTGGACGCACTGAGGTCTTATTCAAATATTTTGGTTTGCATTTTTCCCTAATGTTTTGGAAATATAAAAATAAAAATTTCACTTCTACAAAACATTTGAATACTTGTCATTTCTTAACATTTTCTCTCTTAGTGTGTAGTCAAACTTTCCAATGCTTTCATATAACTTTTCTCAAATGAAGCTGTCCGTGCAAAGTAGGAAAGGTCCCAGAAGGAAAGATTTCTGTAATAGTTAAAATATATCCATTCACTTAAAAAGTTATGCAGTAACTAATAAGGTACAGCAGCATCATTTTTGCAACTGGATTTTTCTTTTTTTAAAAAATATTTTAGTTTTCAGCTAAAGAAGACGTGCAATCTTATATTAACATATATGTACAATCACATTAAGCATATTTCCATATTAGTCATATTGTAAAGCAGAATTAGAACCAAAGGAAAAAACCACAAGAAACAAAAAAAGAGAAACCAGTCTGCTTATATCTGAATCAGCCTCCACAGTTCTTTCTCTGGATGTGGACAGCATTTTCCCATCATCAGTCTTTTGGAATTGTCTTAGATCCTTGCATTGCTGAGAAGAGCTATGTCTATCAAAGTCAGTGCTCATAAAATGTTACTGTTATGGTCTACAGTGTTCTCCTGGGTCTGCTCACTTCACTCAGCATCAGTTCATATAAGTCTTTCCAGGTTTTTCTGAAGTCTGCCTGCTCATCATTTCTTACAGCACAATAGCATTTCATTACAATCATATACCACAACTTGTTCAGCCATTTCCCTAATGGATGGGCATCCCCTCAATTTCCAATTCCTTGCCATCACAAAAAGAGCCGCTATAAATATTTTTGTACACATGGGTGGGTCCTTTTCCCCGTTTTTCTGATCTCTGGGATACAGACCTAGAAGTGGAATAGGTCAAAGTGTATTCACATTTTTATGGCCCTCTGGGCAGTTCCAAACTGCTCTCCACAATGGTTTAATCAAGTCACAACTTCAACAATGTATTAGCGTTCCAATTTTACCATAGCAACCGGGTTTCTCTCCAATGTAAAAATTCACCAGATTTTAGTTACAAAGAGGCTGGAAATTATAAACATGCAAATGTAGACATGGTGCTTTTTGGAAGTAAGCTTAGATAACTGAATTTTAAACGTGTTTCATATTAAAATACATTCACAGTTCATTCCTGGGGAATATCTGCATCATATTCTGATACAAAGTGAATTGTAAAGTTTAAAATGGAGGCAGTTACATAACGGAAAGGCGACTAGTTTTGGAGTCCCAGGCCTTGGGGAGAATCTTGCCTGGGCTGCTTAGTGACGATGTGATCTGGGCAAATCATCAGTTCCTTCTCCATAAAGGGAAGGACTGGGGCTTGATGACTGGTCTCTGGAGTCCTCTTCAGCTCCATGTTTACAATACTCCTCTGCCCCTTGGTCCTCTGCTCAAACTATTTCTAAGGCCAACTATACTAGTTGTTGAGAACATCACCTACACTAATACAATTACAAGAAAATGATGTCCCTCACTTAATATCCTATACATGAGGAAATCAATGATTGTTGCCAACAATCATGACAATAATAACTGACATTTACATGGCATTTTTCATGTGACACCATCTTATATGTACTCTGAGTCCTATGAACCAACTCACAGATGAGCAAACTGCGGTTGAGAACAGCCACGTGAGCTGCCCACATTCGGACACAGGTCTCCCTAACTCCAAGGCCAGAATCTGCGGTGCCAAATGGACTCCATGTGGTCTTTCAAAGTGGATGTTTTGGTGGCTGAAGCCTCCCATCCCTCTTCCAAGACACCCCCCCCTTTTCACTGTCGTTCCTTCTCCCCTCGGCGTCAGTGAAGAATTGCCCAGCTCCTGTCAGGAGATCCCGCTCAGCCCTGTTCTGCCAAGATCAGCGTGGGACCCTCAAGCCCAGCAGGGATGGTGTCTGCACAGACCAACACTGGTCAGGACTCTTGTGCCACCACAGACCATCTTCCAGGCCTCCATCTCTAGCCAGAAGATAGATGGACAACTCAGGACCTTGTGGAGCCCAAAAAGGAGAAGAAAGGGAGGAAGAGGAAGAGGACAGCTGCAGTCTTTTCTTTATCCCTGACACACTTCCCTTGGTGAGGTCTCAAAGACAGGCATAAACATGGAAAAGCTGCTTCTGGGGAGGAAGGTCAAGGCCAAGCCGGACCTGAAGCTGGTAAGTCTGAACAAGCTCAGCCATCTGTCTGTCACCCTCTGGCAAGGGGCACCTGCATGTGGAGCCCAAGAGCTCTGGTGCCGGGCAAAGAGGAGGCCTGGGTAGCCTTACAATGTTCGGCAAATCTTCACTCTCTGAGCCTCCATTTCCTCATCTGAAAAATGGGAACTCTACCTACCTCACAGGCTTATGTGAATATGTGTGGGGAGAAGATGGAACCTTTAAAGTGTTGTGTCAATATCACGTATTATCATAGCTCACGGTGACACAGCACTGGGGAACCCAGTCTCCCCACCATGCACAGAATGCTCTAACTCCATAACAGGAGCCTCCCTACCAACAGGACCAGCCCACCTTCAGGATGGCAGAACAGGAGGATCATAAGGAATCTCTGCACCCATGGCCCAGGGCACCAGCCCCCGGGACAGGACTCTCCCGAGGCCTCATGACTCCACACCCCCCATGCCCACTGCGCTAGCAGAGGAGGGCTGACGCACAGAGCTTCCTGAGGCCTCCTCAGCAATCTCCTCCACTCCTCACTCGTCCTTTTCTCACCATATTTATGCCTCCCATCTCACCCCTGCTCTTCTCCCCGGCCAGGGACCAGGCCCTCACCCCGTCGTTTCCACAGCCTCCTTCCACTGCAGCCCAGCCCCCACAATGCTGCCAAAAGAATTCTCCTTAAGCTCTCCTAGGGCCTTGTCATTCCCCTTCAGCTCCCTAAGGCCTCTTTTGCCCTTGCCCCTCCTCCAGGACCCGCCCTGCAGGTCTGGGCCAGCCCTCTCCCTCCACCTCCTCCATGAAGATGCTCTTGGCTCCCCCCTCCTGATGTCCTTAGGTCATTTAGACCCATCTGTGATCTGGGGGCCTCTCCCCTTAGAAGGGGCACAGGGCCTGGCGCAGAGGAGGGGCCAAGGACGTTCACCACAATTGGCCTGGCTTCCTCCTCTCTTTGCCATCTTCCTTGTTGGTGGCTGGTGGCTAACACTGGACTCAGGATCAGGGAGACCAAGCCTGTGATCAGACCCCCAAAAGCTGTGAGTTTAGTTAAGTGAGCCTTAGTTTCCCCATCTGCCCAATGGGCATGTGGTGACCGTGGATGCCCCCCAGAAGCATACTGCTCAGCTAGTCAGCTGGCTCACCACCCTCCCCTGGCTTCCTATTGCCAACTGGGAAAAAAGCAGAAACTGCTCAGCATGGTCCCTTCTGCTGGCCCTGCTGCCCTGAACACACCCTTTAACATCCCAGACAGACCGAGTCTTTCCAACAAGTCCCTGGTTTTTTTACCTCCACACCTTTGCTTGAGATACTCTCTCCTCTCAAACCTTCTCCTGGCCCGTTTTTGCTCTTGCCATGTTCTTCATAAAGCCTTCCCTGAGTCTGAGCATCTCTTCCTCAAATCTTTGGAAAAAGGCAAACAGATGCCAGGTATGTGCTGTTCTATGAAACAGAAATGTTCTACTGACTCCGCCTCCCCACAGTCCACCCCCTCTAATGAACAGATGCCGATCCTGGGACAGAAAGGGCTCAAGAGATAGAGCTTCAGGAAAAACAGCCATAAAGTGGGAATTCTGAATACTGAGTCCTGCCTGGTTATGAGCCTAATTAAAGGACACACGAATGGGAACTGGAGTCTCAAAATGTCATTCAGATACGGTTTTTTCTTACCACTGATCCAAAATGTAATTCCTAATCTTCAAATAGCGTTCTGGAGTCTTGGCCTGGCGGCCCTCAAAAAACTCTGGGATGGCCTGCTTCTCCTCCTCCTGAATGGCATCTCTGTCCACTGACGCCTCCTGCTCAGGCGCCCTGAGCGGCTCCGTGTCCTCTGGGCTCTCTTCGCCCACTTGGCAGGAGGGCCGAAAAAGCACCTCGCGATTGAGGACGTCCTTCAGCCCTCGGCCAAGCTCTGGGCCGGCTCCCTGCTTGCCGTCCCCCAACAAGGCACCTCCTTCTGCACCACCACTGAACCTGGATGTCTGATCGCCACACACCTGGTCACATCTCCCACCATTGCAGCTGGACTTCTGCAGCTGGGAAGTGATTCCCGAGACAGAGAACGCTTCCCTCTGCCCTTGTGAGGCGCCGTGAAGGTCCTTCCTGGGAGTTGCAGAAATGGCAGGGTCTTGTCCCTCAGGAGGAATGAACCCCTGGGGGTCTGTTATATGGTCTGCATTATTGGAAACATTGAATAAAAGAACACTGCCGGGATTCCTTAGTGGGGTGTGAAAAAATCCATCTGACTCATCAGTGATGTCTACTTCTTCATCATCGGATAGCACCTCGATTTTTACAGCATTCAGGTTGGGGTCAGCAGGCCCCTGAAAGCCTAACGAAGCCCCAGAATGCTCCCCGGCAAGCGCATCTGGGGCCTGAAGGTGGCTGCTGCTCTTCAGTGTGGCCACGCCTTTCCCCACACCATCTAATTTTGTCTTATCAATTTAAAAATAGAAAAAAAAAACAAGAAAAGGAAGAATTTACAACTTAAAAGGCACAAAGGGAAGAGAACATTAACCTGAGTCTCCTTGATAGTTCATTTCTACACACATGCACACACAGACGCACACTCACACACAGACCTTATTCATCTGCCTCATTCATTCAGGCTGTGGTCACTCCTATTCACCAAATAATTGAAACCCTGCTGTCATCGACAAGAATGACAGCATGGCCCCATTTCTCTCTCTGTAAGATGAGTGCTGGACATGCTCTTAGGTGGGATTTGGTCTCTAGCTCTGGGGGCTGAAAACAGAAAACTAGAAGTGTCCAGAGAAGGGCAACGAGACTGGGGAGGGGAGGCAGAGGGAAAATAAGAGGGATCTCTAAGCATTTAAAGATCTGGGGTGTGGAAAAGTAACAAATTAGATGCCTTGTCATTGGCCTGAGGACCTGTACCCCACCTGTCTGATCCTGGCACAGTCACCTCCCTTCCAGGTCAGTCCTAATCATCTGTACAATGAAAGGTGGGACCTTAGAAGCCTCCAAGCTACAAAGCTACGATCCTGACCCAGAAGTCATGGGTGAAAGCTGCAGACGGATGGCCTATGCTCAATGTAAGGCGAAGGACCCTACTGAACAGAAAAAATGGCTAGAGCCAGGCTCCCAATTCAAATATGAACAACAAATATCTCCCCTGGGGGGGTGTTATGTAAGCAAACCCTGCACAGGGGGACTGAGGGTCCTCCTAGAGGTGTGCTCAGAGGGATGACGAGGAGTAGGCGGGGCATGGACCACCTAGGTCACCACAGCGGACACTAGGCAGGGTTTTTTTTTTTTAAGCAATCGAGGTTAAGTAACTTGCTCAAGGTTACATGGCCAGTTATTTCTGGGTGTGGTGCCAAGTATCAGAGCCGGGATTCGATCCCCAGGTCATCCAGACACTGGAGCCAGTGCTCTTACTTGCTGAGACATTTGGCCGCCCCCGCAGGGTGTTTTTGTAAGTGCATACACCACATCTCCAAGCTTCACAGAACCTCCAAATGATAACTTGGGTGGGTGACGAGGGCAAAATTTTCAAATTTGGGTGGGCTCAGTTAAAAGAATGCTGGATCTGGAAGCAGAAAAGATGAGTACTCTTCATTTTTGGTAATTAATCCTGTGGTTTTGTTTTTGCTAATTCAAGACTGTATGCTAAAACCACATTTTAAAGTTAAGGAAATCATTCAATTCATCAAGTAATTCAACAGCCATGGTGTGGCAGGCAGGGGCTGGTACACAAACAAGAAAGTCACTCCTACTAGAACTTCAGAGCTGGCTTCTGTCGGCCAGTGTTGAGCTAAGGCTCAGCACTGACTAAGGACTAATGCTATGACTTGGGGAAGGACATCAACATTTCCTAGACTTTTCCTCCTTGTCTAGCTCGGTATGTTTTGAGGATGTGCATCACTGATTGCCAGTTTGCATCAGTAGAGTCTGAACGATTTAAAACATGACATTTTATAGTAAGATGGCCGAGTCTAAATTGAAAGTCCAGTGTTTTCTATTTATTCCATTCAATGGGAGGTGGTTTCTTTTTTCTGTTTTTCTAAATGTAACAATTGACCATTAACTACACAACTTAGGGCCTACTTACCTTCTTCCTTAAGTACTGTCTGGCATAACTCCTGACTTGTAAAACACTGCGGCTTCCTATTAGTTTTGCAATTTTGGTCCACCTCCGACCAAACTTGGCCTGCCGTAGTAAAGAGAAATTTTAAAATGTTTGTGTTAGCTTGGAAATAGAGCCTGGATAGGTATGTCTTCTAAAAAATTACAAATTAAAAAAAAAAAAAAGGAACACTAATCACAAAAACATTTTCGTTTTCCTTCAAAACCAGTTTTGAGCCCCCAGTTAATCGAGTCGTAATTTACTGCTGATCTGTAAAAACTAATGACCCTATGCAGTTAAGTGCAGGACCTGGAGTCAGAAAGATAGAAGCCCAAATCTTGCCTGAGACACTTAATGCACCATGAGCCTATGGCCAGGCTACTTTGTTTTAGCAGTTCTCTCATTTGTAAAATAGGGATGACGTCAGCCCCTACGGCACAGAGTTATTGTGGGGATAAACATGAAATAACACGGTAAAGTACTTTGTAAACCTTAAAAACAAAGATAAAACCCATGGCCCCTCCACCCTAAGCAGTGCAATCATTCCTAATTATGTGGGTTTTTAAAAGATAAACAATCCACCAATCTATACCTATCCATATTGATGAACAGGTATATAAATAGAACAAAGCTCTTTTAGAGTCCAAGGACAAAAGTCAGACACTAATTATTCATGAGAAAAGATAACAGGTTTCTTTTTTCATCTTTAAGACCAACCAAATATTACTACTACTCCCTAGGGACAGGCCTCTCACAAGGGCATCGGCAATTAACTCTGGGGCTTGTTCCTCAAACCCCCAACAACACCTGTCTACACTGGATCCTCTTGTTCTAGGTAAGTCTACTGGTATTCTCTGCCCAACTAAAATACTGACAAAATGGCTGCCTTTGCTCCCGTACTGCTCAGAAAAAAAGGTAGAGGAAGAGATGTGAATGCTATCTGCATTCAAATATTACCGTGGTGTCACAGTGAAGATAAAATATAAAAAGTTCATATTTAAGATTCAATTGCACTGATTTCATTTAGTAATTTCTGAGATGTATAAACAAATTTCCAAAGAAATGAAAAACTCTATTTTGTACATTCAGCAGCATTTAATAGTAAACATATTCTATACAGTTTGTTTTTACAGAGGGGTACAGGGAGAGTATTTCACAATTGTACTGCTAGGTGCAATTTTTTCCACACTGATTACCTATAAACATTTAAATTGATCTTTATGAAGCATTTTTGCAAATAGGTTGTTTCTGGTTTCTAACCAAAATGAAGCCATTTTGATTGCTTGAAGAATTCCAAATGCCTGAATTAAAATGAAAATTTTCAGGCAATTGCCAAGATATTGTTAATGATCCAGATGGGCAGGCATTAGGTAAAGACACACCTAAGAACTAAGGATTTTTCACTTTTTGTCTTGATACTTGGCATCATACAGTCTAATTTCTCTAGGTTTGTTCTAGGCCAGAAAAAACTTCTTTTGTGGGTTAAGGTTGCTAAAAATAAATGACAATGATTTTAGTGGCTTACTATATTAGGCATCATATTTTGGATCTAGTTCATTATTTCATTTACCTCTAGAAAAAAATGTGACAATCATAAAAAAAATTTTGTATGTGAAATATAGAACACTTAATCTCTTCCCTAGCAGCTATCACACCTATCTGTGCCTAGGAACAGCCAGAGCTGCTAAAATAATTTTATCAGAAATGACAAAAAGGTTCTTCTTTACCAGGCCTTGTTCAAATAGCTCTTTTTCTCCCACTGTCCACTTGACTGAGTGACTGGCTGGCTTTGTAGGTGACTGAATTCTAAAAAAAAGAGGGGAAAAGAGGTAACATGAAAAAAGGATCACGAATAAAGAACTTACAACCAATACAGCCAGAAATCATATGGTTATAGATTGCACTTAAATTCTGAGGCCCAGATCAGGGAAGATACAAATTCAGGGGTACTTGGCAGGTACATTCTTTTGGGGGGGAATGGGGCTAACACCAGGGAAAAACCATAATGGGACCAAAAAATGACATCAAGCAGGAAGCAAGATTAGTCAATACTTGCTAAATTATCAGATCATAAAAGAAACAGGAAGCCTTCGGACCTGCATTCCAAGCTTCTCAGAAATCAATCTCTCTTTCCTTCCCTCCTTTTCTAGAATCTTGCTTCCCTTCAATCCCCTTTCTCCTCTGACTTTAGAATTTTTGCTTTTTGACAACTCTATGTAATTAATGATAAGAAAAACCAAATGAGATAAAGAAGTTCTATATACCGTGTTTCCCCGATAATAAGACACTGTCTTATTAATTTTTTTGGACAGAAAAACACCAGAGGGCTTATTTTCAGGGGAGGGCTTATTTTAATGAACATTGACAGCAATTTTAATAAACAGGTAAATGTGAACAAAAAAATGTACCTTTATTCAATAAGCAAATCACTGGGGAAGAACAGGATGATGCGCTCACTGCTGCAGCTCTGATTGGATGCAGCTCGGAGCGCAGCGTGCGGTTCACGGGG
>NW_027185852.1:17357907-17377067 GCF_028583685.1 Petaurus breviceps papuanus | reverse complement strand
GGGGGGGGGGGGGGGGGGAACGGTGCATACAGAGGGTACCGTAATGTAGTGTGTGTAGCGCAGGGGATCACCTTCACTACAGTAGCAATCTCAATAGGGCTTATTTTCGGGGAAACACAGTATCCATGTACTGCTTTTATTTCTTTAGAACTTAGTTAATAATCTGTTATTATCTATCTGCCTAGATATAGTCGGTGGGCTAGTTGGCAATGTTCCCTATATGACCTTTGTGAGGTAACCTAACCTGTCCACCTCAAAATAACTTTAAAAACATTTAAAAATACTCAAAGAGATGGTCCAGTGCTCAAACACCCAGCAATTACAAGACTACTTTACTAATCTATGCCTGAATGAAAGACAAACGTAGTTCCATCAGCTCCTTAAGATGGACAGAGAAGAAAACTACAAGGGTTTTTTTGGGGGATGCAAATGCACACCAAAATATCTTGAGAGAAGAGTATTTTTAATAAGAATACACTCAATTCTTAATTCATTTTTGTTTCCTCTGCAAAGGAGAATGATCAACAGGGATCCCTGAGATAAGAAGAGAAGAGGCCTTGGCCCAGACTAACTGCATGCTGTGGTCCTGAAAGAACTGGTAGATGTTTTAAAATAAGTGTATCAGTGAAAGACACAGGGAGATGGGAGAGGTCAGACACTGGAGAACAGCCAATATTACCCTGATTTTTAGAAAAGGAAAGAGAACAGAGCCTGCATGTAGGGCAATGAACCCAATTGATTCCTGTAACAATTCTAGGATGGCTTGTTAAAGAGATGGTTGGAGAACATTTAAAAAGGAAGCAGTGATTACAAAGAGCCAGCATCAGCTTCAGCAACAACAGGCAGGTCACACTAACTTCCTTTCTTATTTTGACATGCTTACTAAGTTAGTGGATGAGGAGAATGGCACAGAGATAGTTTAGATGGGTTTTAGCAAATTTTTTCCTAAAGTATCTTGTACTATTCTTGAGAGAAGATAGAGAGACATGGGTAAGGCAGTCATAGCACCAGAGAGCTGCATAACCCATTGGATGGCCAGACTCAAGAGTATATTAGTTGCAAATAGTTTAAAGTCAGCCCTGTCAGGTCTCCAGTGGGCCATCCTAAGGATCTGTGCTGTGCCCTGTTTGGGTTAGCCTCTTTTATCAGACTTAGATAAACGGAGAGATGGTATGCTCAATCCAATGGCACCAAGCAGGGAGGGAGAGCTCACACTGGATGAGAATCAGGATCTAAATGCAACTTTTTGGGCAAAAGAGCCCTGGGCTGAGTCTAATAAGGGATAAATGTCAAGTATTGTCAAATCACACAGGTATCATATAAATGCTTATATCCTTTCCTCTCTTGTACCTGGGTAGGGGAAAAAAATTCACAAGTATAAGGAGAATTCAGGGATAGAAAACAGTTGTGAAAAAGACCTGGGAATTTTAGGGGGTCTGTGAGCTCAGGTAAGCCAGCAGTGAGAGGGGTCCAACTTCCAGAACAGAAGTGAGTCTCAATGTAGTCTGCCCTCCTTTGGAGCCCCGTGTCCAGTTCTGGGCACCCCTGTTGAGTTGGAGGGTCCAGAAGAGGAAAGCCAGGATGGTGAAGGGCGTGCAGTCCATGTTTTATGATACACTGGTGGATGGTACCAGGCACATTTAACTTGGGGAAGACTCAGAGGGACCCAACAACTCTTTTCAAGCATTTGAAGGGCTGACCTGTAAAAGAGCTAGAATCCTGTTTGCCCCCAAGGTGCAGGACAAAGAACTCGTGAGTGAAAATCCCTGGGAAAATAATTAGGCTCAAGGCCCAGAATACATTCCAACACAGAGAACTGTCCCCAGCTGGAATGGGAGGGTGCGAGTACCCTCTCTTCAGAGGTAATGGGCAGAAGAAGGATGACCACTCATCAAGAACATTATGACAGACCCCATTTGTGTCTGGGTCTGGCCTTCTGGATGCTGAGCTTCCTTCTAACCCCCAATTCTGTGATCTTTACTTAATTCCTTTTGATTACTCAAAAGACTATTTTTGTTATATTGACAATTCACTGCAATGGAAGATGCCAGAGAATTAAATGAGCACCACCTTAAGTTACTCTACTCAGATTTAGCAAACTTTCTTACCCACGACCAGATAAAAATCACTTTCAAGTTGCAAAGGTCATTTTTGACCCTAGTTTTTCTGACTGACCTATGATGACTTGTATACAAGAGGAACCACATGTTGACTGGCTGAAATTAATTGCATTCATTATCAACTAAAAATGACATTCTTACATTCCAAAAGAAACCCAACTTTCCCAATGTCTCACATTTTTACATAACCCATGGTCAAGAGAATTTTGTCATACAAATTTACAAATTACTTTGAGGATAACATAATTCAAAAGGCAAAAAAGGCTTTAAAAATATAAAATGCACATATGTGAGTTTTCCTGAGTTTTGTGGACTGTAAAAGTGAAAAAGAAGAAAATTATTTAATTTTAAATTTTAAATTATTTAACTTTTTCAAATTAACTACATTCCCATAAAGGTACTACCCAATTGATTTTTTTTTTTACCTTTTCATGCACTTTTTGTTATTTTCCTTATGATCAAGCCAGAAATTGTCTGGAAGTGATTTATTAGACATATAATATCTGTGAGGTACTAAGGAAACTTCATAAACAAGTAAAATATGATGTGTCCACATACATAGTGGATGCTATTAACTGTTAAATGAACATCACCACAGATTAAGTTTAAAATACAATGAACTACATGTATTTAATGTAATTGAAAATGAGTTAAACTATTTTCCCTAAAATAATATACAAATCATATAGTGTATATCAGAGCCCATTCCTACCTCAGCTGAAAAACCTAGATTTTTAATGGCACAAAAAGACAGAGAGAGTCCTTGTAAGGCCCGACTTAGACTACACCTGAATGTCTGGGAAGCAATGAGAAGAGAAGCAAGCAGCTATAGGCTCACCACCTTTCCCCCTCCCCCATTCTTATTTTATAAGGCATTTGGATAAAAATGCTGGGTGGATGAGATGGTCCAGTTGGCTACACAAGTTTGTGGGCTAGAATATACTTCCTTCACATCAACCAAAGACATATAAACCTGCTTTTACAGCAAGGAATATTAACCTGTATTTGTAGGGCATCAATACCTTTGACCTAGAAAAGCTTAGGACCCCTTCTCAGAATAATTTTTTAAATGAATACAGTAAAACATATAGAAGTACAAAGGAAACCAAATTTGTGAAATTAAAGATGTAATTCTTCTCCCCATTCAAGTTCAAAGATCTGAAATCTAGTCTATGGGCAACAGATTAAGAATCTCTGCTCTCTAGGGAGCAGAGAGGTTTAGGTTACTCCTTTACCATGTTGGGGAAACTCAACCAGGCAACTAAGGATCCTCCATGAATTTGTAAAACTAGTCAGCCACAGCATCTGCGGGCCAGAATAACTAGACAAATGGATTCCATATCCTTATTCTGTCTCCCCAAACTCAAAAGCCCAGTGACTTCAGATGGCCACTAAAGACAGCTTGGAGCACAGGGAGTAAGAGAACCTAATGAAAACGTGCCAGCCTTTCCTAGGCAAATGCAGACTGCTAATTTCTGGACTTGGACAATGAAAAGCAAAAATCAAGACTGAGGATGGGGTGGTGGGTGGCTAACTGAGAAGCTCTGACATCATTGTAGCAATGACTGAATATTTAGAGATCAAAATGATCTCTAATAGAGGAAGTCCAACAATGTCATTTTAAAGATGAAGCCCCAAAGACCCAGAGGGATTATGGGATTTGAACAAGGCCACACACAGCTAGTCAGTAGCAGAGAAGACACTCGAGCCAAGGTCTCCTCGCTTCCAATCTAGTGCTCTTCCACACTACATCCCCTAATAGTCATAAATTTCTTTGTTTTCTTTGATTTCTTAACTCATGGTATATTGTGTTTTACTTAGGTCCTTAAAGATTAACTCAAGGAGGAAGGATCGAAAATCAACCAAGAGGTATTCATGTAAGCACCTAAGAAGCAAGAGGCCTGGCACAAATGCCAACCTTGCCCAAGTGCCTGGTTAAGCTAGAGACAGTCTGACCCAGAAGCACTAACACAGGCCCTGATTCGAGCACACTCCTCACTATCCATGTTATTTCACTCTAACATCATGAGTACACAACTGTAGAGTCAGGAAATCCCACTGCAGCAGCCTTTGGACAGTCCCTTGCCCATAGACCTACCTGTTCTGACAGAACCGTGCTTTTTTAATCTAGTGTTTCCACAGCATCAACGAGTAACACTAGGCAGAGAATGTTTAAAATATTAAAGAGGGGCCATGGTTTCTGGGAGCTACTGTGGACCTGAAAATAATGCTGGTCTTCTGGAGTGAAAGAGCGCTTCTTGTTAAAAGTGGATGCTATGAAATACCCCGATGACATTCAGAGAACCAAAGACCTGGCGACTTTCTCTCAGGAGAACAACCCTACAGTATGAGTATCAGTGACTGCTGCTCCAAGTTTTATATTTGTAGCTTTTCAAATCGAACTCAATGGATGTTTTCTTCATGAGCATTAAAGGATACTCTTCTTCCAGTAACATTTTTTCGATGACAGCCCTGTTCTCGGCACTGATGGTATTATCCAGAGTCCAAGGCTATTAAAAGAGAAAGGTAATTTTTTTACACTAATTGATTTTTGAGAATACCTTCTATAATACATCAGATAAAAATGTGTTGTCTAAGTGAAACATCCCACTATGACCTTCTTCAAGATCAAAAGAAAAAGCGTTTCTTATATTGTTTACACCAAGGAAAATCTCCCAGGGTATTATCTACAGTGGCTGAGAACAAGGAGAGAAGCAGGAAAATGTGGCATTCCAAGAGACGTAGCATCTCTCATATGCAGACTGTAAAAAGCAAAATGACACAATCTTCTTATAAAGCACTTACAATGAGGCCATTATCGGTTCTCCAGGTGGAATCAAGGTAGTGATCTTGCTGAAAACCAGATGTTGAATCTTCATGGCTTCTGTAATAAGAAAATGGGCACAAAGATGCTTACAAGAATGAGCCTGCTTGGGATGTAGCTGTGTACCCGCTCTGTGGACTTCGGACCAGTCTCCACAGCCAGAAGCCAGCCCTCCATGCAGGCTGGGGCTCCCAAAGGGAACTAGTCACAAAGACAACCACGAGAGGTGGCTGTTCTAAGTCCCCCTCCCCCCGAGGCTGGCTCATCAAAGCGACACCTCGGGGCCCCCGGTGATGGAGCCCGGCCTTGTGCGGGGGGCTTAAACAGTGCTGTGAGAAGAGGAGCACACGGCAAGGAGCAGAAACGTCAGGAGGACGATGTGCCCCCGGCGCCCGATGGCTGCAGAGCGCCACCGCCCTCGGCCCTGCCGAGACATCTGGAGCCGTAAGCCCCCGAAAGGCAGAACCGGACGGTTCGGTGTGCCCCACAGCCACAGGCGGGACCAAGAACTAGCCGAGAAGAGGCCAAGGCCATGAGGCTGGGTGCCCACAAAGGCTTCCTAACGCGGAGCGCTGTGCGCGGCCCTGGGCCAGACGTTAGTCTGAGGCCAGCCGGGCTCAGATCGGAGCGGCTCCCGAGCGCGGGGCACCCAGGCCTCTGCGTGACCCGCCTGGAGCTCTCCCTGCTGAGCTGCCGCCCTCCGCTCGTCCCGCTCCTTTATACATGTGAGGAAACCGAGGCAGACGGGCCCAAGGGGTTCTCCCTGCTGCGCCCCGCGCTCCTGCCTGGCCCCAGACTCCTGTGCCAGCCCTCAGACTGCGCGCTGAGCGAGACAAGGGCAGCCCGGGGGAGGGGCCTCAGGAGGCGGGGCCTCAGAGCACGAGCTCCCCTGGACAGGAGGGGGCGGCTCCTTAGCCCCGCCCACAAGTCACGTGGGACCAAGGCCCTCTGACGTCACCAGGAGGGGGATCCCTCATTAGGCGCCGCCGGGAGGGGCCCTTCCGCTTCCCTGGGCCTCAGTTTCCCTCGTGTACGATGAGGGAGGATGCCGGGCCCCGAGTCACGCGAGACCGGCACACAAGTGGGACCTTCCCATTTCACTAGCGGGAAAGGTGAGGCCCGCCCGGCCCACGCGCCGCGTCTCCGGGCCGCGCCCCGGGCGCCGCCCGCCCCGTGACCGTGACCCCGGCCTGGCCCCGGGGCCGCTCTCAGGGTTAGGCTTCACCAGAGCCGGCCCCGACCCTCCCCCGCTCGGCCCCAACCCCCCCCCCCCCGCCTCACCCGCGTGGAGGAGGAACCGTCCCCGGGTCCCCCTCGATATCCACATCCGCTTCCTCGGCCGCCATGATCGTGACTCGCGACCCCGCCGCGGCCCCGCGCGACCTCGCTCGAGATCCCGCGAGACTGGGGAGACGTGATGAGGGAGGAGACGCGGGAGGGGCGGGACTACAGCGCGGGGGCGTGGCTACGGCTAGGGAGCGGCTAAAGTGGGGGCAGGGCTTGAGCTCTGGGGAGGAGCCAGAAGGCGAGGGGCGGGGCCTCGTGGCAGCTGCGGAGCCCTCCGCAGGGGGCCCCAAGAAAGGTGGCCAGCGTGGTCTCTGATGTTCCCCCACTTCCCAGTTTGTGATGCTGCAAACTCTGTGCCGAGTTGCCCGCCTCGAGAGCTGGTAGATCTAGAGCACACTCGCTTTGTTTTATTTTTGCCATTAACTCTGTTTTTGAGTGCTAATCATTTAAATGGGCTTTTTCCACCCAAAGTCCTCAGTTTTTCTTATTTCCGACCCTCCCTATTGAACAAGAAAAAGAACAAAGCTCATGGCGAGTCTGTTCCGTCCCGGGTCCGGGGGGTGGCGGAGCCGGGGCTGGGCAGGACCAGGGACAGGGGTCTGCGCGGGGCAGGTGTCCGGGCCCCTGCTGCAGCCGCCGCGTCTTACCCGTGATGGGTAAGTGCCCTGGAGCGCGGAGGTGGAAGGCGGCCTTCAGTGGAAAGGGGAAAGAACGGATTCCCAGGAACCTTCCAAGAGAGTAAGATCACAGATTTGGGGCAAGCATTTTACAGACGGGGAAACTGAGTGCTAGAGAGGGGGAGTGACTTGACCAAGGTCTCGGGATCTGGAACAGACCTAATCACACTCATCTTTTGCCACAGAGCTGACCCCAGACTCAGTGCTTTTTATATCTAGAACTGATGGGAGATTACAGATTGTGACAACCACCTCATTTCAGAGATCAGAAACAGAAGCTGTCAATCAATAAGTCAAAAATTATGGCATATGATATTTCACATTATTACACAATACATAATACAGAATGATTATGTGAACCCATGATCATAAATGACCTTTACAGACTGTAAATGTGACCTTGGGCAACGAGGAGCAGAATGATCCCCCCAATAATAGCCACTTTAAGGTTTGCAAAACACTTTACATATGTTAATTAGCTAACTCATTTGATCCTCACAACACCTTGGGGAAGCGGGCGCTATTATTATTCCCATTTTATAGATGGGGAAACTGAGGCAGATGGTGGTTAAGTGACATGCCCAGGGTCTCACAGCTAGGGAGTGTCTGAGGATTTGAACTCAGGGCTTCCTGATTCCAGGCCCTGTGCCACTTAGCTGTCATGTAACCGCTCTGGGGTTTAGTTTTCCTCCTTTATAAAATGAGAGTACTGAGCTTGATCTAGTTAAGAACTCTAAAGCCTTGGAAATGGTTAGGTGGGATAAGTCCCAGTGGTTGGCTTAGCTGAGATTCCAGCTTTGTTGGAGGGCCATCTTTACTAGCTCTCCCTTCAACCTCCTCCTCCCAGTCTTACCAAATAAAATTCCAGGGCATCATCTGTGCCAGGAGTTGGAAAGAATTCACTCACCCCAGTGCACACATGTAGGTGGGCCTGCAGAAGCTGCCCCTGAGGGCAAAAAGACAAAGTTTATCTGAGGGAAATTTTTCAGAGCTGCCTCTGTCCACTACTTAGCCATCACACACACACACACACACACACACACACACACACACACACACGCTAAAATATCTCTGAGGCAAAGAATCTCCATCTTTTTTTATGTCATGGATCCCTTTGGCAGTTTGGCAAATCCTACCACGTATCCATTTTCAGAATCCTATTTGTGAGTTCATGAAATAAAACATAAGATTCTAAATGGAATGAAACAGAAAGTTGGTGAAAATAAGCATATAATTATTTTCCCATATGAGATCATAGACCCCCCTGAAAGCTATTCATGAACTCCTAAGGGAAATATCTGTATGCCCCACCAGGAGAAAAGCCCCTTCTCTTGGGCACTAGGTAATTTCATTAAAAAGCTGAGACCACTCCCCTGCCTCTGCAATTCAGGGAAAATGCAGTAGATGGCAGGCGGAGCTCAGCAGAAAGCCAGCAGATAACATCACAGACTTTGACAAATCGGCCTGAAGATGCTATCAGCCGCTTCAGAGGCAAAGAGGTCTTTTAGTCAGGCTGCAGACCTGAATGTATGCGACCTTTTCCTTGTTATTTGCTTTGCTTTTCTGTCCTATTTAAATGCCTTTTGCTTTGATTAATGACTAATCTGGTTTGGTGTGTTAAAAGAAAATCATGGGTAGGGGTTCTTGGATCATGATTTTGCATGGACATTGACTCAGAGATGGACTTGAACCTGGGTCTAGCCTCCAGGTGGAGGAAGGTCCCGTACTACCTTCAGCAGTAGATAAGTCAAAATCCTAACTGAGAAAGGCTCAAGGACATTTGAAGAGAGAGAAATCACTTCCAGCCGGGAAGACGCGACATCTGAGAAGGGTTTCAGATATCAGAGCTGCGGAAGAAGTGCCTTAGCAGCACAGAGGAAACGCCCAGCGTGGAGAATGGAGTGAGGGAAGAGCCGGGGCTTAGCTTGACTAGAAGGTGGTGACATAAAAATGAAGATGGTACGGTAGGGTCTGCAGCAGGCCCTGGCATTTGGTTACATCGGCAATAGAAGACAGGCCAGTGTAGACTAAATTTTCCAACAATTTGTGAGAAACGAGAGGATTAAGTGAGTTATTCACTGGATTTGGGACTGAATCCAAGCTCTGACCTTGTCGTGGCCTCAGTTTCCTCATCTGCCAAAGGAGGGGGTTGGAGCTACAGATACCGTGATCTTTTCGCCAGCATCTCAATAGCCCTTCCAGGTGCACAGAGACATTTCTTCCCAACAAACCAGCACTCGTGGCTCCACATTCACTGGTAAATTGAAGTCTAAGCTCTTTTGTCTGGCATTCATGGTACCCCCATATGCGAAATGACGGGGTTAGCCTAGCTCTTAGATATGCGAGTTGTATCTACAGAGCCCACTTGGTCAGGTCAGCAGATAGAGTGCTGGATTCGAGCCAGGAAGATCTGAGTTTGAATCCTACCTCAGGGGCTTCATTATGAAAAGCAAGTCACTTTTAACTTCTTGCAGACTCAGGTTCCCCAAGTGTAAAATGGGGGTCATAATTATAAAGATCAAATGAGGTAAGTAGAAGGCACTATACAAAGGCTATATATTGTCACCGTCATCAGCCAGTCGTCACGGTCCTTCCCATTATAATAGGTGGGGAAACCAAATCTCCCAGAGATTTTCATCCCCGCAGTGCAAGCCTATGGCAAGCTGTGAATCCAGGTCTTCTGGCTCAAGTTTTGTGCTCCTTGCCAATCCGTCATGCCACTTTTCTGTCCCAACGCACAAGAGCTTTCTAGTCTGGCTGGGCATATGAGCCATACGCTACTGCACCGTCATCCCCTTCAGACCACAAAGTGTGTGTTAGTGAATGTGGCCGTCAGAGCAAGAGAGAGACCCAGCAAGAGCAGAGGCATCATGGAGAAGCAGGGTCTTGTGTCCATTGTTGAGGAGGAGGGGCCAAGGAAACTCCAGGAGAGGAAAGTCCATGAGGAGGGTGGTGATGGGGCTTCCCTGGAGCGGAGGGTCTGTACTAGTGAGGAGCAAGGGAGAAGTTTGGGGAGTGGAAGGAAAGCAGCAGAAGGAGGAGCCTCGAGTGCCGGACTGAGGAGTCTGCATTTGGTTTAATAGGCAGTGACAAGAATAGCTGGCATTTAGGTCGTACTTTAAGGAAAAGTACTCGACAAACATCTCACTCAATCTTCACCATTACTCTGGGAGGAAGATGTTATTCTTATTTTATAGATGAGGAAGATAGAGACTTACGTGCCTTACCCAGGGTCACCGCGCTTCTCAGGACTGAGATGAGATTTGAAAGAGCTTTTCTGACTCCAGGGCTAGGACTGTCGCCTGTGCCACCTGGCTGCCCCAACAGGGAACCCTGCAGAGATAGGGCAATATACAGCTGACTCTTCATGACCCCATTTGGGGTCTTCTTGTCAGAGATACTGGAGTGGTTTGCTGTTCCCTTCTCTAGCTCATTTTATAGGTGAGGAAACTGAGGCAAAATGGGTGAAGTGACTTGCCCAGGGTCACACAGCTAGTAAGTTTCTGAGGTCGAATTTGATCTCAAGTCTTCATGACTCCAGGCCCAGCACTCTATTTACTGAGCCATCTAGCTGCCCTGTGATATACAGAATCCTGGCTCCTTCTGATGATGCTGTCTTTACTTATCTCCCCTTCCTCTCACCCTCCAGCTGTTAATGCCTCCTTTCACAAATTACCTTGTATTCCTTTATCCATAAGTGTTTTCCAGTAAAATGCAAGAACTATTTCCTTTGGCCCTTTGTATTCATCCTCTGGAACTCTAACGTTCCTCTCGGCTCTTCAGCCAAGTCACTCATACATTTCTCTGCAGCAAGGGATGTGAATTTGGAGGGCAAAAGACAAAGCAGCTGCCTCTCACCTGTGTGAGCTTGGGCAAAACATTAACCTAGGATAGGAGTGGAGAACCTGAAGCTTTCAGGCCACATGTGGTCCTCTAGGTCCTCAAGTGAGGCCCTTTGGTTAAATCCAAACCTCACAGAACAAATCCCCTGGCCTGGTGCCTTACATGATAAATGAATCAATGATTGAATGAGCTTTTAAAGCTTACTATGGGCCGAACTCTGCTAAGGCTGGGCATATAAATAGAGAAGCAAAACAATCCTTTCTCAAGGCTCTTGCATTGTGAAACTGGGAGCTCACGCATATAAGGAGGCTTCATTTGCAGGTCAGGTGGGGAGCTGTCCCCCTCTCCTTCCTCTGGGGACAATGGCAAAGCAGAACATGATACATCTTTAAAGTGTTATTTCCTTTGATAAAGTCGTAACCATTTCTTATGTTGAATCATTTCAACAAGGGCCTCAGCGGGAAAAAGAGCTTGTGGACTGGGGGCTTTGCTCAGGGCTCCTGGTTCCAGGTCCTGGGCTGTCTGCATCTGGGTGGCTGCTGTTGTGGTGGTGGTGGTGATGGCGGTGGAGATGGTGGAGGTGGTGGTGCTGGCAGTAGAGACAGTGGAGGTGGTAGCTTTGGCCACATCATCCAGGGGCTTATAGAAGGTTTGTTAAAATGATTTAAATTAGATGTCTCCCTTATTTGAGCTCCCACAAAGTTGCATTCCGTTTTCTCATGGAGGGTAGCTCAGAGCTTGGGTGGTTTGAGGCTGGTGAAATCTGTAAGTGAATGGCAGGACTTTGAAGTGCAGACTGATAGGTCACAGCAGCTAGACAGATGCTTTTTTTTAATTTTTAATTTTTTGTCTTTCCCTTTCCCGGCCGTTTGCTAGATCTTCTGGGGGTGAAGGGAAACTGAGGCATCTCCCAGCCACACAGCTCCTGGGGGTTTCTTCTTCTTCTTGTTTGTTATGACAAAGCACATTATAGAATAGATTGTATGGGGCACAAAAGCCACTCAGCTGGCTGAGTGGGAACGATAAGCCTTGGGACAGAGGCGTTGATTCTACTTAGAAAGAGTAGGACTACTTATGGTTTCTAATGACCTGGCTCACCATTCTGGGTTTCAGAAGAGCTTTGTCATTGAGAACTTAGATTCTAAGAGCAGACAGACTTGTACTTGTATCCTGTGATTGAACATATGAGGGCCCGATTCTAACAGAACCTCTGGGATCTAGATGAAAAGACGGCCGGCTGAGCCCAGTCTTCCTCTTCGAGGGAAGAAGGAGCACCTCAGCTGCCCAGTCCAGTAAATGAAAGGGTTAGGCTGTGGCCCCAGGTCCTCTGATTCCAAGGGTACTAGAACTAGCTAGGAACAGCCCCTTTAGAGCAGTGTTACTGTATCACCTGCAGACCTTCAGTGCCCAGTAGTGTGGGAAGCATGCATCGCACCTTGAATGCGTGACTTGGCCATGTGTTCCCTCTGTGGGTCACTGCTGTACATGTCTCTTGGTCACATATGTGCATTTCTCACATGTGATTCCAATATGTGGTCTTCCTTCCCGCAATGACAGGCATATTTGGGGGAGAATGTGCCCCAGGTTTAGGGTTCAGGGAGCTCTCTTCTATTAGTATGTTTCTTATTATGATACTCCATTAAAAACCCTTTGTTTTGACCTAATTATGTCCTCTGGCCAAGTAGTTAAAGAAACATGTTGGGGCAGGTTGATACAGGCCCAAAGACCATCTTTAATATGGCATAACTTTTCTTGGTGGTCTATGGGGGAGACAGAGGGTCCTAGGTTCAGTACTAACATTGCCAGTTCATACCCCCCTCTCCCTCTCTTCTCTCCTCTGTCGCCACTTGGGGATGATTCCACCCTGAGCCCGTTCTCCAAACTGCTTGGCCTGGTCACAAGCCTGGCTCCCATGCCCAGAGCTCCCCTTTGTCTTTGGTTGTCCCATTAGGAAGAAAATTCCTTGAGAGGAGGGGCTGTCTTGTCTCTTATATTTTTATCCCCACTTCTTAGCACAGTGCTCGGCACTTATAAATACTAAGTAAACTACCTAACTTTTTTGTATCATAGTGATTTGTGTAACAACACAAATGTGCAATATATGTGCATATAGACATACGTGCACCTAATATACATGTACATATATGTATACATGTCTACATACACATATAAAAACTATGTCTCTCCCTCTGTCTCTCTCCTCCTCTCTCTCACTCTTGCTCCCTCTCTCGCTCTGTGTCTCCCTCTCTCTGTCTGTCTCTGTCTGTCTGTCTGTCTGTCTCTGAGCCCCATAACCAGACCCAGAGCTTTACCCCATATTTAGAGGAGGGGTTACTTCTCCCTCACAGCATTCCAAGACAGTTATCCCCCTGCCTTCCATCCCAAGGCCCCTGCCAAGCTATGCCCCCATGAGTGTTGGAGGCAAAGAAGGCAGGTCTCAGGAGAAGGGCCCAGAGCAGAGAAGTTGCATGTTTCCTGGTGTTCACTGAAGCCTCCCTCTCTCTGGATGTTGCCCCATCTCTCTCTCAGCATCTTCTCCAAGTCTGGCAGCTTCTCTCAGGCCGCCTCACAGGCAGGGCTGGTAGGTGGTGGGAGCAGATCCCTTTCTCTCCTTTGCCACTTTCAGATGCTCTTTCCATCCCCATCACTCAGCATTGATCTCTCCTTTCAAGTTCACTCCATCTTATGCAAAGCCTTGTGACTGTCTTTTCTGACCTTCTAGCTCAATCTTCCTCCTCCCTCAGAGGACTCACAGTCTTCTTTCCAACCCCTGCCCCTTCAAACACTTTGGCCTCCTTCCTCGGTCTCGTTTCCCGTGACATTTGACCACACAGGGACATGGCCAAACCTTAGACTTCTGAAACTCTCCCTGAATTCATCCCAGGTGACAAGATTCCCAGTTACCAGCTCTTTTCACAATGCAGTATAAATGTCATGATTGCAGAGACTGCTAGCTGTTAAAGTGGGTAGATAGTGTTGGACTTTAGTCCCAATCTGCCTCATGTCCTTCCTTAGTGGGGTGATCCTTGGAAAACCATGTGATTTCTCTGCCTCAGTTTCTTCATCTGTAAAATGAGAATAATCCCCCATGGGATTGTTGTGAGGATAAAATGAGATGACAGCCAGACCACTTACAGCACCCTATAAATGCCAGCTATCAGTATAAGGATAATTATTCCAGTTTGATAGACGAGGAAACCAAGGCTCGGTGCCATACAGTGACTTTTCCAGAATCACACAATTAGAAGATGACAGAGAGGGAAACTAAATGTCGGTCCCTCAAACACCTTCTGGTGCCTGTAAAATGGTCTAGGATGACCGGAGTCACTTGGCATTAATCAGGGCATTTTTCAACCCTTCTTCTCCCCAAATTCCCCATTAGGAATTTTTTGTTTTGAACTCACATCATGACAGATTGAAAGCAATGGTCCGTAGGCAAAAGTAGCGTGGAATTCCCAAAGCTTAGTCCTGGCTGCCAGAAGTTAGGGGAAAATGCTTCTAAACCCACAAGGTGAGCCAGCTGAAAATTTCTCCTACAAAAACTTAGTACTAGCAAGCTGTGAGTTTATTGGAAATTCATCAGTTTCACAAAGGTGGTTTTTCATTATGATGTCAGTCATGTTCCCAAGTCCAGGAGAGAGCAAAAATGAAGGGGGTGGGGAGGGAGAACTCGGTCTTCTATGACCTGGCCCCATGTGCAAACACACCTACAAAAATATTAGCTCTTTCCAGCCTTGTAAAACTTTTTTTTTCTTGCATTCTTGGCGTTTTAATTTTCAAAAGCTACAATTACAACATAATGAATATTGAGAAAGCCAAATACATATTTGCCAGCCCAGCTTTGGCATTTGTAAAATAGAAGTTACTTTGTGGAAAATAAATGACCTTGAACTCGAGACCTGTGAATTTTCCCACTGTGTAAAGTGCTGGCAACGGCCTATTTAGACTTTCCCTGTAGAAATGACCCTTTTCCCTCCTAGGCCTTGTTTCATCAATTCAGCCCAAGGGGTAAAAGAAATTCAATTTGCCCAACTTCCCAGGTGCCCTTTAAAAAACAAATCTCAATCCTTGGCGTAGAAGAATTGGCTTGTTATTGTGGTGGTGGTGGTTGTTGTTTAAAGGAAACACTTCCCCCCCCCTTTCCTACAGACATAGAATTTTAGATTCACCGAGTTTAAGAGGAGTTCAGAGGCCATCTAAGCCAAACCTTACCCAGAGCATCAATGAGATCTCTACTGTTGCCGCAAGGTAAAAGCATTTTTTTGTTGTTCAATTGTGTCCAACTCTGTGACCCCATGTGGGTTTTTCTTGGCAAAGACCCTGGAGTGGTTTGCCATTTTCCTCTCCAACTCATTTTGCAGATGAGGAAACTGAGGCAAACAGACCAGGATCACACAGCTGGTAAGTGTCTGAGGGCAGATTTGAACTCAGGTCTTTCTGACTCGAAGCCTAGTGCTGTATCCACTGTACCACCTAGCCTCCCATAAAGACATCCTGCCTCCACTTAAAAACCTACAGTGATAGAAAACTTTCTGAGAAGGCAACAGATTATGAAATAATAGTAACTCCCATTTTTATAGCCCTGTAGGGTTTCCAAAGCACTTTCCTCACAACAGCCTTAAAAGGCAGGTAGAATATGGGTCAGTGCTCTCACTTTGCAGAAGAGAAAGAAGTCTGGACAAATGGAGTGAATTTCTCAGAGTTTCCCAGCTAACAAGGAGCAGACGGCGAGTTGGAATCTTTCCTGATTCAAAACTCACGGCTCTCTCCTCTTGGTGAGAGCTGGAATTATGTAGGGAGTTCTTTCTTTTGTGACTCTGTGGCTTTGTATCCCCAGAGCCCAGCACAACACAGGTGCTGACTAGACACTGGTTGAGTTTTGTTTGTTGTTGAATTGACAGTTTGGAAGTCTTAGGCAATGAGGGATTGAGTTACAGGATTACGTTGGTAGTGAAAGGAGAAGAGATGTCAGAAGCATTGTGAAGGCTGAATCGACAAGACTCGGAGTCTTAGGGGAAAGAGTCAGGTTTTATACCTGGGTACCTGGGAGGATGGTGGTGCCCTTCACGGGTTGTGAGGTGGCCTTCTCTGTTAACTCATCTCTCTGCAGATTGCAAACTGTTTGAGGTACCACTCCAGGTCTGTGTCCCACAGGGATCAAAGGAAAAGGAAAAGGTCCTATATGTACACAAATATTTATACCCACTCTTTTTGTGGTGGCAAAGAATTGGAAATTGAGGGGATGCCCATCCATTGGGAAATGACTGAATAAGTTGTGGTGTATGAGTGTATTGGAATCATGTTGTACTGTCGGACATTAAGAGGGGGATAGTTTCAGAAAACAACAACATGGCAAGACCGACATAAACTGTGCAAAGTGAAGTGCGAAGAGCCGGGTGATCATTGTGTACAGTAACAACAATGTCGTCATGCTGACCAACTCTGAAAGCCTTGTCTACTCTGATCAATACAGTGATCCAAGACGCTTCCAAAGGACCCATGATGAAAAATCCTCCAGAGAGAAAACGGATGAACTCTGAGTGCAAATTGAAGTATTATTTTTCTCACTGTCTCTATTGTTTTTAGCAATATGGCTAATATGGAAATGTTTTGCATGATTTCACATGTATAATTGATATCATATTGTTTGTTTTTTGAGTGGGTGGGGGAGGGAGAAAGAGAATCTAAAACTCAAAATTTAAAAAGAGTTAAACATAAATAATAATTTTTTTAAAAAGACTAAAAAATAAACTCCTTGGAGGCAGGGACTGTCTTTTGCCTCTTTTTGTAGCCTCCTTACTTAGCACAGGGCCTGGCACAAAGTAAATGCTTAATAAATGTGTATCGATTGATTGATTGATGCAGATGAATTGTATTTCCCAGACACACCCCCTCCACTCATAGTGGGGAAGTGGCCAGAACACTGGGGCTTGGGGGTCAGAGGTTTAGAGCTAGGAGGGACATTAGAGGCCATCTAATATAAATCTCTCATTTCAAATATCAAATATGAGGCAGGTGCTTTACTGGCAACATTCTTCTGAAACCATTGAGGGGGGATTTGTGGGTTAGAATCTGTTACTCATTTTGATTCAGTAAAGGCACTCTATGGAATAATGGGGAAAAAATTTATGAACTTGGATTAAGGGTAACTCACCTTTATATAGTATTTTAAGGTTTACAAAGTTCTTTAGAGTTATTATTTTATTTAAACCTTGGAACAGCTCCATGAGGTAGGGACTATTAATTAATATCCTTATTTCACAGATGGTGGAAGCCAGGGGGTGCAGTATCTAGATCACTGGGCTTGAAGCAGGAAGATTCATCTTCATGAGTTCAAATCTGGCTTCAGACACTAACGGTGTGACCCTGGGTAAGTTGGTTAACCCTGTTTGCCTCAGTTTCCTCATCTGTAAAATGAACTGGAAAGGAAATGGCAAACTATTCCAGTATCCTTGCCAAGAAAACCCCAAATGGAGCCACAAAGAATTGGACATGACTGCAAACAATTAAACAATAATTTCACAGATATGAAACCAGGGTCCACCTAGATTAGATGCTTGTCCAAGGTCATACAGGCAGTAATTGGTAAAGCCGGGCTTCAAACCCACATTTTTTGACTTCACAGCCAGAATTCTTTTCACTGTACCACAAAGGATGCCATTTCACCCATTTCCTAGCTGTAGGACCTATCTGAGTCAGTCCTCTGTGGATAAGGACTGGATCTCTTTTTATTGATATGGGAAATTCTCAGGTTAGGAAACTCCCTCTGCTAATACAGGTCAGCATTTTCCTCAGCAATTTGTAGTCTGGTGAGTTTTAAACAACACCACTCCCCACTCCAAGCCCCTGTTTCTTGTCTGTGTGCGAAATGGGGATAATCACAGCATTTACATCTCAAGGTGGTTTGGGGTTCAGATAAGATCACATCTATCAAGCAAGCACTTTGTCAACATTAGAGTGTCATAGACTTGGAACTTCTGGTTAAACCAATTTCATAAATTCTTTTGTCTGGAGCACTTTCACTGAACCCAGGTGGGCAGTGGACAAACTAACCTGCAATGTCCACTGCTCCAGGGGTGGTCTTGGAAGAAACTAAGTCAGCAAAGGGTCTGCCGCAGTGTTCAGACTGCATTCGTCTGGGGACCACCTCTCTTCAGCTCCTTTTTCTTTCCTTCCTCATGTAAACCAGAACTCGAGGCTTTTTTTTTTTCTGAGAGCAGCAAAACATAATTACAGTATCAATACTGAGAAAGTTGGCACCTCAGTATCCATATTAATTAGGTGATATTTGCAAAGTGCTTTGGAGCCCAGAAGTTGGAGCTCTGCATCTTAAAGTTCATTATTATTAACTGTCAGTAAAATTATTGTTTTGCATGCTAAATAGTTTACCTTTGGAAAATAAAAGAGCTAGGTTTTTTTTGGGGGGAGAGGTGGGAAAGACAGGGAGGGAATTTATCTGTATAGAGGACAGGTAATAGAGAAAGCCATAGATTTATGCAGTGATGCTTGGCAGGGTGTTTGAAATGACTTGGATATTTCCAAGAGAGTCAAGATGTAATGTGGGGTGGTGTGTGTGTGTGTGTGTGTGTGTGTGTGTGTGTGTTTCTCTTCCCTGAAACCACAAGGCTCCCCTTTCCAGAAAGCTGCCTTCAATATGTTAAAGGATATTCTGCCAACAATCTTATCTTATCTTAATGAAGATAATAGCCAGCATTTCTGGTTTGCAAAACATTTTGCCCACATTCTGTCTTTTGAACCTCACAGTAGGCTACTCTGTATTATTATTGGCCTCATTTCACAGATTAGAAAAATGAGGCTTAAAGAGGTAAATTGCCTTGCCTATGGTTGCACAGGTATTAAGTGTTCCAAACAGGATTTGAATGCAGATTCCTCCTGACTTCAGGCCTAGTCCTTGTTCTATGACATCAGGCAGCCTCCTTAGAACACCTCGTTTGTCTGAAGTCTTTGGATAATGAAGACTTCTGATGTAGAATTTTCCAACCCACTGAGATTTGGCCCCTGTAAGCAACCACACTTTTATATTTTAACCAGATTGGGCTGTGACAGCTTTCCAGCCTTTCTAACATTTCCCTCTGCTTTGACCTTTTCTTCCTGATTCAGGGTTACCCTCAATGTGCCGAAGTGTTCTCTGGGATAAACAGATCTAAGATTTCGCACTAGAAGTGACCTTGATGTAGCCTGACTCCTTCATTTTAGGGAGCTGAGGCTCAGAAAGGCAAAATGTTCTGTCCTAGGTCACACAATTAACAAATGGGGATAATAATAACATCTCCTTTAGGGGTGATGTGAAGATCCAATGAAAAAATTTAAGTAAAGCCCTCTATAGACTTTATATAAAGCCCATCATCATCATCATCATCATCATCATCATCATCATCATCATCATCA
>NW_027185852.1:17315438-17357897 GCF_028583685.1 Petaurus breviceps papuanus | reverse complement strand
CATCATCATCATCATCATCATCATCATCATCATCATCATCATCATCATCATCATCATCATCATCATCCCCCTCAAGACCCAGCTCTTCCTCCATTATTTAGTGAGTAGGGGGCAGCAGCAAATAAAGAAATGCCAGCCAGGGGGACAGACATCCATAAGGGTCTCTGTGTGTCCACAGTGGCCCCACAATGCTAGCTGTGGGGGCCTAGCAGGGCCTCTGAAACACTCACAAATTAGATTTGGGGAATTCTGATAATTTCATTAACATACCAGCCAGTATGATATAACTGTTCATGTGAACCTCTCTTTTTTAAATTAAACTTTATTTTTTTCAATGGCTAAGCATTTTTCTTTCTCCCACCCCTCTCCTCCCCACCACCAGGAAAAGAAAACAAAACCCTTGTAACAAAGAAGCATGGGCCAGGCAATAACAATCCCCACATTGGCCAAAGCCCCAAAATCAGGTTCTCATTTTGTGTGTTAGTCTTAGTGGGAGGTGGAGACCATTCTACAGCACACCTCTAGCCTGTGATTGATCATTACATCACTCAGAGTTCTTAAATCTTTCAAAATTCTCCATTTTTGCCATGTTTTTATTGTACAAATTGCTTTTCTGATTCTGTTCACTTTACATCAGTCAGTTCATGTAAGACTTCCTAGGTTTCTCTGAAACCATTTCTTTCATCATTTTATGCAGCACCAAAATGCCATAATTTGTTAAGCCATTCCCCAATTAATGACCATCCCCATAGTTTCTAGTCTTTTGCCACCACAACAAAAGAACTGCTGTAAATCTTTTTATACATCGAGGACCTTTTCTTCTTCTTTTTTATCTCTTTGGGGGCATACTCCTATAAATCTAAGAAAGAGATGAGTCGGCGTAGGGTCACAGGCTGGAGCCACTTGAAAATGTTGTGATAATCAGCTTGACAAGAAAGACTGCAAAGTGAGTTACTCTGTTTCATCTTATGGTACCCCAAGAAGGTGAGATGCATCAGGATAAGTCAGAAGTACCAAACCCTGACCGCTTGAAATGCTTCATTGAAGATGGCACTGGCCGCTTAAAGCCCCCAAACCTTGAGAATGTATGAAATGTAATAAAGATACCAATGCTTTCATTATGTGCCTGTACCATGTCATAACAAAACTGGAAACAGATCTGAGCAGTTATCAATCGATCAAATCACATTTATTAAGTACCTACATAGGCAAGGACTTTCTGTTGCTTTATCATTCTGCTTTTTGTCAATGATATCTTCCATTCCAAGTTGAACAACATGTTACAATCAAGTCAGCACACTTATAAGGAATAATTTCATTCTCAAACTCATATTAGATGAAACTTGAGCAGAAATTGAGGTGTTGCTTAACTTTGAAGAGGGAAAAGCTAAAGAATCTTATAACATTCATACAAATTCCAGAAGTGGTACCTAATAATAATGTAAACAGATGGGAAAAATCAAGGCTCATTAGAATCTGAAAGAGTGATAGGCCCACTCAGAATAGACTTTCAAAAAGTCCTTGAGTTTAATGGCACAAATTCAACTGGTTGGCTAACTATATTAAAACAGAATAAGTTGAAAAAGCTGGTGTCTGTTATAGCTATCATGAGTGAATGCATTTTCCTACAATGTTTGCCAGATTGTTAAGAACATTCCTGAACCTACAGACAGTGGTTTGTGTGCTGATCATTGCCTTGGTAGGGACCACGGGGGAAAGGTGAAATTACTCAGAGATAATTGTCAGAATAAGTGTCAAATAGCCACATCGTACCAGCTTGAGAAGACAGTTGAGGGTCTGAAGAAAGATGTTGAAAGACTCCATCACCATTTAACCGGCACTCGCAGTAGAAAGTGAATTCCATGTCACATAATTAAAAACAATGATAACAACTGAAATAACTATGTAGAATGGAACCTGGAAAACAAAAGTATATCACAAATTCTCCATCTGCCTTGCCAACATTTGAAAATGAAGCTAAAGAATGAAAGTTGTTCAAGGAGTCAAAAAGCTACAAAGAACAAAATAAACAATTGGCCATCAATTCAAAGCCATATAATAAAAGCCTGAGAAGTAAAGAAATTAGAGGGGGAAGTTACTTAAAGAGAAAGATGTAGAAATGTGGGGGGAATCTTTATGGCCAAAAGAAGGCCAGCACAGTAAAATCATAAAAAGCTTGTGTAGCATTAATATTGTGGATAAGACAATGGTTACATCAAGGGAGGCGACTGAAACTCTAGCTGGTCTTCGAAACTAGAAAGTGACAGATGTAGATAAGATCCATAATTGTTGGCCTGAATGCCTTATAGCAATGTAAGAATTGCCAACACGGCCCTTTTTCCAGATTCCTCTCTGATGTAATCCTGATCCCATCTTTATTTAAAATTAAATTGTATTATTTTCAATTAACAATAATTTATTTTCTCTCCCTCCCAGCTCTCCCCATCCTCCACTGGGGGGAGGGAGGAGGAGCAGGAAAGAAAAACAAAACCCTTGTAAGAAATTTGCAAAGTCAAGCCAAACAAGTTCCCTTCTTCGCCATGCCCCAAATGTGTGTCCTGTTCTACACATTGAATTCATCACCCTCTGTCAGGGAGCTGGCAGCTTGCTTTATCACTGGGCTTCTGGAATACTGGTCCATAGCTTTATCTTAGAAATCTGGTAGATTGTGGTTGCAGTCAGAGTGATTTGGTGCCGTTTCATTTCTGACTTATGCAACAAGGCATGGCACACTTCCGATCCAACCTCAAATGCTTACTAACACTTTCGGGCTCCTCCCTGTAGCATCTCCTTAGTTGTGACTATACACCGTACGTTACTCTGTAGCAGTCTCTTTCCCAGCATTGCAAAGTCAGTGGGCTATTTCCTCTGTGCACTGCCTTCAAAAAGGCAGCAAGGTGGCTCAGTGAATAGCGTGCCAGATTTGGAGTTAGAACAACCTGAATTCAGATCCTCCAAAGAGGACCATGACATCAGGAAGATGATTCCATGACTTGCATGTGAATTGGATTTTAGTGAAGCAGGGCTATACAAGGTCACCAGCCTCACTTTTTTCTCTGGAGCCATCTGGGTCCAGTGGCCAGAAACGGATCAGAATGACTGGAGATTCTTCCCCTTCCACCTCTCCCTCCCCCTTTAGATACTAACTAGCTGTATAACTCTAAGCAAGTCCCTTAACCTCTTAAGCTCAGATCCCTAGCCTGTAAAATGGGGATAATAATATCACCTGCCTCATAGTATTGTAAAGATCCAATGAGATAAAACATGTAAAGCCCTTGGTGAACCTTCAGTCATTATATAAATAATAGTTTTTTTGGAAGGAAGGGATAAAAAGTCACTGGCACCTAACACAATTGGTAGTGGGCTTGAGGGAGTAGCTTCAGGAAATAGCTACCAAACCCATCAAGGTACCTGTAGGACCGTTTGGGACAGACAGAGACTGCCCAGCTCTGCGAGAGTAAGCCAGGGCTTGCGCATAATACAGGAGTCCTTCTTGGGGCTCAGACCTGCTGGTTTCTGGACACTGCTTTGTGAACAGGTAGAAACTACAAAGAGGCAAATTTCAGCTCAAAGTAAAGAAAACATTTGCTAATTGCTAAGGCTGTCCCCAAATGGAATGGCTGCTTTGAGAGATGGGGACTGCTTCATATGTTGTCAAGGAATGACTTGCTTCAAATCTCAGTAGAACTAGTCCATTTCTGGGCTCCCGCCCAACTCTGAGATCCCAAGATTCTATGAATAATAATCATGGAGGGCTGGGGATGGGAAAATTTGCCCCCCCGCCAAACATACTCTCCTAGATTTTCTGAAATAGTTTGGTTTCGTGTAAAGTGAGTGATTAAAAAAATATTTTTGAATGTAAAAAAGATGGTGTGAAAATGAATAAATACTTGAGCAAAGATGAATTTAAAAATATGTCCCTGTGGGATTTCAGTGCTTTTCTTTGGAACACATACTTAACCTCCAAGATGCAACAGATTTAGGCTAATTTTCCACAAGTTGAAAAATCTTATTGACAAACTTAGTTGCACATTTCATATTTTTGTTTGGAGTCTGATGGATTTGAAGTATTAATTTTAAGAATTTTGCTATAAATTCAGAAGGATCAGAGCTGCTAGTGAGAATATTAGAAACTTGTGGGGGTTGAGAGAAGTTTGATTTGGAAGAGGTTCTTTCAGAGTGTAGTGGAGTTCCAATCACCAAACTCTCGAGTCCTTTCATAGAATGGACTGGTTCCATATAGAATGATGGGTTCCCTACTGGATTATCAATGTCCTTCTTAAAGTTAACACAGTATTCCAAATGAGGTATGGCAAGGGCAGAGTACCTGGGGCCTTTTACTTTCCCTACATTCCTCATTCTTGGAAGCTCTGTCTGTCTTAATGCAGTCAAGATCCCATTCATTTTGGGTCTCTTCCACCCACTGCTGACTCACATTGAGCTTGTGGCCCACTGAAAACCCCAGATCTTTTTCAGACACTTTACTGTCTAATCATGCCCCTGTAGCCAATCAAAGATGCTTCCATTCAATACATGGTTAGCAGACCAAGACAAATCACGGTTTACACATGCCCCCCAAATCTCTCCAAGGGCCTTTTATTTCATACATGTCCTCATGACTCTCCCAGGAGCCAATTTCCCAGCTCTTCCAGTTCCTTCTTACAAAGAAAAAAGTTCCTGTCCTCAGGGAGCTCACACACCACTACTAACCAGCCCACCCTACAGTCATGCCAATCCCTTCTCTCAGAATGGGCTGAGGCAGGTGGGCCAGGAAAGATCACTGCTGCCACTGCAGACATGGGCCTCCCCACCCATCCCCAGGCTAGGTCAGAGCTCTGGTTTTTCATGTGGCACCTCGGTCTTCTCTCCCCCATTGCCCAAGGAGTCATTGGCTGCTTCCCAGCTGAAGCAGCAGTCCCTCTGGCTGGCCCTTTCATCATCGGCTCTAACTAGCCTCCAGGTTCTGAACCCCCCACCTTCCTTCCTTAATGGAGCAGGCCCTTTTACAAGTCCAGCTCTGGGGCAAAGCCTCCCAAGTCATGAGGGCATTGGATTTCCCCTGCTGTGTTTTCAGATGCTTTTTCTTCCTTTTTTTCCCCACATGGAAACCTTTCTTTCCTTCAAGATAAGCTTGTCCATTCTTTCTGAGCTTAACAACAATAGCCATCTTTAATAATGGGTTTGCCTCCTTTGGGCCTCTCCCTCCAAGGCCCGCACATGACCTTGAGTACTGGACTCAGTTCTGCACCTGCCTTAGATTTCATTCTTTCTTTTTTAAGTGAAAAAAGATCCATCTAGAGTCTCTGAACTTGGGAGTTTCAAAAACCAGGAGAACAAACTTCCAGGAGATCGAGTCCAAATGTCTGGGCATCTAGGGAGTGTGGGGGGTACATCCATGCCTAGTGTTTCAACCAGACTAGCATCAGGCCCTGAGATACAGCCCAGAAGGAGCTGAGATAAGGACTAATCCACAGCCGTGCTACATCTGGAGGTGAACTTGGTGGGACCAGGGAGCGCTACCTGGGAATTGTGCTGGCTGAGCTCGCTCTCCCCAAAGACTGAGCTCCTATAGAGGAAGGCGGCCCTGGAATGTTGGCAGTGTGATAGGGAAAATGTCTGCAGTCCTGTTCTTGCTACATCTTTGAAGTAAATATCAGTTCTTAGAAGTTAATTGGGTTAAGTGGTTAAATGGAAATGGAGTGCTGGTCACTCATCGGCATCAAACACTGACGTGACCATACCCCAAGAATGGAGACTCAAGTTAATAGCATTAGGGAAGATGCCACAGCCTGCCTTTGGGCCTGTGAGCCTGCTACATTCGTTTCCTCAGCGCCTAGTAAAGTGCCAGGTGAGTGGAACTATGACTGGAGATTCCTCTGAGAACAGCTCATCCAATAACCTCTTTAGGCTCAGTGTGATTATTAAAAAACAACACAACAGAGTCTGGAAACTATAGGCAGGTGAGATTGGCTCTGATTCTTGAGAAAATTCTAGAGTGGATCCTAAAAGAAGTGGCTGGCACATACACGGACAGGGTGGTAATGGTTCCAAAGGCCCTTCCAAAGGGCTTCACAGATAATGGATAGTGTCAGCCTCACCTCGTTTGTTAAGTTAATAGAAGAGGGAAATGTTCTGGATTTATTTTACCTGGGTTTTAGCAAAGTTCTTAATAAAGTATCATGTATCACTATTCAACTAGAGAATATGGAGAGGTGTGGACTCAGAATTGCAGTTAATGGTTTAGTGTCAACAGTAACTGATAGAGGGTTTTTTGTTGTTTGTTGGTAGGTAGGCAGATACTTCAGTTTGTTGATTTGTTGTTGTTCAGTCATCTTCAGTCATCTCCAACTCCTGTTGTTTCCATTTGGGGTTTTTTTGGCAGAGGTACTGGATTGGTTGCCATTTACTTCTCCAGCTCAAAAAGGATTAAGTGACCTTCCCAGGGTCATAGAATTAGCAAGTGTCTGAGGCTGGTGTAAAGGACGGCCACCTCTTCCTGAGACTAGGGGAGAGAAACATGGCATTTAGAGCTGACTGAACATCTAAGAATTCATTTAGTCCAAACTTTCATCTGGCAGAAGGACCTTGATGCCCAGAGGGATGAAGGAAATGACTCAAGGTCATTGGATGGTCAGGAGCAGAGTCAAGATGTGAGCTTGGTGACCTGACAAAGAATCTCAGGCTCTTTGTCAAGTGCAGGAGTTCTTAACCCTTTCGGTGTTAGGGATCCCTTTGGTGCCTTTGCTCTACTGGATGATAGGTGTAGACACAGAGAGGTTTAGGGAATTGAAGGAGGGTAGAGGGAGGCATTGCCAGAAAGGGAAGGGGGACTGATAATGGTCCATAGAAATCTGGCCTCAGTCACATAGAATTGGGCTAAAGTCACTACTGATATCAATTTGTTGTGTGACTTGAATCAAGTTATACTGTAATGAGACAGCTTTGGTGGATTGTAAACTTATAGAATCTTCAGTGTGATATAGCAGCCAAAAAAAAAAAAAAGCTAATTCAATATTTGTCTGCATTAAGAGGAGAGTGGCTCCCAGGAATGGGGAGGTGACAATCCCATTGTATAATCCCTTGTGAGACTTCATGTGGAAGACCGTGTTCAGTTTTGAAGGCCATGATGGCATTCGATGCCCTCCTAGATCTTAGAGCTTGGGAGGGAAGATAAAGCAAATCAAAATAGTACAAAGCTGTGTGTTCTGTGTAGGAGAGATCCAAAGTGTCCTGCAAAGTCATGTTGTATGTTTGTGGGAGGGAGGGGATCAGAGAAGTCAACATGGAGATCTAGAACTGAGTATGATTTCATCTGTCAGAGACATAAGGGCCAGGGCTGGGGGCAGGCATGCTGGGCATAGGGACAGCATTAAACAAAGATACAATGGTGGGAAATTGGGGGAACAGCCGGTAAGGAGCCTCCTCTGGCCAGAGCCCAGAACACATGAGGGTGAAGGGTAGTCAGCCAATGAGGCCAGAAAAGACAGGTTGGAAAAATCAGATGAAATGCATAGATTAACATCCAGCTGCCAACAACATTTCATCTCCTCCTTGCTTCTTTGGGTTTTATCTTTTTATAGCTTAGAACAACTTACAGACTTAATTGTCATAGAAAGACCTTTAAAGTCACTTGTTATCAAGTGGTTTACATATATTTTTCTTCACCCCATGAATTCTATCATATCACACTCATAGAGAAAGCAAAAAGCCTTTTGATTTGTTCCCTTCAAAAATAATTGTTTTACAACTCATGGAAGGGAAAAATCCCTTTTCCAGCATAGGTGCCACGTTAATTGTTTACATGGGGGGGGGGTGGATGAACACATGCACTCCTTTAAATCTTTAAAGAGATTTACTTTGGAAGGGAATCTTGGACATTCTGGAGTCCTTCATACACATTTTCTGTGGTTTTCATTTAAGACAGGAAGAGATTTCCAAGGTTTTCCATGGTTTTATTTGATTTAATTTCATGCTCACTGAGGCTTGTTTCCATCCCAGCCCCGACACCTTGAACTTGCCTTGACTTTACTCCACTGTGTAGCCCTGCTGGCCTTCCCAAGAGCTTTTTGCTTTTAAGCCTTTTGCCTTGGAAACAGACTCAGCCGCCTTAATGGAAATCACAGGGCATTTTTCTAGCTGATCCCAGCTAAGCCACTGAAAATACCAGAGGACCAGGAGGATCCTTCAGCCTTTGCCTGGGTCTGTCTTGAAAGGGAATAGAGACCTTGGAGGGCTTTAGCATCTGTGCAGTTGTGGGTCCAATTCATTTTAAACCAGAGCAGGGATTACTGTTCAGTCTTTCGTTAGGGCCCAGCTTTCCCCACCACTTACTTGATCTCCCTTCCAACTTTGGACCTTGCCCTAGAATGAAGTATTAAAGGCACTATATAAGGTCAAGATGTTTAATAATCTGCTCTCTCTCTCTCTCTCTCTCTCTCTCTCTCTCTCTCTCTCTCTCTTTGTCTCTCTCTTCCTTCCCTCTCCTTCTCTCTGTCTCCTCACAAACCACCCTTTTGCCTATGGGATTTATCATTATTATTATTATAGAGGCAGCATGGTATAAGTGGATAGAGAGCCAGCCTTGGAGCCAGGAAGACCCAGATTTGAGTCTTGTCTCTGACACACACTGACTGTGTGACTCTGGCAAGTCACTTAACCTTTAAATGCTCCAGGAAACTAAGAGTCTAAGCTTTAGAGAATATGCAGACCTACACTGATAGAGGGAGTTTCCTCACCTGGGAGACCCCTTTACCATTAAAACCCCAGGACTAGTCCCTCTCATTATGCTGTTATGGTTATTACCATTTTGGCTACCTGTTCCCTGTCCCAGCTTAAGACTTCAGATTGTTTCCACAGCTAGAAACAGTGTAGGTTTAGAGAAGGAGATCTGATTCTCTCCTTCCTGTAAATCCTGGCTCAGATGCCACCTCTTTCTCACAGCTTCCCTGTACTTGGTACTTAAATAGTACTTACAAAAAGAGTATACACTTAATAACTCAGCAAAGACAAGTAGTCCAATGAGCATCAAAATAAGGAGCGACATACTGTATTTGCACTTCACAATGTAAAACCAACACAGAGAAAGGGAGAGAGAGGAGAGAGGAAGAGAGATAAATGAAGAGAGAGACAAACGAGGAGAGAAGAGATAAACAAAGAGGAAGAGAGATAAATGAGAGAGAGAGAGACAAACGAGAAGAGAAGAGAGATAAATAAAGAGGAAGAAAGAGAGGAATAGAGGTAAACAAGAGAGAGCCCCACATAGGGCTCTGTTTACCTTTCTAGGTCCGCCTGCAGTCCCCATTGTTATCTTGGGTTTTGTTCTCTTTCTTCATAGAAACCACTAGCCAACCAACCCAAACCCTGATTCATTGTGGTCACTGCATATACTGCTCTGGTCTGCTGGTCTTGTTTTCTTTACTCCCTATGGGTTTTTCCACATTTCCCCATATTCTTCTCACTTATCAGTTGATATGGCAGACAGCATTCCATGACATTAAGACACCGTCTTTCATTCACCTCATCTCCAGTCATCATGTATGGTGGCTGTTAAACACCGAGGCAGCTGGTGGCTTAGTTACCTCTCCGAGACTCTCTTTCTTGTCTATAGAGTGAGGATGACAAAACCGACCCCCGCAGGGGTGCCGTGAGATAACAGAGCTGGCTAGATGCAGTTAGTCTCAGACTGGGCTTCATCTCTGCCCACCCTGGGCTTCTCGGAGCATCCTGCAGCCGCACTGCCACAGCAGACATGCCCCATCTGCTTCCCATCCCTTGTTCTGAAGACAGCAACCCAGTCAACTTTGCCATTGCTTCTGGAAAGTGTGTGTCAGCAGACTGTCCTATGTTTCCACTCTCCATCCTTGTGACTCCCCAGACTAAAAGTCCCTTTCTTAGCCCTCACATCCATATGGATATGGTTTTCACTATCTCCCTTTTGTCCTTGCCTCCTCAGTACTTAGCCTGGCACAAAATCAGCACTTAATAAAGGTTTTTTCATTCATTCATATTTTAAAGTACTGTATAAATGTCAGTCATAATTTCCAGGTTTGTTTTATACTCTTACAAAATAAAGTCGGGCCTTTCTTATGCAGTTATCCCTTCTCTTATTGATTAAAAGTTATTTGAAATTAATTCAATTCGCATTTTTCCTAAGCACCTGATATTTGCCAGGCTTTGAACTGAGTAATGGGGAGACTAAAACATAAATGAAAAACTCTGTCCTTGAGTTTTTTAAAACTTATTTTTAATTAGCAGACATTTATTTTTCTCTCCTTCTGAACTCCCCTCCTTGGAAAAAAAGAAAAAGAAAATGCAAACCTTTGTAACAAATATGAATAACCAAACAAAATGAATCCTTAGATTGTCTTTAATGTTGTGCCTTGAACCCCTCAGCTCTCTGTCAGGAGGTCTGATGGTCTGTTTCTTCATCAGGCCTCTAAAGTCATGGTTGGTCATTGGATTGGTCAGAACTCTTAAGTCTTTTAAAGTTGTTTGTCCTTATACTGTTGTTGCCATAGGCTGCATTCTTTTCTGGGTTCTATGTACTTCACTCTTCATCAATTTGTTCAAATCTTCCCAGGTTTCTCTGAAACCATCCCTTTTGTTATTTCTTATGGCACAATAGTAACATAACATACAAACAATCATTTAACTGTTCCCCAGTCAATGGTCACCCCTTTACTTTCCAGTTCTTCACCACTACAAAAAGAACTGCTACAAATATTTTTGTGCCTCTGAGCTCCCCACCCCCTTCCTCCTATCTGTGGTAATAGGCCTTGCTGCCCTGAAGTGCAGATGAGGTATGAAATCTCATCCCACACCCTCCTATCACATCCTGTCCTGTCTCATCCAATGCTATCCAGTCCCGTCCCATCTTCACCCAGTCCAACCCTTCCTCTCCTCACCCCTGTCTTCCCATCCCATCTTGACCTGTCTCATTCCATCCCATACTGTTATATCCAATCCCATCCATTCCCTCCCTTCTGTATTCTGGAAGAAGGTGCAAAGAAAAATGAAGAACAAATCCAAGAGAGAGAGAGAGAGAGAGAGAGAGAGAGAGAGAGAGAGAGAGAGAGTTCTGAAGAGACTCATTTAGTTTATATATATATATATATATTTTTTTTTTAATAGGCCATGGGAAATGGTTTGGTCACTAGAATTCTCCATGTCTGATTAGACTGGGGGACTCTTCAATGTGATCAGAGCTTGATAATGTCATATGTAGTATAATTTCATAAAATTTACAGGGTGGGGGAATTCCTTAGTTTGATCAGTGTCTTCCTTGATCCCTCCACCCTAGTAAATTCAAGATAATTAGATGAGAGACAGAGACAGGAGATATGGGAAGGAGAGAGAGAGAGAGAGAGAGAGAGAGAGAGAGAGAGAGAGAGAGAGAGAGAGAGAGAGAGATTGAAGAGAGGGGAGAAAAAGAGATGAGGGGGGAGAGGAGGGGAGAAAGGGAGAGACAGAGACAGACAGACAGACACACACACACACAAAGAAAGACTCAGAGAGAGAGAGCATAGGCTAACAACTCAGAAAGACTTCCTTCCTACAGGAGGTGACCTTTTAGTCAGTTCTTTTTGTTTATTTGTTTTCTTTTTGGAGGGGGGAGGGCAGGGCAATTGGAGTTAAGTGACTTGCCCAAGGTCACACGGCTAATAAGTGTTAAGTGTCTGAGGCTGGATTTGAACTCAGGTCCTCCTGACTCCAGGGCCGGAGCTCTATTCACTGTGCCACCTGGCTGCCCCTCAGTTAGTTCTTGATCTGTCATTCACTAGCTATTTGAACTTGGATAATTCACTTCACCAGCCTGTGTTTTCCCTTCTATGTAATGGCAATTCAATTTAATTCAGCAACTCAAAAAGCATTTTTATTATTAAGCACCTATATTCCAGCATTGTGGACATACTGGAGATACAAAAACAAACAATCAAACAAAAAACCCAGCTTCTGCCCATAAGACACTTACATTCTACTGGGAGGAAACAACCATGCAGGTCAAGTCAACACAAACTACATTCAAAGTAAATACAAACAATGGGCAGGCAAATGGGAGAGAGACCAGCAGCAAAGTCCAAGAGTTAAAATAACCAGGAAAGGTCTTGTTTGGAAGGGAGCTCCTAAGGTGAGCCTTGAAGAATGCTGAAGATTCTAAGGAGTAAAGGTGAAGAGGGGGAGCATGCTAGGCACAGGGGACAGCCTGTGCAAAGGCATAGGAATGGGAGATAGGATGTTCTATAGGGGGAACAGCAGCACATTGCACAGTGTGGCTAGAACATGGAGAACATGAGGAGATATAATGGGAAATAAATCTGGAAATAAAAGGCTGCAACCCAATTGTGGAAGGGACTCAAATGCTAGGTTGAAGAATTTATAATTTATCCTTGAGGCAATGGGGAGCCAGTGAAGGTTTTTGAATATGTAGGTACCTGTCCTTGCTTGCTCATGAATAAACCTTAATTTCCCCAAATAATTTGTGAAGCAGTCAATAAATGTGTGCCATGCTCCCTAGAGGGAATCAGGCTTCAGCAAATTCATGGCATCTGTCTTTCCTTTGGGTCAGCATTAGCCTAAACTTCCCTCCAAATGCTCACAGTTTCTGAGCACCTCTGGCTTTTGAAAATATGATTTGTGGCTTCATTCTTCCTCCTCTGATTGCCTTAATGTGGAACAGGTGGGAATGTTTCCAAAGGCTCAGATTGGAAAGGATTGGAGGACAGCCCTAGTGAAGGCCATCATCTGAGGACCAGCCTAGCTAGGACAGTGGCAGTGAGCCACTATGGAGAAATGTATTCGTTTAGAACAAAAGGAGCCAGGTTCAAGTTCTACCCCTCCCATTTGCTAGCTGTATGACCTTGGGCAAATCCCTTTATCTCCCTGGGCCTCAGTTACCTCAGCTGCACTAGAGGGTCTTTGAAGTCCATTCCGACTTCAGGGCTATATCTCTATCTCTATGATGAGTGCATGGGATCTCCAGAGGGCAGACTCTTCTGTTCATAGCAGTTCATGGAGACCCCTAATTAAAGTTTGGGAAGTTCAATGAGTGGCATGGTGTGGGAGAAAGCTTGAGTTGGAGTCAGGAGAGAGGTGGGCTTCAATCTCATCTTACCATGAGCAAGTCAGTTGATCTCTTGGAGCCAGTTTCTGGACTTAGTAACAGCTGCAGGGCAGCACTATGGTGCAGGTGGGGCTGTTCTCAGTATGATGCTTCCTCTACCAATGAAGGTCAGAGAAGGTTATTACCAGGGAGTCACTTGCCTAGAAGATATTAAGTTACAGAATCCCAGAATTAGAAGGAACCTCAGTGTCAGTCTAGTCCAACTTCTATCTAAAGACGAATTCCCCATTATAATATTTAACAAATGGCCATCGGCCTCTTCTCTAAGGCCTCTACCCCACTTTTCACATCTCGAGCCAGTCCATTCCACTTAAGGACAGCCTTAATCATCAGGAAACTGTTTTTATTCCTAACATCAATCTAAATTTGCTTCTTTGCAATTTCCACTCATTGCTTCTGGTTCTACTATCTGGGGCCAAGCAGGAAAAATCCAGTCTCCCTGTCACATGATAAACCTTCAAATACTTGAAGACAGTTATCATGTGTCCCCAGCCTCCCCCTTCCTGTGCAGTCTTCTTCTGTCTAAGCAGACTTAATGTCATTAACTGATCCTCTTATGATGTAGTCCTTCCTTCATTATCTTGGCTGTCCTCTTCTGGACACTTACCATCTTACCAATGGCCTTCCTCGGCTGGGTTTTAGAAGTGTTTTCCTGCAGGGACCTCTAAGCTAGGATATGCCAGAAGTGGGATTCAAGCCTGTCTCTTCTGATTTTAAGTCCAACACTGTACCTAATTAGGAGGGGGCCGCCTACTCTTAAGTTCTAATAAAGGATGTTCGTAAGCTGTTGGGTACACTCAGTACAACAGTCATATTGGCTATTATACTTATTGTAATGACCATTGGTGGGGGTGATAACTGAAACAATGAAACCACACACATCCTTGAAATACTGAAGTATCCTTTTTATTAGAATTGTAGACATGCCTCCAGAATAACTAAATTAATCTCCGTTTTCCTCAGGCTATCTCATTAATCTATCTCATTAAGAACATTTTTTTTTTTCAGCAGGGTCACAATCTGCTCTTGGCTCTCTGACATCACACCCTCTGCCACCTGCAGAGCTGTCTTCCCAAGGCTGTTGACAGCCTGTAGGTCAGGTTTCTTCCCCTGAGAACAGCTTATCAAGGAGTTGACGGAACTCCAGTGCCCAGTTTTGCAAGCACAGTGTAATGGGGTATCCCTGTTGTTGTCTAAGGCATTCACTGCAGCCCCGCAACTCATCAGCAGTTTAATCAGGTACCCGTGGCCCTGTTCAGCGGCCAGATGCAGGGGGGTCTTCCGGTAGATGTTTCGCTCATTGATGTTTTTGTTTTTGCCTGCCTCCAGGAAGACTTTCACCATCTCCATGTTGCCCTTGAGGGCTGCGTAATGTAGGGGAGAAAAGCCGTCCATGTCTTTAGCTCCAAACCTGACTTTGTGGATCAGCATAGATTTCACCACATCAAGATAACCTCCAGACGTTGCCCAATGAAGGGGGGTCTTCTTTTCTTTGTCAGGCATGTTGGGGTCAGCGCTCGAGTGCAGCAGCAGCTCTACCATGGTCTTGTTACCTGCCTGGGCAGCCAGGTGTAAGGGGGTCATGCAGAGCTTATTTTTCACATTGGTGTCTGCCTCATGCTGGATCAGCTGGACAGCGGTGTCCAGGTTGCCCCTTTCACAGGCGATGTGCAGTGGGGCGCTCTGCTCGGTGGTGAGGGTGTTGATCTGGGCCCCTGCTCGGATCAGCAAGCCGATCATCTCATGTTTATTGTGCCAGGCCGCAACATGGAGGGGGGTCTGGCCATTCCACCCTGGGATGTTAGGATTCATGCCACTGTTCAACAGGAGCTCGGCAGTATAAATGGCACCTGCCTTAACTGCCAGGTGCAGAGGAGACTCCAAATAGGCCGTCTTGGCCTCCATGCTGGCCCCCTTTTGGATAAGTACTTCAGCACACGCGGTCCTGTCCATCTCAGCTGCCAAGAGTAAGGGTGTGTAGTGGTTATCGTTCTGAACGTTTAGGTCAATGCTGCCATCTGCTAAGGCTGTCACAACTTCAGGAAGATTCTTCCGGACCCCTTCAAAAAGAGCCTGCTCCTTGGTTTCAGAGGGTAGAGTTGCCGAATATTTTAGCAACAGCTGAATAACATCTTGGTCATCGTGGTGGAAAGCATTATGGAGAATGCCAGAGTCTGCATTAACCCCAGCTGTTAGCAATATCTTTATGGCTTCCTCTAAACTATTTATCTCAGGGGACTCTGAAGTTGGGTCTTCGTTGTGATCCCTGGCATCTGAGAGATCCTCATTTTCTGGGAACACCTGCACCCCTTGGCTCTCTTCTTGGAGAGCTGACCTGTACTGGAAATGATAAGGGTTCCCAGTGTTTTCTTCCAGCATTGGTCTCCTAAGGGAGTGCTGGCCTCCTCGTACACTGAAGCCTAGGACAAACTTGGTGTCTCTTCCTGAGATATTGCTGCTCACTCCACCCTGGAGAACTTTCACTGCATTCCCACGGGCCCTTTCAGCAGCTCTTTGCAAAAGAGACTTCTCTTTCCCATCCTTTCCTTCTGCCCTAGAGCCTTTGGTCATTGGGTAATTGAGGATTTCAGCCTGTTCATCGGTCATTGCCATGCCCAGTGGGCTTTCTCTTGGGAACATTACTTCATTGATATGCTTGTCTTCTAGAACATTCTCTGTATCAGCTACATCTCCTTTACCTGATGCAGTCAGGAGATAGGTGGGAGAAGCGGGACTGTTCCCAGGAGTCTGAGTTGGTGGGTATTGTCTAATTTTAGCGGCCATATAAGAAGCTGTCTTTGGCTTGACTGAAGCTTCCTGGACCCCTGGGCTCTGCTTTTTGTAGATTTGCTCAGCAGATTTTTCCAGGCTATCTTTGTCCCTATCCAGAAAGTGACCCACTAGCTGCCCTCCAGCCCCTTGGCTGATATCTTCTGTGCCCATGGTATATTTCCTTATGACACGGTACAAGTCAGGCTCTAGTTGTTTCAGACATGGGTAAAAAAACATGCGACAAGCATGCTCCCCTTGGAAAATCAGTATGTCCAAGACCCGGGTCATTTTTTCAAGGTGTGTCTTATAGTAGGACAGAGTCAGCCTTTGTTCGGGAGTGAAAATCCCATAGTCCACAAGTCTCTTGATAAGCACGTCTGAATCTTTAATGCCTGCTGCCAACTCCCCCTTCTTTATCTTCATGACTTCTGTTGCATAAGGACTGCTCCGGCCATGGGCTGAAGAAAACATCGTGAGATGGTTAAGTCATCTGCAGGCTGATGGAAGGGCTGGTCAAAGCTGGGGCTCGAGACGGGCAGATCAAAGGGACACTGATATTTCACAGATTCTTGTCTCAAGAACAACTGTGTCCCAGAGTCAAGTTTCAAATAGGAATTATCAGAGACGGGGAAAAAGAAATACAGATCTGCTCTCCTTTGTCAGAGCTGCCATATTTCATTCTGGATCCTTGACAGTTCAGAACTGTAACCAAATAGAATAATAACAGGAAAAGGACAAGGAAATAAAAAAAAAAAAGCCAGGCCAGGAATCAATTCGGCAAATGTGCTTTGTTTGATCCACAGTAATTTGGAAAGCAAGGAGACAGCTTTCTAGGGGTGGCCTGGACAGTTAGGAGGGAAGGCCCCCCATCCTTCTGTGGCAGCTTCCCTTTAGTGGGAGGTCTCAGGCACCCTTTTTGTAGGTAGTAATGTAAGCAGCCTTTCATGATGACAACAAAAGCCCTTAGCGACTGTCGCTATGAAGGCTTCCCTTTCATGAAACATTGAAGAAAATGGAAGACACTATGAGCCACAGAGGCAAGAGGTCCTTGTAGGTAATTCCCCTTAATTCAGTCTGATTCTATTCAGTTCAATTCCATTCAAATGAGTCCAATCCAATCCAATTCAACATTTATTGGACATCTATCCTATGCCAGGAGCTGGGTTAGATGCCAGGGGCACTAAGAGGAGAATGGAATAGTCCCGGAAGGCAGTGCAGTACAATGAGAAAAACTTTGCAGTTGGAGCCAAGAGAATCTGCATTTGAATTCTACCTGTTCCTGATTATCTGGGATTAAACTCTATGGTCCATTTACTCATCTGTAAAATTATGAGGCTGAATTAAATGTCCTCTGAGGTCCTTTCATGAAAGAGGCAAGATCCTATAAACTTCAAGGAGCACGTGTTCGGGTAAGGAAAGACCCAATCCGTGTCCTCTAATACAAGGTGATTTAAGAGGGAGAGAACACCCGAGGGAATCAGGAAAGGTCTTGAGTAAGTAATGACACCTGAGTTTTGCTCTGAAGAAAACTAGTCATTTCAGGAGGCAGAGATGAGGACGGATCTCATTCTAGGCATGAGAGACAGCTTATGCAAAGGTGCAGAGATGGGAAATGGAGTGTTAATATATGAAAAACAACTCAGTGGCCAGTCAGGCTAGAATGGAGAGGGTGTGAAATGGGGGCGAAGGAGGGAGGGAGGGAAGGTTAAGGAAAAATAGGATTTGAAAGGTTGGTGGGAGCCAGATTGTGGAGAGATTTGAATGCCAGGTTAAGGATTTTATATTTTATCCTTGTGGCAATAGGGAACCAGTGGAGGGTTGTTTTTTTTTTTTTTTTTGGTGGAGTGACAGTCATATTTGAAGAACTGATAAAAGCATGTCTAAAATAACCAATGTTGATATAGAGCTTTTGGGTTAGCAGAGCATTTTACAAATATTATCTCATTTGATTTCACAACAACCCCTGAGAGGTAGGTGCTATTATGGTGAAGTGGAGAAGGTAAGTGACTTGTCCAGGGAGGATTACACAATAAGTGTCTGAGAGAAGATCAGAATGCAGGTCTTCCTGATTCCAACTTTGGCAGTCTCTCCAATTTACCACCTAGCCTGTCTATCAGTGTATCAACCCATCACACACTCTCTGGTGCAGTTTCAGAAAGTGCTCAATACATCTTTTCCTCATGAGCTCCTTGAGGGCAGAACCTGTTTTTTGCTTCTTTTTGCAACCCCAGCCCTTAGCACAGTTCCTGGAACATAGTAAGTATTTAATAGATGTTCATTGATTGATCACTTGACTAACTTCCTTCACTATTGTGGTATTGGGGCGTGAAGGTGACCTTGAGCTCTAGAAAGCAATGTTAGTGGACCCTAAGTAATCTCCGGCAATTCTACCTGCCCTTCTTGGGGGAAGGGGTACATGAGAACTGTCTTAAAGTATTTTAATTTGTCTTTTAACATCTTGGATCTGAGACCAGAACAACAACAATGAAAGAGATAGTTTTTGCAACAATATGGAAGAAGGATTAGCCTAGCCCAGGAAAGCAGAACCAGTTGCATAGGGTGTAGAAAGGAATATATAGGCTGTTGAAGGAAAAGCCTTCCTACCAATCAGAGTCATCCCAAAGGCTAATGGGCTGCCTCCAACGGTAAGAAAGCTCTTCTCAGGGCAGATCTCAACAAGCCACTATAGCATAAATCCACCTCCAGGGGATACAACCTTCAGAAAAAGGCTCACATCAAGCAATCATAGGATCAGAAGTGGAGGAGACCTCAGAGGGCACAGATTCTAATCCTCTCATTTTGCAGATGAGGAAACTGAGGTGGAGAGAGTAAATTAGGTAATGTGCCTGGAGCCACACAGCTGGCATGAATCTGAGGCAGGATTTGTTCGAAGATCTTACTGACTCTCAGCCCAGCATTCCACCCTCTGACTTAACTGGGAGACAGCAATTGGGTCAAAGGTTCTCTGACCCCCACCGTTACATGTGCTTTCAGAGCCTGGATGGAACACTGTAGGGAGCTAATGTTCTGACCATTTGCCCCATTTTGTTGATTTCACCCACATGACAGCTTCTAACCCCCTATCCCCCGCTCTGGGTGACTTCAGTAGCCCCCTAACTGACCTGTCAACCTCAAATCTCCCTTCCAATCCATTTTCCACATAGCTACCAAACTGATTTTCCTAAAGCACAGGTATGACCTTACTCAGTAAACTCCAATGGCTCCATATTCTGCCCAGGATGAAATGTGATTTCATTCATATTCAAATAGGCTGAAATAAAATTCTTTATTTGTTCAGCATTTATATCCCGTCATGACCAGGTTCTGACCTACATTTCAATGACTCTGTATTACTCCCCTTCATATGCTTCACAATCTGGGCAAATGAACTTTCTTGCTGATCCTTGCACAAGACATCTCCCACCTCCATGGCTTTGCATTGTCACCTCTGTGAACCTTCCTCTTTATCTCCACCTTTTGGAATCACTAGTTTTCATCAAGACCATCAATTCAAACACCACCTTCTACATGGAACTTTTCCTGATCCTCTCAGAGATTATTCTCAATAAATTGTTTTCTTTTTAAATTATACGTATAAATATACATATATGTAGATATTGCATGTAAATGAATTTACATATACATAAATATATGTACATACATTTATACATATTTATGTCATATACTTACATACTTTTTGTATTTGTTATCTTTCCCAATAGAGGATAAACTCCTTGAGGGAATTGTATAAAATGTAAAGGATTAAAAAGGAAACCAATTAGATTGAAACCCAGTTATCAAAATTTGTTTTAAGAAATATTATTTCATTTTTGTCTTTGCATCTTCAGTGCCTAGCATAGTGCTTGGCATATAGTGGTATTTAATGAATGTTTGTTGATGGATTGATTAGCTCAGTGGGCAGCTCAGAATAGGCTGATTGGATTGCCTTTTAGCTGCTAATGTGAGAGCCTGGGGTTTGTACTCTCTGAAGTTTAGAGAAGCCAAGTTTATTGGATGTTTTCATTAACAGGTCTAGGAATTTCAGTAGGAGAAGAAGTCTGTAGAGAAGACACCAGCATGAAATGAGGCATCAGATCTGAGGAACAGTCAAGGTTGTAGCCAAATATGAAAGTGAACCAGGCCAAAATGTAGCCATGATTCCTTGGGGATATAACTGAGGTCAATGGGACAAGTGGACTGGTCAGGGTCACAGTGAAAATGTCCAGTAACATCAAAGGTTGATCATTGCCAAAATGAGATGGCAAGTGATATGACCAACCTGTTCACCTCAGTGCTCTTGATGAAAAGAACCTTCCATAGCAGTCCTGAACATTCATTGTCATTAAGGGGCCCCCATTTGGTGAATCTGGATTCTGTTGCTTTGGCATGTTTGCTCTTAGATTCATAAAAGGAAATGACAATGAATGAAAGAGCATTTACCAGGTGCTTACTTTGTGCCAAGGACCATGCTAGGTACTAGGGGTACAAATGGAAAAGCAAAAACAGTCCTTTGCCACAAGGGTTTATATTCTAAAGGTAGAAATAAACCTAGGAGAGGGATGGCAAGGGTGGGATGCTTTGGTCCAGAGAGTTACAGGGATGGTGAGTGGGGGCCCCTGGGGAATAGATTGGCACAACCCATCCATGAACAATGGTAGAGTGGATTTGATTGTGGTTCATGGTTCTAGAACTTTGGGGTTAGAGAAGAGGAAAGGGTGCCCATGCCCTAGAGAGGAGATTGATGAAGAGGTATATAGAGAAGAGAGAATGGAGTATGATTTGGGCTTTCCTGAAATAGTATCCTTGGAGAGGCAATCACTGATAGATCTTAGAAGCCATGTGATATAATGCTCTCATTTTATAGAGTGTCATGGGACTATGGATCATAGATTTGGGACTGGAAGGAACCTTTATGAGGTCATCTAGCCCAACCCCATGACATTTTATACTTGAGGAGACAGGTCCAGAGAGGAAAAGTGATTTGCCTAAGGTCACAAAGTTGGTAGACAGTTGAGCAGTTGAATACTCTTAGGCGTAACTCAATCTGGCCAAAGTTGAGCATCTAACTCATCCACTCATCAATTCAAAACCATATGACTTGACTATGGGAGCTCCTTAAAATAATAATATTAGCAGGCGGCTAGGTGGTGCAGTGAGTAGAGCACTGGTCCTGGAGTCAGGAGGACCTGAGTTCAAATCCGGCCTCAGACACTTAACACAAAAACTAGATGTGTGACCTTGGGCAAGTCACTTAACCCCAATTGCCCTCCAAAAAGCATAATAATAATAATAATAGCTAACCACAGCACTTTAAGGTGTCCAAAGTACTTAACCTATATTATCTCATTATACCTTATATTCTCTCAATGCACTTTAACAGTATTTATCTAGGTGAACCAGCTAGATGGTAGTGCCTAGAGCACTAGACCCAAGTTCAAAACCAGACACTTCCTAACTCATGGCCCTGGGCAAGTCAGTTAACCTCTGTCTGCCTCAGTGTCCTCATCTGTAAAGTGGAGTTGATAATAATAGCACCAACCTCTCAGGGTTGGTGTGAGAATCACAGGAGATAACATAAAGTGCTTTGCAAACCCTCAAACCTTCTATAAATGCTATTATGAAATACAGAGGCCAGGCAAGAAAGTACTGATTTGATCATTTTGGCAGGTGGATATTTTAAAGAGGTCTTATTTCTAAAATAATTTCCAGGGTACTGTTGTTTTCCAGGTAGGATTCATCTCTTGTGCATTCACTGATCAATTCTATACACATGCCATGGGCATCTCTATATAGACCTAGCCTCTAGTCCTACATCCCCAACTTCCTGCTATACATCTCCATGTGGATGTCTTGTAGTTATCTGAAACCCTACATATCTAGAACAGAACTCATTCTCTTTCCCCCTTAAACTCTCCTTTCTCCAAATATCCTTATTCCTGTTGAAGATACCACCATTCTTTCCATCTCTCAGGTTCACAAGCTAAGAATTGGATTCAACTCTTCCCTGTCTTCCCCAAACCCAATCATGCCAAACGTTGCCCATGACATTTTTCACATTCATCCCTTTCTCTCCATTCACATGACTCCCACCTCTTTTCATTGGGCCATATTGGTCCAGTTCGGGTTGTGCTCAGGAGTGTTGTGGGCTACATAATGTCCATGGACTGTGTGTTTGATACCTCTTAAGGCAACTCTGTAAAACCATAAGTTTCAGAGAAAGTGCTGGCCTGTATTGGTAGCTGGCATTTCCACACCTGGGAGTTCCCAATGCCAATGAAGGCACTGTCTCAATCCCTGTCCCTAGGTGATAGCTTCATAGGACTGAAGGTATGAGTTTTTAGGCATGTAATCTAGTATTGCCACACACTTAAATATAGAATACTAGTCCAGATGTCCTGTGGATAAAGATAACCACTTAAAAATATCAAATAGACCTAGTGTTCTCTTCAGATTGTTTTCAGTATTTATAGGAAGACTAGTGATTTTGTTGCTGGGAAGAATGCACAGCAAATTAGGAATACAGAACAATGGATGGGGGTAGGGAGTGGATGTCCCCAGCTCTCCTGGCTCCATCTGGCCCTTCTGTTCTTTTTTTTTTTTTTAAAGAAATATTACAGCTTTTATGAAGTTATTATAAAACATCAGAACTCCTATACATAAAGTAATTGATGTATATATAGATTTAAAATTATCTGTGTGTTAATTTTACTTCTTAGCTTGACTTTCTAATAAATCTTTAGCTTCATTGATTTTGGCTGCTATATAAGGAGATCCTCCCTTGTCTGGGTGGTTTAAGAGCATGATTTGTCGGTCAGCATCCCTGATTTTCCCTTTATTGGCTGTAGGGCTGACTCCTAATATTAGTGCAGCTTCTCGCTTTGTCATTTTGGGTTCAAATCCACCTCTGTAATAGCCACCACTGAAAGCACATTTTGGCAGACTTCGAATAGCTTGCTTTACTTGAGACTCCATATGCTTCATTGTTTGCAAAACATATTGGCCTGCAAATCCTGCAGCAGCGATGATCAGCCCCACAGCTACCGCGCTGCCCTGAGGCAGCAAAGCTGCAGCTCATCCCAGCCCAGAGGCATTGCGTAGGGCCTGGGCCGGCTCCGGCCCCGCAGCGGCGGCCTCAGATCCCGCACAGCGAGGAGGAAGCACGTGACCACCAAGCACCACGGGCTGCCTGGCCCTTCTGTTCTTGCTTTAGCTTGGATGTTCTACATTCTGAGGTCTCTTGATCTTCCAAAGAAAGGGATATGATGTGGTGGAAAGAACATTGAACAAAAGTCAAGAATTCCACGGAGTCCTGGTTTTACTGCGAGTTTTCTGGGTGATATTAGGTGATGTCTCTGGGACTCACCTTACTCAATATAAAATGAAGGGGTTGGACTTCATGGTTTATTATAGGTTTCTTCTGCCTTTGAATTTCATTGATTCTTTGCTGAGTGGCCATCTATTGACCTGAAACATGAAGCTAATAGAACATTGTCCCTGTCCCAGAGCCCCGAGGATGGGCAATGGTAGAGGGAGGGCTGGGACAGCAGGGTCTTTGCTTTGATCTGTGTGTCAGTTTCCAGTTTGCCAATCATTTGGTGGGATCCAGGGCACCCTTGAATCCTTTGTATTTCTCATTCTTACCATGCACTCTGTGTATAAGGGTCATGTACATATATGTGCATGTAGGGTTGGGTGTGTTTGTGTGTGGGGGCAAGGATTGTCAAGGGTTGCTATTCACATACAGACTGGACTAGATGCCCTTTGAGGTTCCTCTGAACTCTGAGATTCTGATTCTATGATGAATGAACTTCCAGAGGTCTCCTTAGGCTGATCCTCAGTGACTTCTCTCCTTTGTAGCATCTTAGGATGTGAACTCAGCCAGGAAGGGCCTTTAGAAGTCATCCAGTCCAACCCTATAATTTTACAGTTGGGGAAACTGAGTCACCAAGAAGTCACATGACTTATTCCAGGTCACACAAGAAGCAGAGCCACATCTTCTAAACTCAAACCTCCAAATGTATCAAATACAGTTAACATCATTTTACCTGCATAGAAATGGTGAGGTGGAGTCCACAGAGGACTGGTTTACTCTGGGACTCCAGATGCCTTGGGGACACCCTTGAATGTTGTAGGGACAATCTTGAGCCACAAGGATAATTAGAAACTTTTAAAACTTGTATTATTTTGATTTTTAAATTGGGACAATGCAGATGGATTGATTCATTGATTAATAAAATCAGTTGGGGAGGGACTTCATGACTGTAGTGCCAAGGGCCACACTCCAGTGGTTGTAGGTTCATACAAGAAGGACCCTGACCTCTTCCCCTGTTCTCAGTCAGGCCATGATCATACTCCTTCACTCTCTTTTTGGGCTAGCCTTCTCTTCCAACTCATGAGGAATGCAGGCTCTTAGACCATAAGACACAGGAGAAGGGGTTGTAGAAGGAAGGGAGGGAGGGAGAGAGGAAGGAAGGAAGGAAGGACGGACATCCTTCTTGCTTTTCTGCTTTATTTACAGCTCTCTTCAGGCCACACAATTCTTAGAAAGAGCCCTGGTTCCCACATCCCTTAGGGCCCACAATCCTTATAAACGCAAGTATTACATTTTCAACTCCTTTCCAAAAGCATCCTCCCTACCAAGTTGTCATCCTAGGCCCCCTTGGGGGCCTTGTACTCCCTAGGGTGGCCTTGGGGCTCTCCACACACCAAAGGACAGCCCTGCCATGGACTTTGTGGAAGCAGCTTAGATTATACCCCTCAAGAGAAGCAGAACCAGTCCTAGCAACTCTCCTGTTTCTAGTCTCTGGCTCTGGCTAGTGCCCAGCCTACATTCCTCCCACACCCCTGACATCTGGGGGAAGCGAAAGCCTTCATCCCTTTGTCAACATCTTTTCTGAGTTCCTGTCAAAAGAGGGTAGGAGGGGCCAGAAGAGAAATTAATTGGTACATCTGTTGCCCTGCCTGCTGGTGAGCACTATGTGATCTCCACAATGCATTTAAAATGGCAAAGCTGTCTCTCATCAAGAGCTGGAACTTCACCTATTAGCCATGAATGAAATAGAGGGAAACTGTGTCAATCACCTCCAGCTGCCTCCCAAAGCCCCCAGTCCTGAAATATAATATTTGTTCCTGAGCATTGGCAAGAAAGGAAAATGGGTTTTGAGTGAATGCTTCTATAACATAGACTTGCAGGACTTCAGTACTAGAGTAAGAACAACTCACATTTATATGGTGTTTTATGGTTACAAAACACTTGAAATAACTTAAAAATTAGACAATAAACAAAAATCCCTCACACATGCTCTGATGTTTTTGCTTTGGTAGAAGAGAGAAAAATCAGGCTATGATTTGTTGCTAGGGGAAAGTGGAATAAATACCATCAGCATTTTCAATTTTCCCCAACCATTATGATGGCATTTCCAAGCTGTTATGATGTGTATAGAAGAGAGGAACATAACAGGGGCCAATTTCACTCAAATGCTTTTTTTTTTCCATTTGAGAGAGTAGAGTCCTACTCTCTCAAGAATTAATAAATGAAGTATGTGCCTGATCATAAGTCAGAAGATAGTTGAGTTGAAGACATTGAGGAAAGAAAAGTTCAAAGAACAGACATGATCTTAACCTGGTCATCCACTACCTTCTGTGAGTAGTGTGACTGAAAGGAAAATTTTCATAGCTGCTGATTGAAAGACCTGTAGTTACATCTCCTGCATGGGATAGGCTTGACAATCACAGCATCCCAGTGGATGGTGGACAGTGTGTTAAGCGGCACTGAAGATGGCTGCTTAGCGGAATACCAGCTAAAAGCAGATATGTGTTGCCTGGTGGGCAGCAGATCCACCAGAAGATTATCAGTAGCTGTCAACACTGGAGGTGTAGTTCGCCCCTCTGCATATGTGCTCTGACAATGAATGTGTATGTTATGACTGACTCAAGGTAACCTATGTGTATGTCTTCTTTCTGTTGAGGATGTATGTATTTGTGGAAAAGTGAGCCCAATGGTTATGAGAGGACTGTTCTGTTGTGATTTTTTTTCTCCTATGCTAATTCATTAAATGCCTTTGCTTTGAGTTAAGTGTGTCCTCTGGCTGACTAGCAAAAGTAAACAGTTGGGCAGGGGCTGGTAAGCTATGGTTTGGAGATGTTTCTTACCCACAAAGTATTTTGAACCCGGGTTAGCTTTTTTTTTGGGGGGGGGAGATGGTGTGGAGCAGAGAAAGGAACAAGTGTGGGAGGGAACCTAGGTGCTATATATATATTCTAAATTTTTAGACTTTGAAAGACATTAATTCTTGTTAAGAAAATTTCTGACAACTAGCCAATACAGAAAAGACCTCTAATTTATCCAAATTCTCTATATGCATGAAAGGAAATACTTATTAAAAAGATGCATAGTATTTAGTGCAGGGCTTTGCTCTGCTTCGCTTCCTGCTTCTTCTAGTCCCCTGAGAAGGATCAAGACCTGGTCCAAGTGCATAAATAGAGGCAGAGAGCAGTGGATGGGAGAGGTGGCTGCAGCTCGTTTGATCTTCATGATAGCCCTTGGAGGGACACCAGGCTTGCCGTTTCCATTTTAATAACAGTAATCATTAATATGAGAAGCAGTGGATCATAGTGTCAAGACAGATATTGAGATTTAAAATTTTTTTTCATTTTTTTACTTTATTTAAACTGGTTTATCTTTTTTAAAGTTATTTTTAGTTTATAACATTCACTTCCACAAGATTTTGAGTTACAAATTTTCTCCCTATCTTTCCCCTACCCACCACCCCAAAAGAGTGATCCCACTTTATAATCCCTTCCCCATTCTGCTCTCTCCTATATCGTCCCGCTTCCCCACCTCCGACTTTCCAGTAGGGCAAGATGTATCTCCATACCCCATTGCTTGTATATCTTATTTCTCAGTTGCATGTAAAATAATAATAATAATATTTGTTAAACATTTGATTTTAAAACTTTGAGTTCCAGATTCTTTCCCTTCCTCCCTCATCATCTACCCTTACTGGGAAGATGAGAAATTCAAAATAGGTTGTACATGTGTAGCTAGGCAAAACATTTCCATAGTGGATATATTGTGAAAGACTGACTATATTTCCCTCCATCCTATCCCACCCCCACCCCCCACTTGTTCTATTCTCTACTTTGACCCTGTCCCTTTTCAAAAGTGTTTGCTTCTAACTACCCTCCCCCCGCAACCTGTGCTCCCCTCCATCATCCCCCCTCTCATTCCCTTCCTCACTACTCTCCTGTAGGGCAAGATACCCAATTAAGTGTGTATGTCATTCCCTCCCTAAACCAAATTCAATGAGAGTAAGGTTGACCCATTCCCTTTTGTATTCCTGTTCTTCCCTTCCATTGTATCAGTTTTCCCTTGCCTCTTCTAAATGAGATAATTTGCCCCATTCTGTCTCTCCTCATCTCTTCTCATTATATTTCTTTCTTACCTCTCAATTTCACCTTTTAAATATCATCCCTTCCTATTCAATTGATCCTGAGCCCTCTGTCTATATATACCTGTACACATATATACACACACTCACATATGTACTCATATTCACATATACCCTCCTATATAGACATAAATCTGTATGTGTGTATATATATATGTGTGTGTATATACATATATGTATATATGTGTATATATATACCCTTCAACTATCCTTATACTGAGAAAAGTTTCATAAGTTACAATTATCATTTTTTCCACGTAGGAATGTAAATAGTTTGACTTTGATAAGTTCTTTATTATTTCTTTTCCCTGTTTACCTTCTCATGCTTCTCTTTCTTCTTGTATTTGAACATCAAATTTTATGTTCAACTCTGTTTTTTTTTTCATCAAGAATGCTTGAAAGTCCTCTATTTCATTGAATGACCATATTTTCCCCTGAAACATTATACTCAGTTTTGCTGGGAAGGTGATTCTTGGTTTTAATCCTAGCTCCTCTGATATCCAGAATATCATATTCCAAGCCCTTCGATCCTTTAATGTAGAAACTGCTAGATCCTGTGTTATCCTGATTGTATTTGAATTGCTTCTTCTTGGATGCTTATAATATTTTCTCCTCAATCTGGGAGCTCCGGAACCTGGCTATAATATTCCTAGGAGTTTTCTTTTAGGGATCTTTTTCAAGAGGTGATCTGTGAATTTTTTCAATTTCTATTTTGCCCTCTGGTTCTAAAATATCAGGGGAACTTTCCTTGAGTATTTCTTGAAGGATGATTTCAAGGTTCTTTTTTTGATCATGGCTTTCAGGTAGTGCAATAATTTTAAAATTGTCTCTCCTGGATCTATTTTCTAGGTCAATGGTTTTTCCAATGACATATTTCACATTGCCTTCTATTTTTTCATTTGTTTGGATCTGTTTAATAGTATCTTGATTTCTTATAAAGTCATTAGCTTCCATTTGCTCCAGTCTAATTCTGAAGGAATTATTCTCTTCAGTGAGCTTTTGAAATTCTTTTTCCATCTGGCAAATTTGGCTTTTTAGGGCTTTCTTCTCCTCATTGGCTTTTTGGGCCTCTTTTTCCATTTGAGTTAATCTATTTTTTAAGGTGTTACTTTCTTCAGTCAGGTTGTTGACTCTCTTTGCATGATTTTCTTGCATCATTCTCATTTCTCTTCCCATTTTTTCCTCCATTTCTCTTACTTGATGTTCAACATCCTTCTTAAGCTCCTCTATGGCCTGTAATCAGTTCATATTTTTCTTGGAAGCTTTTGATGCAGGAGTTCTGACTTCATTGTCTTCCTCCTGTTCCATGCATTGATCTTTTTGTCCCCGAAAAAGGAATCTAAAGTTGGATTGCTGTGCTTGCTTTGCTTCCTTTGCTTGCTCATGTTGCCACTCAATTACTTGACTTTATTTATTTATCTATCTATTTATTTATTCATTCATTCATTCATTCATTCATTCATTCATTTATTCATTCATTCATTCATTTATTTATTTATTTATTTATTTATTCATTCATTCATTCATTCATTCATTCTTAAAGCAATCAGGGTTAAGTAGCTTGCTCAAGGTTACATGGCCAGTTATTATTTCTGGGTGTGGTGCTGAGTATCTGAGCCCGGATTTGATCCAGGTCATCCCAACACTGGAGCCAGTGCTCTTACTCGCTGAGCCACCTGGCCACCCCTAAGCAATTGGGGTTAAGTAACTTGCTCAAGGTTACACTACCAGGTGTTTCTGGGTGGGTGCTAAGTGTCTGAGCCCAGGATTCAATCTCCAGGTCTTCTCAATACTGGAGCCGGTGCTCTTACTTGCTGTGCTACCTGGCTGCCCCCAATTACTTGACTTTTGAGCTCTTTGCCACAGTAGAACTCTGCTTCCAGGGAGGAGAGCTTTGTCCCCAAATCACTGGGGTTTTCACAGCTGTTGGAGCTATTAGTTGGGTGCCCTTTCTGTAATCCCCCCACAAGCTCTGGTTTACTGGTCACACACCCCAGGACCTCCACCCAAGACAGCAATCCAGATCCAGGCAGGTCAAGGCAAGAGTGATTACCCCCTGAACATTTGCCTGGTCCCCCTACAATCTGCAGGCCAGGACCTCTGAAGCATCCACATGGAGGCGGCTACACGGCAGTGGCACTTCCATCACTTCTTGCTCTGGGGACCGAGTCCAGACCACATTCCGTCCTTCCCCCCCCCCAGTTCCAACAGAGAACTTCACTGACCTTTTACTTTGTCTTTGGCATTTGTGGGTTGATATTTCTGGAAACCGCCACATCTGCTGGCGATCCACTCTCCAGAAGTCTGTCAGCTGCAACCGCTTATCGGGGCTGCCCTGGGGCTAAAACCAGGGGCTCATGCAGGGCTGGGCTCTGCTCCCAGCGTGCAGCGATGGACCCTTCCTGTCCACCTTCCGGGCTGCCTTCAGTGGGAGGTTTGTTCCTCTCTGTCACTTTGTGGGTTCTGTAGCTCTAAAGTTTGTTTAGAATCATATTTTATAGGTATTTAAGTTGGTTATGGGGGGAGCCCACGGAATTTCCTGCTTCTACACCACCATCTTGGCTCTGCCCCCTGTCATCTATCTATCAATCCATCCATCATCTATCTGTCTGTCTCTATCCATCTATCTATCTATCACGATACACTTATCTTTAAACTGTATTTTTCTTCAAAGACAAGCAAACTCTTATTTTGCAAATAAATTAGCATATATAAATATGCAAATAAATTACAAAATAAATGACTAAATTAGCTTAGGTATTCTCAGAGGGAAGAACCAGAAGTAATTGGTGGAGGTAGAGGAGGCAAATTTTGACTGGATGTCCAAGATAATGCCACAGTAAGGAGTGGGCTGCCTGCCTGGGTGGGGCGGGACAGGCAGGCAGGCCTTCCCTTCTCACTGGCAGTCTTCCAGAAGTGGCTGGATGATCAGTTGTAGTGGGGAGATGTTGTGACTGATTCCTCTTCAAGTATAGCGCTGATGCTGAAATTTGTGATTCTCTCTTCTGAAAACTTCCTTTAGTAGTAGCGCCAGCAGAGGTCACTGTTTCTCTACACAGCCTCACTCACTCCCCAAGAAGTCTTCAGAACTAAACTTTGTCATTCATTCTCATTCAGCCAAACCGAGTAAGTTGTGTAAAAATGTCTACTGTGCACAGATAGTTGGGCTAGCTCGGGAGGAGATCGTAAGCCTCTTGAGAGCAAGGTCTGTGCTATAAAGACCTTTGGATTCCTAGTGCTCTGGGCACAAGACTTCCACACAGGAATGGCCTTTGGACCTTCTCTCTATCAGCGTCAATTGATGGACACCCATCCTCATTAGTTTCTAGTTCTTTGCACCACAAAATAAATATTTTTTGCATGTATGGGTCCCTTTCCCATTTTGTTTCATTTCTTTGGAAGTGCAGGCCTAACTGCGGTGTTGTTGGGTTAAAGGAACACCCAACTTAGTAACTTGGGAGAAATGGTTCCAAATGACTGATAATCAACTCTCAGTTCTACCAACAGCACCCTCACCAGAGTTTCCTAGATGAGAAAGAGCCCTGGGGCTGAGACACGGTAAGGACCTGATTCTACTTTTACCTCTGACACCAATTATGTTGCCACATGCCTCCCACCTCATCCATCTGACTCTTTCTTCTCATCTATAAAGTGGGTCAATAATAACACCTACTTCTTTAGGGAGTTCTAATGAGATAATCCTGAAGCTCTTAAGCTTCTTCTGTGTCTCAGAACCCTGTGCCAGTCTAGTGAAGCCTACAGACCCCTTCTTTGGGGAATTAAGATTTTTTAAATGATTGAAGGAAATGCTAAATTTCAGGTAGATGTTAGTGAAAATGAAGATGTAATGTGTTTCCCCAGGATGCCCTGAGATCACAGACCTCAGCTTTAGAACCTGCAGATAATGTATGTAAAGTACTCCATAAACTTTAAAGCATTAAAGAAATGTTAGCTACTATTATCAATGAATTAATATAGTATTACTTTGGCAGGAATTGTTTTCTATCAGTGATAGGCCAGGGTCTCTGATCCATACTGGCTATGAGTGGTACCTTCAAGGGAAGCCAAAGATCTATCTTCTAGCAAGCTTAGAGTGAAGTCTTCTTAGCAATTTTGCCTACAATTCCCTAAAAAGAGAAGGTAGGTAGCAGCCCTGATGAATGACAAGAGGCTGATTACTGGAGGGTTGGCAACTAGGAGAGAACTTTTGTTTTGGTCACAGCACAGAATCATTGAGCTGAAATAAATCTCAGAGGTCATTTAGTCAAAACCCTTCTTTTTTACAGATAGGAAAACTGAGACCCAGAGAAGCATTTCTTGAGGCACAGAGGGCTCTTAGGCACATAGAATTCCATGGTAAAAGAGAGCCTGGAGAATGTCTCATCTAACCTTAGGAAACAGGAGAGAGGTGACTTTTTTTTTTGTTTTGTTTCTTTTTGGAGGGCAATTGGGGTTAAGTGACTTGCCCAAAGTCACATGGCTAGTAATTGTGTCAAGTGTCTGAGGCCGGATTTGAACTCAGGTCCTCCTGACTCCAGGGCTGGTGCTCTATTCACTGCACCACCTAGCCACCTCAAGAAGTGACTTTTTAAAAGTCATATAGTGAGATGTCACAGATTTGGAATTTGAACTTTGGTCTTTGGGCTCCAAGAGCTGCTAGGTGGCATAGTGGATAGAGCACTAGGCCTGGAGTCAGAAAGATCTGAATTCAAATATGGCCTCAGTGTGACCTTGGGCAAGTCACTTAACCCTGTTTGCCTCAGTTTCCTCATCTGTCAAATGAGCTGGAGAAGGAAAAGGCAAACCACTCCAGTATCTCTGCCAAGAAAACCCCAAATGGGTCATAGAGAGTTGGATGAATAAACAATTGTGGACTCCAAATGCAATACTTTTTCTGCTATGACCTTACCACCCATTTTGGTAGAGGAAGTTATAAGTGAGATAATGAATCCTTGAAGTACTGTAAACTTTACGATGCCATATAAAGTCATGTATTATTGTTATTATTGAAGCAAGAAACTCAGACTCCTCACTCTGAATCCAAAATTTTGATGTTTACTTTCTCATCCTGTTTACTCTCTGGTTTTCAGCAACCCTACCACACTCCTTCCTTTCCTCCATTTTTTTTTTCCTTTTCTCTTCCAACCCCAAATACTTTAATGGATTTCATTTACTTCCATTTTCCAAAGTCACTAAATTCTTAGGAACTCAAAAAATCTGCACCGTGAGTTATGAGTGTTTTAGGCAGGATGTCGTTAGGCCGGAGAGCTTCTGGAGATGGAGTTTGGGTCATGTCTGGATCAGGGGAAGGACCTAGGCATTTTTTTTCTTGGAGAAGAGAAGGCTGAGGGGTGGGGGTGGGGGTGGGGGTTGCAGGGAGGCAGCTGCTGAAAATCAAGACATGATGAAGGGCCAAGCTTCCCCTAAAAGTTTATGACACTAAGACTCCAATCGGCGTTTAAGAACCTATGTCTTGCCTCTGTAGAATTTCCTAGAGTTTTCAGCAAACTTAACCTTCTTCCTTCCTGCCGTATCTTGGGTTGGTATTCTCTCAGCCGTGAGAGAAATCACTTCCTCTTACTTGTATTAAACAGTAACAGCCTTTGAGGAAGCAGGACTCTACCGGTTAAGTCCATTTAAACATTGTTTCCTACCTTATTTTAAGACCCTTTATATTCTAATAAAAGCTCCCTCTTTGCCTCTAGCATCCATGTTTGTTGGGTGAATAGTTTTGGTCTTAGCTTTGACCAATTCTGCTCATTCTGAGTCTTGAAGTATATTTACAAGACTTAAAAAGGCTTGGGCTCTCCTTCCTGCTGTCCTCATTCTCGGCCCAGGACAGTTGGGAATGGGCATGATCCCAAACCCATGATCCCCTGATGGTCCTCTTGAATCTGCTGGGCCCCACAAGATGCTGCTCTTTATAAGTGTAAGTCAGCCCCATTCTGAGCCAGCGAATAGAGGTCCAGACTCTGGATGAGTCCTGTTCAACTCAAGTACACCAAGTGGAGAGCTCCCAGGACAGTGTCCTTCAGTTTTTGCAGACCTGTGAGATACTTTCACCACCAGAACGTGCATCAACAGCACCTGTGTGCTAGGAAGCCTCAGAGAGCTGCTGTGATTGCATAGATGGAAATACAGAGTAAAGAAACAGACTCATAGACCTAGGGCTGGAAGAGAGATTTGAGGCAATTGAGGCACACACACACATTTTAAAGATAAGGAAATGGAGGCCCAGGGGGACCAATTGATTTAACAGAAGTCATGCAGGTACTCAGCACCAGAGATGAGATTTGAACCCAGGTCTTTGGGCTCTTGTGGCAGTTACTAGAAAGATACCCTTGGAGCCACAAGGAACCAGATTCAAGTCCTACCTCTGACACATGCTGGTGTGTGACCCAACTGGTGTAAGACACAACTTCTCAGCGCTCCAAGCAAGACTGTAGAGAAGGTGCCAACCTGTTGGCAGAGGGAGTTTCTCCACCTGGGAGTTCCCTCCTAATGAAAGCACAGGTCTGGTCCTATCCCTGTCCTGTCCTCTGACTCCAGAACCATTTTTCTTTCCCCATTCCACATGGTATTGTTTTAAATTCTGCTGACATGGGAGCTACCCCCTGGGCAACACTATGGCCATTGTGGCCTGGTAACAGGTATCCCATCAGCCCCAATGCTGGTAAAGATCCTCCTTGTTTGCTGGTTAGTTTTAGATGTTTAACTCAGACCCAGGAGGGCTTGGGGAGGCCCTCTAGTCCAACTTGGCCAGGTGGCTTTTCCATATTTGTAGCCCCCCCTTTGAGGCAGCCCACTCTACTTTGAAGCAGCACTGGCTGGGAGGAGATTTTCCTGTTCTCAAGTCTAATTTGCTTCTTTGCAACTTTTTCCTATTGTTCCTGGCTCAGCCCTCGGGGGCCCAGCAGAACAAAACTAATTTCTCTTTCCAGTGACAGCACTCTCCCCTCACCCCCAAATCTTCTTTGGATCCATTTGGGGCCTAGGAAGGCAGAGTGTTGTATTTTGTCATGGCTAATTAAATTAATGAGAGAGTTCTCAAACCTCCCATTTATCATTTCTAAGCAGCCAATTTTAATGGATCTGTTTCCACTGAAACAATATGGGGTAATTATCAAATAAATTTTTTAAGAAAAGACACCACCACAGAGGACAGACGGGTGATCACTTATCCTAGGATCTCCAGTGGATTTAAGATTCATTAATCTTCGGACTTCGAGTTGCACAGAGAGAAAACATTCATTTCATTTCACCAGGTGGGGAACTAGAGACACAGCGAGGTGAATGGGGCTGACAGTGACAGAGGGAGGCTGGAAATGCTGGGGCCACAGCCAAGCCTTTGAAACCCTCCTCGACTGGCAGACGATTAATCAGCAGTGTTTTGTTTGGTGCAGGGCAAAGGGCACCAGAGCGAGAGTCCAGAGCAATGGGCTTCTCGGTTCACCATGTGATTCTGGCCAAACCACGTCTGCTCTTTGGGCCTCAAGTTTCCTCATCTGTAAAATATGGGGTTTGGTCTCCATGATCTCAAAGGTTCTTTGCAGCTCTAAATTCTATGGGGGAGTTGTTGTTCAGTCATTTCCAGGCATATTCAACTCCTCGTGACCCCATCTGAGATTTTCTTGGCAGAGATACTGGAGTGGTTTGCCTTTTCCTTCTCCAGCTCATTTGACAGATGAGGAAACTCAGGCCAATGAATTAAAATGACTTACCCAGGGTCACACAGCTAGTAATTTTCTGAGTCCAGATTTGAACTCAGGTCATCCTGACTCCAGGCCCAGCACTCTATATCCACTGTACCACCTAGCTGCCCCTATTAAAACCTAGTGAACAGTAAAAGTCGGTTTGCCTCAGATTGTCATGCCAGTGATAGCATCATACTTACTTTGGATGAGATGGGGGTAATTGTCCAGGCTGACCCCTACACTTGCAATAGAACCCTAGATTTAGAGCTTGAAGGATTCTCAGAGGCTATCTGGTTCAATGATAGCCTAGACCCAAAGGGATGAAGTGAGATTGTACAAGTAGCAGAGAAGTTGGGGGAAAGGTATGATAGAGACACAATCACAGCAGCTGACATTTGGAGAAGACCTAGGCAACCAGCTAGTATAACCCACATCTCAACAAGAATCCCCTTGTGTAGCCTGGCCCAAAGCAGTCATCACCCCTTGGCTTTAAGCTCTCCAGCTTATGTTCTGTGTCACACAATAACTCTAGGGACTGGAGTCAGAAGGACCTGAGTTCAGATCTAACCTCAGATGCTTCCTAGCTGTGTGATCTTGGAAAAGTCACTTCTCTTCTGTCTGCCTCAGTTTCCTCAACTGGAAAATAGGGATAATAATTGCACCTACACCTAAAAGTTGTGGAGATAAAATGAGATATTTATAAAGTGTCTGATGCATAATAGACACTAATACACAAGTGTTCCCTTCTTCCTATGGGAGGAATAGCATGTATACAACTAAATAAATTAAAAACATACCCTAAAAATACACAAAATATATAAAACCATACACAAATGCACAACACACACCGATTTACAAAAATCAAAATATATTGAGACAAAATACACAGTAATTTTTCTTTTTCACAGAAGGAGGTTAGAAGTTCTAAGCCCTGGGAGGAGGCATTACAGCTGAATCCAGAAGGGAACTTGGGGGTCCATCAGGATAAGGCCAGGAGGGAGAGTGTTCAAGGCCTGGGAGAAAGCTTCTGCCAAGCTCCCCCAGCCTCTTGATCCTGGTTCTGCTTTGCCATTCATGCCCGGGTCTGTGCCCAAAACTTCTTGAACTCCATTAAGATGATTAAGTTGGAAAGAGAAAGAACCTCTTGGTTCTCCTGTGAATGCTGGTTACCTCAATTATGTAACCAAAGCCTGGCTCTGTGGGTGATGGTGAGGTCCTTCCTGGAAGCTCCAATTGCCTCCCTTGATGAAGGAGGGCTCTTTGCATTTTTTCTGGCCTCATTATAAAACCCTGCTTCTCCCCAGAATCAATAATGGGGCCATGGCTTTCTTTGTTCAGCTGTGCGAAGACCAATAATTGTTTTTCTCCAATGACTGAAGAACCAGCTGTGGCACTAATAAAAACAGCTGCTCCCACATTCTTTCAACAGGATAAATAAAACTCCCTTGCAATTTACTGTAAATTGGTTTCCTGGGGAGAGTGTCAAATTTGAAGGGGTGGGAGGGGAGGGAGCCAGGGGAAGGGAGGGAGACTTGAGCTGCTCTATGCTTACAAAGAATCTTTTTTTGGTCAAACACCTCCGTGGTGTTCAGAGTTGGCCATCTGTAGGTTAAGACATGAATCCATTTTAGGAAATGCAGAGTAGGTGGGGCCAAGTATCATTCAGATGCACAGGTAATCAATCAGTCCATCAACATTTATTAAGCACCTACCATATGCCAGGCATTGTGCTAAGAGGCAGAGATACAGAAAGAAGCAAAAGAAAGCCCTTGCCCACAAGGAGCTCACAGTCTAGCCGTGCCATATAGAAATGGAAGAAACAAGCCCCTGAGCATGGCTTATCTTGGGCTAGGTTCCTCATCCTGATGCCGACATCCTTTTCCCATTCATGTTCTTAAATGCAAGCTGCCATTTTCTGCTGGAGTCATTCTTCTTTCCTCTTCTCACATGGTGGGATGGCGGGTGCTGACAGAACCACAGCTGAGTATTGTGTTCAGTTCTGGGCGCCACAGTTTTTGGAGGGAGCTGGACAATTGAGAACATGTCCAGAGAAAGATGACCGGGAGGGTAAAAAGCCTTGAGTTCTTGTCCTGTGAGGATTAGGGAGAGGATGCCAGGTGGCACAGTGGGGAGAGCCCTGGGCGGGGAGTTAGGAAGGCCAGAAGTCAAATCCAGCTTTGGAAACTCACTGTTTGACCCTGAGAAAGTCGCTTCACCCCTGCTTGCCTCGGTTTCCTCATCTGTAAAATGGAGATAATAACATACTTACCTCCCAGGATTGCTGTGCGGCTCAAGTGAGATGGTAATTGTAAAACCCTTGGCACAGTGACTGGCATGTAGGGAGCATTATACAAATGCTAGTTATTGTTATTATTGGAAGCTTGGAGTGGAAAAGAGAAGGCTCAGGGGCCTTTGAGGACTAGATTTCATGTTGTTATTGCTTAGTTATTTCAGGCACGTCCGATTCTCTGTGACCCCATTTTGGGGTCTTGGCAAGGATACTGGAGTGGTTTTCCATGTCCTTCTCTGGCTCATTTTGCAGAAGAGGAAACTGAGGCAGAGTTAGGTGACTTGCCTAGGTTCACACAGCTGGTAAGTGTCTGAGGCTGGATTTGATCTCAGCTAGATGAGTCTTCCTAACTGGAGGCTGGTGCTCTATGCACTATGGCACCACCTAGCGGCCCCACAGCTTTCATGTGCTCACATATCGACTGCTTCAAGGTGTGCGCACACCCCCAGCAATCCTGTAAGGCGGGCCATATTTGCAGAGTTGCCATGTTGAAGAGTGTTTAGATTTAGGCCCAGAGATCAGAGACTGTGGGGCTCTAGATTAAGCTCTGCTTGGTTCCAAAGGCAGGATAAGTAGGGTACAAGCATGTTGAGGACAGACCATGTTTTTCACTTCTGTCTCCAGGGGATCCCATCTCCCAACTTCATGCCTTTGCTCAGGCTTCCTTTTCGCCTGCTATACTTCCCTGTGTCAGCTCTAATTCTTGCAGTCTCTTAGGTAGGAAACTTCAGTTTAATAACAGCTTTCAGACGGGATCTTTACTGAGCCTTCTATTCGTTAGTTCCCTTCCCCTAAAACCACTAAAATCATTTTGAATTCAATTTATGCATATTTTCATTGACTTTAGGCAATGGTCTTGGGCATCTGGGTGGTGAAGTGAATAGAGAACTTGGACTGCAGTCAGTAAGATTCATCTTCCTGAGTTCAAATCCAGCCTCAGACACTTACCAGCTGTGTGACCCTAGGCAAGTCACTTATAGCTGTTTGCCTCAGTTTCCTTGTCTGTAAAATGAGCTGGAAAAGGACATGGCAAAACACTCCTGTATCTTTGCAAAGAAAACCCCAAATGGGGTCATGAAGAGTCAGACACAATTGAAATGACTGGACAACGACAAAATAATCAATGGCAATGCTGGTAAATGTTTAACAATTGGCTCTCTGGAAAAAGTATACCCACAACAGACTTTTAAGTTTAATCTGCAGTATTAGCATTTTCTCCTTCACTTTCTTACATGTAGACAATCAAGAGTAAATCAAGTCCTTGTTCATAACATTTGCCCAATTTCTGAAGTGTGAAGTTTTCATGCTGAAAATTTTAACAAATGACTCTTGTGAGCCTGTACAAGCTATCTCTAGCACCCCTCTGCTTAGATGTATACATGCTGTTCCTTTCTGGGAGACTGTAATGGTCCTGAGGGCAGTGACTGTCTTTTTTTTTTGTCTTTGTATCTGCAGGTATAGCACAGTATTGGGCACATATGGATATATAAAATCTAGGTCTATGACTCCACTGGAATGAGGAACTCCCAGAGGAGGAACTCCATCCACCAATGCAGGTGCTCACCTCCTCTACCAGTCACAGAGAGCTTCTTGGAGTGCTGAGCTTGTCACTCTTGGGTGTCAGACAGCCAGTATTTGTCAGAGGTGTGACCTCTCTCACCCCTGTAGTTCACTGACTCACATTGTCTTGCACATAACAGGCACTTACTAAGGAGTTTTTAAAACAAATGCAATAGGATGAGACTGGCCCACACAGCCTTGGTCTTCCTAGAGAAAAGGGCTGTATCAGAGCTGAAGGGACCTGAGAAGCCACCTAGCCTGACTTTTCATTTTATAGATGAGGAGGAACCACAGAGGGGGAGGGATATGCCCTGGGTCTCCCAGCTGGAAAGTATCTGAGGTGAGATTTGAATTCAGGTCTTCTAGACTCCAAGGACATCACCCACTATACCACGCTCCTTTGCTAGTCATGTTAACTGTGACCCTTTGAAAGTGCCAAGAAGAGGTACCAGGCTGTGCACATGGCAGGTTGTGTTTGTCCTTCATTTACTAAGAGGGCTGTGGCATCAGGAACATGATGGTGCGCCTTGAAGTTGATTTAGATCTGAGTGAGGGGAGGCTGTGCTGTGCAAGGTCTCCAGCCTCACTTTCTCTTCCAGAGCCATCTGGGTCCAGTGCCAGATAGTCATCAGACTGACTGGAGATGGCCCAGGATGGAACATGACATGCTACAGGGAGACTGGAGTGTGGAGATCCCGCTGGAGACTTCATCCTTTCTGCTCAAGGAGTGTGGTGGAAGGACTCTGAACTCGCATTCAGAAGACTTGGGTCCAAATTCAGAGTTTTCCTCATGCAATCTGTATCATCTTGGGCAAATGACTGAACCTTTCAAACTCTTTCATCATCTATCAGAAAAGATCAGAAAAATTTGCATGCAGAATTGTGCATGAGGATCGAATGAACTCCTAGAACTTCAGCATAGGAAGGGACCCCCAAGGGTTATGTGTGGAATCCATAATTGGAAAACAAATGGTTATCCAGCCTCTTGTGATCCTAAGGACTTGCAAGGGAAACTCAAGTTTGGATCCCTTCTTCCATACTGGAAAGGCTTTGGTGACCAGTACGGCAGGATTATCTTTTATCTGAGAGTCAGCTCAGCTAAAGGTGATGGAATTTCTAATCAGGTCAGCTCCTTTCCATTCCATTGAATTCCTTTCTGTTCAATTTAATTCAATTCAATTAATTTCATTTCATTTAAATTTATTTCAGTTCATTTCATTTCCATTGAATTCAATAAAAAAGACTTTAAGAAAAAGTACCTGCTAAGCAAAAGGTGCTATTATGAACGCTAGGGATAGGAAGACAAAATTAAGGGGAAAAAAGCCTATCTCTGCTCTTCTGGAAATCCCAGTGGATAGAGTGCAGGGCCAGCAGTCAGAAAGACTTATCTTATTGAGTTCAAATCCAGCCTCCGACACTTACTAGCTGGACAAGTCGCTTAAACCTGTTTGCCTCAGTTTCCTCATCTGTAAAATGAGCTGGAGAAAGAAATGCCAAAACACTCCAATATCCCTGCCAAGAAAATACCAGAGGGTGTCACAGAGACTTAAAAAACAACTTAATAACAACAAAAACTCTTCAAGATGCTTAATTCTCCCAAGGAATACAAAATTAAGTGGACAAATTAATAAATCATTTGCATGGGGAGAAATAATTAGCAATTGTGCCACAGAGCAGGTGGCCCCCCCCGTTGAGATGTGAAGGGAATTAAAGAGGCTATAGGATGGTCAAAAAGGATGGTCAGACCCAGACCTGCCCTTTACTCAAATGATCTTGGGGGCTGTTGTGGTGATGGAATATAGAAGAGAGAGAAGAGGAGGCCAGAGTAGGAGCTGCTGCAAGTGAAAGGTGAGGAGGGGCCCCAACCAGGTGATCCACTATTTTTTTATCAGTCATAGCAGTTCTTGAAGGCTGTCAACAGAGGCATGTCCCAATCTCCAAACAAATACCAACACTGATGAGATAACAGAATCATGAAGAGCTGGAGGGTAATGAAGGTGATGGATATCATGGAGTATAATCAGCACTTAGATAGTGCCTATTATATCCTAGGCACAGCTAGAAGTGCTTTACAAACACAAAAGGCCTGCCCACTTGTCAAACGAATTTCAGGCACCAGTAGGCAGGTGGCCAAAAGTCTGCTGAATTTTCTTTGGTCTTGGAGAGGAGAGCTGAAATCACCTTCATAAATCTGATTTAGAGTTACTGATGGCAGGGCATCAGAAGGAAAGATGGTTCCTGTTTTCTTTCACTGTGATGGACTCCCTTCCCCCATCAAGTCCCTGGAGAGGGCCAGGGGGCATCATAGATTTAGCTGGAAGGAGCTTTTGAGGCTCTCTCATACAACTCTGTCATTTTCCAAAGGAGGAAACTGAGGTTTAGAAAAGTGGAATAAGTTGACCAAGGACACAGGCTAGTAGGTGGCAGACCTGGGTTTTGAATGGGGGACTTTTGATCCCAAGTCTACTGCCACCCCTGCTGTATCCTTGACTTCCTGTCCTGCTGCTGGAAGGCTATTTTCAGAAGCTGATGGGGAATCAGCAGTCAAGAGCTTTGTGGTGAGTCTGTTACTCGTTGCTGGGGGACTCTGTGTGTATGGGTGGGGGTCACTTCTCCCAACCTGGGCTCCCTCACCTATACAATGAGTGGGGTGGACAAGATGACCCTGGAGGTCCCTGCCAGTCCCAAGACTTTATGGTTACAAAATGCTCATCCTGGAGAGGACAGGTCTCAGGTCATTGGCTGGTTTAAGGGCTTGAAAGGGCTGTTCTGGGAAAGACCCTTGAACTGCTTGGCCTCAGAACTAGAATTAACAGGGTGAGGGTGGGCAAGGTGCAGAGGGGCAGATTTCACCTGGCGATGATAGCTGTCTCAAAGAGGAATGACTTTCATTTGGGGCGGTCTGGAGGTTTTTAAGCAGAGAGTGCTTGACCACTTGTTGGGGTTGGCTGGATTTAAGGTCCTTGAGGGCAGGGCCTGTTTCATTTATGACTTTGTAACCCCAGCACCCAGCAGAGTATCTGACACATGGTAACCATTTAATACCTACTTGCTGATTGACTAGTAATGAATGGGGGATTTTTGCTTGAGTAGGCCCTGGTCTTCCTAGGAGGTATCTGAGGCACCTTCCAGGTCAGAGATGTTCTGATTTGGTAGTCCTAGGATCCAATAGTCACTCAGGAGAAGTCCTGTTGACCCAAGCCACTGAATAAAGCTTTTCTCTTTAAAAAAACAAACAGCCAAATAGATGCAATTAATGCTTATACAAGTATCTTGGAATCCAACCATCATTAAAAACTACAGGTGGCTATTTTAATGTTTTTTTGGGGGGGGGAATTTAACTTTGTAACATTTTTATTAAAGTCTCAAATACCTTTTGCACACACACACACACACACACACACACACACACACACCCCCATAATGGGATGTGATGAACTGTGATCAACCACAGACGTTACCAAGTGAGGACTCTGGTCTTTACAGATTGCCTCCCCTATAAAAAGTCAGTATGTAAGGAATCAGCAGCTCTTATGTCACATGACTAACTAGCAGACCAGGATAGGCAAGCAC
>NW_027185852.1:17285379-17315038 GCF_028583685.1 Petaurus breviceps papuanus | reverse complement strand
AGAGAGAGAGAGAGAGAGAGAGAGAGAGAGAGAGAGAGAGAGAATGAGAATTTGGAATCTAGAGGGAACAGAATTTCACCATAAAGTAGACTATGTGGGGGGAGAGGGGCAGTGCCTAGACTTTGGTGAGATATATGAGGAAAAATAATTTTGGGGCATAACCTAGAGGGATCCATCAGGGAGGGGTTGCATAGGATGATACATTCAATGGGTCAGTAGGGTGGTGCAATGGATAGACAAGACTCATCTTCCTGAGTTCAAATCTGACCTCAGACACTTACTAGCTGTGTGACCCTGCGGAAGTCGCTGAACCCTGCTTGCCTCCGTTTCCTCATCTGTCAAATGAACTGGAGAAGGAAATGGCAAAGCACTCCAGTATCTCTGCCAAGAAAACCCCAAATGGGGTCATGAAGAGTGACTGAAAAACAGCTGAAAAGAACAACTATATGCAACACAGGAAAGGAGATATTGGAAGGAATTTATGCTTTGTCTCTGCTTCTATTGGCTAGTGAGCAAAGTGAGACCCAATTCGTGACTCTGTCCAGTGATCAGTAAATCCCTATCCTGTTTCACCATGCTGGGTCATCTGTGTTTGCCTCAATGGCTGTGGTGGCCTTGCCGGTCATATTCAGTTTGAGAACTACAGTGGTAATAAACAGAGAGATCTGGGTCTCAGACCTACTTATTAGGTAGGAATCATCTCCATAACATCGTTGACAAATGAATACTTCTCCACTTGAATACTCCCAGTAACAGGGAGCTCACTACCTATCAAAGTGCTCCCATTCCATGTTTGGATAGTGGCTATTGCCAGGAATCTTCAAGCCACCACTTTGCAACTTCTCTCCATAGACTGTGTTCTGCTGGCATAGACCTATAGAGCCCCAAACCACCTCCACTCTATAAATATCAGTGAGAGTACAGTGAAGGATTTGATCAAACCCACTCTTTAAAGCTCACCTGGAACCATGAGCTTCTATAAAAAACACGTTCCTCTCTTTGCTGTGTTCAATCTGCTGTTGTCCCCTCAGAATCACGATGCCAACCTCCCAAAGTCAACTTGGTCCTGTTCTGGTGGGAGGCATTAGGCTGTGTTTTCCACTGCGAATGGGGAGTGGAATTTCGGCATGTCAGGCTGAGCAGGGGGCCTGAGGAGTGAGAGTGGAGTAGGAGGGATGCTGAAATGATAATATTAGAGTACACAAAATAATTACCAGCTGCCAGGTCACACAACTCGAGAGCTGTTTCAGAGGATTCTACTCTCGAAATGTTGTTGCTAAGATACAGAGAGGGGGTGGGGGATTCATCCCCCCAAAAATGAAGAGAGAAAAAAATGAAATTGAAAATGAAGGGAAACAAGCGTCATGTTTTGGAAATGATTCACAGAATCACAAAATGTTAAAGCTAAAAGGGGCTTTGGAACAGAGGATATTAGAACATAGACCATCAGACTACAGGTGGCTAGACCGTAGATTGTTAGAACACAAGATTAATTCATAGATCATTAGACTAGAGAAGATGAGAACATAGATTGTTAGATTATACAAAGTTAGAACATTAAATGTCAGACTAAGAAGGGTCATTGGGCCATAGCATATTATAATACGTGTTAGCGCTGGAAGAGGATCGAAAGAAAGCCTGCGGAACCATCTGGTACAACTCCTTTATTTCATTGTTGGGGAAACTGAGGCATAGAAAGACCTAGGGGGATAGGGTGGAAAGGTCCTCTGATCTCAGCTTGGCCAGTCGCCGCTGCTGTTGCTTGTCCTTTGTTTTTGAAGAGCACCAGTGACATCAGGGGGTGACATCTTAAGCCATTTGTGAATTGGACTTAAGTGAGGCAGAGCTGCATGAAGTCGTCAGCCTCACTCTATCCTCCAGATTCGTCTAAGTCCCGTGGCAAGACGAAAGTCAAGATGACTGGTAATGGCCGGGGATGCAGTGAGTCACCTTGGGGGGTTCAGTTTCTCACCAAGTTCTAAGCTCTCCAAAGCACCTGCTTCAGCTGCTTTCGTGGCCACTGACACAAACTGTTTCCATCTGTCCATTCCACTGGGAAAATCTGCACATGCTTGGGGTAGACATCTCCCAACCTCACCAATGGGTTTTTTACTCTCCACCTGGTTTAGCCTGTCTTCCAAGCCAGTTTATCAAGTTACTGTGACAGTGATAGCTTCTTGGAGCCCTAGGGCAGAGCTGAGTGCCAGGTGGGCACCTGAGACAAATGGGCAGCTCCCCTGCCAGAGGTGCTAGGCCTCCTTGAATACCCCACACCAATCATGCGAGCCCACACAACTCACTTCTCTTTTTCAGGGCTGTTTCTTCAGCTGTTAAGTGAGGGGCTCTGTCCTTCGTAACTAAAGTTCTTTGTCTTAAGGTTCCCTTCAATTTCTGACATTCTGTATGCTAAGAACCAACTTTAGTATTCAGTGTGCTAAGGACTTTCCCACATCTGACATTCCATGTTCTAAGACCCCTCCCAGCTCTGACATTCCCTGTTATGAGGTCCCTCCCAACTCTGACATTCTGTGATGTAAGTATCCTTTAAGAACTGACATTTTTTGTTCTAGGTCAGGGGTAAGGAACCTGTGTCTTTGAGGTCACATGTGGTCTTCAAGTGCGTCCCTTTGACTGAATCCAAACTTCACAGAACAAATTCTTTTATTAAGGGAATCTGTTCTCTGAAGTTTGGATTCAGTCAAAGGACTTAGAGGGCCACATGTAGTCTTTAGGACATAGGTTCACCACCCATTAGGTTCCAACATTCTGATATTCCCAGGCAGTATGGCTAGCTACAGGGGTCAAACCAGGAGGAGTACCCAAACCTACTCTTCTTTACCCAATCTCTCCCACTCACTCCACCAATGTACTATAGGCTAATGTGCACATCTATTTACACGAGGAAAAAATACATGGAAACAATTCCCTTGACTGTGAATGAAGCACCCTGGGAAGGATGGCTATCTCTGGATGCTACAATTCTGTAAATGACTCAAAAGATTATTGGTTTGCACAATTGTCTAATTTTAAGCATCTGCTGAAAAATTGTGACTTTTTTTTAGCCATTTTTCAAAATTAATTTGTTTCCTTTTAGTTTACAGGATTCAATTCCACAATTTCTTGAGTTTCACATTTTGTCACCCCCCTCCCCTCCCCCTCATGGCGGCATATAGTCAAGTATAGGATCTGTAAATACTTTCACATTATACATTAGTCAGGTTATAAAGACGGATTGTATCAGATGGAATGAAAAATGGTAAAAAGGACATAAAACCAAACAAGAAAAGGAAAAAGATCAGGTATTTTGCTTCCATCTGGATATAAACTCAGTTCTTTCTAGTTCTTTATCTGGATGCACACATTTCTCTCCATCATGAGTCTTTTGGGATTGACTTATACCACTGCATTGCTGACAAGAGTCCAGTCTATCAAAGCTGGTCATCACATATACGTTGTGTCTGTAATTGTGTACAAATTTCTCCTGGTTCTACTCTTCTCACTCAGCATCAGTTCGTTTAAGCCTCTCCAGTTAAATATGAAGACCGTCTGCTCCTTGTTTCTTATAGCACAATAGTATTCCATAGCATGCATATACCACAACTTATTCAGCCATTCCCCAATTGATGGGCACCCCCTTAATTTCCAATTCTCTGCCACCACAAAAAGAGCTGCTATAAACATTTTTGTACATATGGGTCTTCCTCCCACTTCTATGATCTCTTTGTGATATAACCCTAGGAGTGGTATTGCTGGGTCAAAGGATATGAAAGTATTTATAGCCCCTTGGCCATAATTCCAGATTGCTCTCCCGAAAGGCTGGGTCAGTTCACAACTCCACCCGCAATGCATTATTGTTCCAATTTGCCCACATCCTCTCCAGCATTTGTAATTTTCCTGCTTTGTCATCTTAGCCAATCTAACTGGTGAGATGTGGTACCTCAGAGTTGTTTTGATTTGCATTTCTCTAATCAATAGTGATTTAGAGCATTTCTTCATGTGCTTACAGATATCTTTAATTTCTTTCTCTGAAAATTGCCTGTTTATATCCTTTGACCATTTATCAATTGGGGAATGACTTGTATTCTTATAAATTTAACTCTATTCTCTGTATATTTTAGAAATGAGTCCTTTGTCAGAGACATAGGTTGTAAAGATTCTTTCCCAATTTCCCACCTCCCTCTTAATCTTGGTTACATTGGCTTTGTTTGTACAGAAGCTTTTCAATTCCATGTAGTCAAAATTATCCATTTTACATTTTATAATGTTCTCTAATTCATGTTTAGTCATAAAGTCTTTCCCTCTCCACAAATCTGACAGGCAAACTATTCCTTGTTTTACGAGACTGCTTACAGTATCAACCTTTATACCTAGGTCATGCACCCATTTAGACTTCATTTTGGTATGTGGTGTTAGATAATGGTCTATGCCCAGTTTCTGCCATACTATATTCCAGTTTTCCCAGCAGTTTTTGTAAAATAGTGAGTTCTTATCCCAAAAACTAGGGTCTTGGGGTTTATCAAACAATAGATTACTATAGTTGTTGACTTCTGAATCTCGTGTGCCTAATCTACTCCATTGATCCACTCCTGTATTCCTCAGCCAGTACCAAGTAGTTTTGATGACTGCTGCTTTATAATACAGATTGAAATCTGGTATAGCTAGTCCACCTTCCCTAGCATATCTTTTCATTAATTCCCTTGATATTCGGGACCAGTTATTCTTCCAAATGAATTTTGTTACTATTTTTTCTAGCTCTATAAAGTAGTTTTTTGGTAAATTAATTGGTATGACACTAAATATATAATTTAATTTAGGTAAAATCGTCATTTTTATTATATTAGCTCGACCCAGCCACGAGCAATTGACATTTTTCTGATTAGTTAGATCTGACTTTATTTGTGTGAAAAGTGTTTTGTAGTTGTGGTCATATAGGTCCTGGGTTTGTTTGGGCAGGTAGATTCCCAAATATTTTATAATGTCTACAGTAACTTTAAATGGGATTTCTCTTTCTATCTCTTGCTGTTGAATTTCATTGGAAATATATAGGAATGCCAAGGATTTATGTGGGTTTATTTTATATCTTTCAACTTTGCCAAATTTATTTATTGTCTCAAGTAGTTTTTTACTTGATTCTCTAGGATTCTCTAAGTATATCGTCATATCATCTGCAAAGAGTGATAGCTTGATCTCTTCTTTGCCTAATTTGATTCCTTTGATTTCTTTTTCTTCTCTAATTACTACTGCTAACATTTCTAGTACCTGATTGAATAAGAGGGGTGTAATGTGAATGTAAATTTTTAAGATCTTCCCTGTCCCTAGGCTAAAGTGTACCTGGAGCCTGGGGTGGGAGGCTTGTTTTTCAGTAGATACTTCTTTATTGGCCAGTGAGTCAATAAGGTTGTTACATTCTCTGAGCTGGGAGAAGGCTATATAAGCCCTGATGTGTAGCTTTGTTTTGGGGCTCACTTTGAGAAGTGTTCTGTGATTTGATCTGGATTCTGGGAAGCCGTGTTGAGAGCCCCCCTAGGCTTTGAAAAACCCAGATATTGAAACCCAGATGTTGATTTGTTATGGATGTAATGGTTGGACAGTTTGGAAATCTGTCTACTTGATCTGTTTCCCTGTCTTGATAATTCTGTCTGTATATTCTGAAGTTCGGGGTGCTGCCCTTTTCCCCCTGAACTAGGTAAATGATACATATTTGACTGATTAAAGTAAGCTTGTTAACCCATTTTGAGTTGCTTTCCTTTAACAAAGCAGATCTAAGAACCTGTGTTGGCAGACACCCTGGGGAACGCTGGGGTGCTTGCTGCTACAAGGGGTGATAGTGGACACCCTTGTTTCACCCCTGATCTTATGGGAAATGCTTCTAGCTTCTCCCCATTACATATAATATTTGCTGATGGCTTTAAATAGATGCTACCTATTATTTTAAGGAAGGCTCCATTTATTCCTATACTTTCTAATGTTTTTAATAGGAATGGATGTTGTATTTTGTCAAAAGCCTTTTCTGCATCTGTTGAGATGATCATGTGGTTTCTGCTAGTTTTATTGTTGATATGATCAATTATACTGATGGTTTTCCTAATATTAAACCATCCTTGCATTCCTGGAATAAATCCTACCTGATCAAAGTGTATTATTCTTGAGATAAGTTGCTGTAGTCTTTTTGCTAGTATTTTATTTAGAATTTTTGCATCTATATTCATGAGGGAGATTGGTCTATAATTTTCTTTCTCTCTTTTATCTCTTCCTGATTTAGGTATCAGTACCATATTTGTGTCATAAAAAGAATTTGGTAGGACTCCTTCTTCACTAATTTTCCCAAATAATTTGTAGAGTATTGGAATCAATTGTTCTTTAAATGTTTGATAGAATTCACTAGTAAATCCATCTGGCCCTGGAGATTTTTTCCTAGGGAGTTGACTGTTTTTTCAATTTCATTTTCTGAGATGGGGTTATTTAAGTAATTTACTTACTCTTCAGTTAATCTGGGCAACTTGTATTTTTGTAAATATTCATCCATGTCCCTAAGATTGTCAAATTTATGTGCATACAATTGGGAAAAATAATTCCTAATTATTGTTTTGATTTCATCTTCATTGGAGGTAGATTCACCCTTTTCATTTTTGATACTCATAATTTGGTTTTCTTCTTTCTTTTTTTTATCATATTGACTAAGGGTCTATCAAGTTTGTTGGTTTTTTCATAAAACCAGCTCTTAGTTTTATTTATTAATTCAATAGTTTTCTTAATTTCAATTTTATTAATCTCTCCTTTGGTTTTCAATATTTCTAATTTAGTATATAACTGGGGATTTTGAATTTGTTCTTTTTCTAGGCTTTTTGATTGCATGCCCAATTCGTTGAACTCCCTTTTCTCTAATTTAATTATATATGCACTCAGGGATATAAAACTTCCCCTAAGAACTGCCTTTATTGCATCCCAGAAATTTTGGTATGTTGTCTCATTATTATCATTCTCTTGAATGAAATTACTGATTGTTTCTATAATTTCTTGTTTGACCCACTCATTCTTTAGGATTAAATTGTTTAATTTCCAATTAGTTTTTAGTCTGTCTTTCCATGGCCCTTTATTGCATAATGATCTGAAAAGGATGCATTTAATATTTCTGCCTTACTGCATAGAATTGTGAGGTTTTTATGCCCTAGAATGTGGTCAATTTTTGAGTATGTTCCATGAAACGCTGGGAAGAAATTATATTTCTTTTTATCCCCATTCAGTTTTCTCCAGAGATCTATCATACCTATTCTCTCTAAAATACTGTTCACCTCCTTAACTTCTTTCTTGTTTATTTTGAGGATAGATTTATCAAGTTCAGAGAGGGGGAGATTAAGGTCTCCCATTAGTATAGTTTTGCTATCTATTTCTTCCTCTAATTCCTTTACTTTCTCCTCTAGGAATTTCGATGCTATACCATTTGGTGCACATATGTTAAGTAATGATATTGCTTCATTCTTGATGGTGCCTTTTAACAGGATATAGTTTCCTTCCTTATCTCTCTCTCTCTCTCTTTTTTTTTTTTAAAGCAATTGGGGTTAAGTAACTTGCTTAAGGTTACACGGCCAAGTGTTTCTGAGTGGGTGCTAAGTGTCTGAGTCCGGGACTCGATCTCCAGGTCATCCCAACACTGGAGCCGGTGCTCTTACTCGCTGTGCTACCTGGCTGCCCCTATCTCTTTTAATTAGGTCAATTTTTGCTTTTGCTTTATCTGAGATAAGGATTGCTACCCCTGCTTTTTTTTTTTTTTACTTTAGCTGAGGCATGATATATTTTACTCCAGACTTTTACCTTTACCCTGTGTGTGTCACTCTGTTTCAGATGTGTTTCTTGTAAACAGCATATTGTAGGATTATGATTTCTAATCCATTCTGCTATCCGTCTCCATTTTATGGGAGAGTTCATTCCATTCACATTTGCCATTATAATTGTTATCTGTTTCTTTCCCTCCACCCTATTCCCGCCCCTGTTAATGTTCATATTTTCCTCCCTTCTCCCTTCACCCTTTAATAGTTTTCCTTTTGACCACTGCCTCCCTCAGTATTCCCTTATCAGCCCCCCTCCCTTTTCCTCCCCTTTCCCCTTACTTCTTCCCTCCCTACTATCCCCCCCTTTCATAGCCCTTTCCCTCTCCTACTGCCTGTAGGATATTTTTATACTTAATGAAGTATGTTATTTCTTCTTCGCACCAAGAGTGACAGGAACAAATCTCATGCAAAGCTCCTCTCCCTCCCCTCTTTCCCTGTAAAATGATACTTTTTGCGTTTCTTCTCCATAGAGTCCTATGCTTAACTGGTTGTTATTCCCTCCTTGCACCAGAACCAATGAGGGAAAAGCTCATATGATTCCCATCTCCCTCCCTTCTTTTCCTCTGCTATACAGTTTTTATGCCTCTTTGTGTGGAATAATTTACCCTTTTCCACTTCACTCATTCCCTTTCTTCCATTGAAGTCCCTTTGTATCCCTTAATAAGATTTTTTTAATTTTCATTTTGTGTATTTTATACTCACACCCTCTACTTGTCTATAACCAGTTTGCTCTTATCAAATAGCCGGGTGTGTGTGTGTGTGTGTGTGTGTGTGTGTGTGTGTGTGTGTGTGTGTTTTCCTTGTTTACCTTTCTACTTCACTGTTGCATCTCATAATTGGAGGTTGAATTTTCCATTGAGTTCTGGCTTTTTTATCAAGAAGGTCTGGAACTCTGTTATATCATTGAATGACCATCTCTTTGCCTGGAAGAATATGCTCAGTCTCTCTGGGTATGTGATCCTTAGTTGTAACCCGACCTCTTTTGCCTTCCAGAAAATTGTATTCCACTGCCTCTGATCTTTCAGTGTAGAGGGCTGCCAAATCCTGTGCGATCCTAATTGTGGACCCTCGATATTTGAATTGTTTCTTTCTGGCCACTTGAAGTGTTTTCTCTTTTATCTGGTAGTTCTGGATTTGGCCACAACATTTCGAGGACTTTTCAGTTTGGGATCTCTTTCAGCAGGTGTCTGGTGGATTCTCTTGATTTCTATTTTACCCTCAGGTTCTAGTATCTCAGGGCAGTTTTCCTTAATGAGCTCTTGGAGAATGTTGTCCAGGCTCATTTTTTTCATCATGCTTTTCTGGTAGGCCTATGATTCTCATATTATCTCCCCTGGATCTGTTTTCCAGGTCAGTTATTTTTTCTTTGAGGTATTTTACCTCTTTTTCTAATTTTTCATTCTTGTTGTTTTGTTTGACTAATTCTTGGTTCCTCATAGAGTTATTTGTTTCAATTTGGTTGATTCTAGTTTTTAGCAAATCATTTTCCTTGGTTAATTTTTGGAGCTCCTTTTCCATATCATACACTTTTCTTTTTAGAGAGATGTTTTCTTCATTATAATGTTTTTCTAATTCTGCTATTTTGGTTTTGAGAGAATTATTCATTTTGTCTTCTATCTCTCCCATTCGGTTTTCAAAGTTCCTTTGGATCTCATCTAAGAGAGCCTTCTGTGCTTGGGACCCATTCCCTGTTGATGTTTGAGCTGTGGGTGTGGAGTTCACATAGTCTCCCTCTGAGTTTGGTTCCTCCTTCTGAGGATAGTAGGACTCCAGAGTCTTGGTAGTCTGCTTTCTACCCATTTTGAGGCAGGGCCCTAGCCACACCCTTCCTCTAGGGATCCCAAGCCTTTACTGGGGCAAGAGTTGCTATGTTTTCAGGGTCAGAGGAGGGGTTTGGAGCAGGTGAGGTTCACTCTGTCATCCTGGTCTTTGGAGGTCCTGATAGGGGCTTTTTTTTTTAAATTTTAATGTCTGGGCTATGAAGTGGTAGTCCCAGGAGTACTTGCTGTCTGGGACAGGGGCCCCTGCATTTGGTTCTTACCTTGCTTTTTCCAGTCCCAGCCCTTTGGTGACAGGCCTGGTAGTGGCCCTTATGGTTGGGGGGACGACTTGCCCTCTGAGTTGATCAGGCCCCTTCTGGGCCTGCCTCTGAGTCTGCGGGCCATGCCTTCTGGGCCTGTGTCTGTGGGCCATGCTTTCAAAATTGTGACTTTTAATAAGGGGAGTTGTTTGTCTTAATCCCACTGAAGTAAGTTAGGGGAAACTCATTGCTTTAAGGTTGATCACTGGGAAATTTTTTTTGTCCTCTGTAACTCATGGAAATGCTCTTTTATAGGCTTAGGAGATTGCCATCAGCATCAGAGGAGGTAACACCTTGAAATCCCAGCTCATCTAGCATGTCGGTGTATATATATATACAAACAGATATATACATATACACACATACATATATATATATACACACATATACATATATAGTTTAGGGGCATGTATATGCATGTGTATGTGTACATGTGTGTGTGCATGTACACACATATGTACATGTATATGTATGTGTATATGTATGATCAGAGTCTACCTGCCAAGTAAAACCAGGAACTACATGAACACTTTTACAAAACACTTTTCACACAAATAAAGTCAGATTGAAACAATTGGAAAAGTATCAGTTGTTCATGTAGGCTGAGTCAATATAATAAAAATGAAAATTCTGCCTAAACTAATTTACCTCTTTAGTTCCATAACAAACAAACTACCAAAAATTACTTTACAGAGCTAGAAAAAAATAACAAAATTCATATGGAAGAACAAAAGGTCAAGAATATCAGGGAATTAATGGAAGAAATACAAAGGATGGTATTATAGCAATACCAGATCTCAAACTATATTATAAAGCAGTAATCATTAATACTATATGGTACTGGCTAAGAAATAGAATGGTGTGTCTGTGGAATAGGTTAATTATATAAGACACAATAGTCAATGACCATAGTAAACTAGTATTTGATAAACCCAAAGACCCCAGCTTTTGGGATAAGAACTCATTATCTGACAAAAACTTCTTGGAAAACTGGAAAGGAATAGGATACAAACTAGGTATAGGCCAGCATCTTACATTGTATACCAAGGTAAGCTCAAAATGGGTGCATGGTTTAGACATAAAGGGTGATACAATTAACAAATTAAAAGATCAAGGAATAGTCTACCTGTCAGATTTATGGGAAGGAGAAGAATTCATTACCAAACAAGAGATAGAGAGCATTACAAAATGTAAAATACATAATTTTGATTATATCAAATGAAAAAGCTTTTGTACAAACAAAACCAATGCAACCAAGATTAGAAGGAAACCTGGGAACCAATCTTTACAGCAAGTATCTCTGAAAAAGTATCTCTCAAATATATAGAGAACTGAGTCAAATTTATAAGAACACAAGCCATTTCCCAATTGACAAGTGGTCAAAGGATATGAACAGGCAGTTTTCAGATGGAGAAATCAAAGCTATCTCTAAGTATATGAAGAAGTGCTCCAAATCACTTTTGATTAGAGAAATGCAAATGAAAACAGCTCTGAGATATCACCTCACACCTCTCAGATTGGCTAATATGACAAAAAAGGAAATGATAAGTGTTAGAGAGGATGTGGGAAAATTGGGACATTGATGTACTGTTGGTGGAGTTTTGAACTGATCCAACCATTCTGGAGAGCCATTTGGAACTATGTCCAAAGGGCTATAAAACTTGTGCACACCCTTTGATCCAGCAATATCACTACTAGGTCTGTATCCCAAAGATATCATAAAAAATGGAAAAAAGGACCTACATGTACAAAAATATTTACAGCAGCTCTTTTCATGGTGGCAAACTATTGGAAATCGAGGGGATGATCATCAGTTGGGGAATGACTAAACAAACTGTGGTATATGAATGTGATGGAGTGCTATTGTGCTATAAGAAATCCAATGAACAGGCAGATTTCAGAAAAACCTGAAAGAGTTGTACTTGAACTGATGCAAAGTGAAACAAGCAGAACCAGGAAGATACTGTTTACAGTATCAGCAACATTTTGTGATGATCAATTCTGAATGACTCAGCTCTTCTCAGCAACAACAATGATCCAAGACAACTACAAAGGACTCGCAAAGGAAAATGCTATCCATATCCATATGAAGAACTGATGGACTCTGAATGCAGATCGAAGCATATTTTTTTCCACTTTGTTCTTTTCTTCCTTTTGATCTGTTTCTTCTTTCACAACTGTGACTAATATGGAAATATTTTTTTACATGATAGAACACGTATAAACTATATCAAACTGCCTACCATTTTCAGAAGATGAATGCTAAAATTTTCTTGACATGTAACTAGGGAAAAAAATAAAATACTATTTTAAAAAAGATAAAAAAAGATCAGACCTTTAAATGAACTCTTTCTTTAAAAAGCTCAAAGTGAGCTGACTTTCTGTGAATTGAAATGGAAATTAGATTGACAGTCTGTACCATCAAAACTCCTGAAGAAGCTTACTTAGATGCCTTATTCTCAGCCTCTTTTCATCATCAAAACACTGCCACGAGTAATGCAGAGTTTGCAGTGATTCAAGTCACTCGGCAAGTGAAAATTCCTCCCCTTTGCCCAAATTGTAGATACAGAGGTTGCCCATGGGGGTAGAGGTGGGGAGTGATTTCTGAATAAAGGGTGAAGGTAAGAGAACATGAAGCAGGTTCTCATCATCAATAATGGTAGTGTTGGTGATGTTGATGATAATCCCTTAAATTTCCATAGTTCGAAATGCTTCCATGTTCCTTGTCACATTGGCATCTTATAACAAGTCTAGGTCATCTTCTAGGAGGAAGGGCCCATGTCTTATACATCCTTGAAATTTCCACTGAACAGAAGCACAGTGCCTTGTCTGTAGATACTAGAAATTTATTCAATCAGTTAATAGTCCTCTTTGCTGTTCAGGAAGTATAATTAATCCTCCATCTCCCATCTCTCCACCTTTGTACAGACTGCCCCTTGCCTGGAATGAACTCTCTTCTTTCCTCCATGTTTTGGAATACCTTGTTTTTTATGTCCTCCCACCCCAAAAAAAAAAAAAAACCAACACAGGTCAAGTGCCACCACCTACATGAAGCTTTTCCTAGTTTCTTCTCTCCCCTCCAGTTATTACTGCTCCCCTTAGCATACTTTATATTTATTTATCTGTATAAATGTATACTCTAACTCTAGTCTTCCCATATGAGAATATTTGATCTCCAGCTCCAGGCACATAGGTGTGTGCTGAATTGAATTGATCCCAGTAATTATGGTCTCTATCTTACAGATGAGGAAATTGAAGCTGAGTGGTTAAGTGACATACCTACCTGTGGTCACACAGCTAGTAAAGGGCTAAGACATAACTGGCCCCTGAGTCTTTTGACTCTACATTCCAGGATCTTTCCACTTTGGTAGATTATATCACTCATATAGCATAGAGTCTCGACTGAATTTCCCAACCCCTACTCCATTGGCAGGTCAAGTTACCTCATCTCCCTTCATGATTTTAAGGGTAACACTGAGAGACATTTTTTCTTCTTAAATACTATTATCCATCCTTTCAGGTATGTTTCATCCAATATAAACTACCAGTTAGTAGCTTTCCAATATCATTTAACCAATTAACCTAAATTGGCTTTTACAAAGATGTATTTCCTGAGCTGGAGAAGGAAATGGCAAACCACTCCAGTATCTTTGCCAAGAAAACCCCAAATGGGCTCACAAAGAATTGGACATGACTGAAAAATGACTGAACAACAATAAATTTACTGAGAAAGGATGGCAAGGACAGGAACACAAAACATCTCAAGCCAAAAACACACATAAATGGGTCCTTGAGAAGAGTTAGTCCAGTCTTCAGAAGGTCGTTACAGAATGTTCTTCTGGGAGTGTCTGAGCTGATGGACAGCTTGCTCCCTTGGTCGTAGGACAGGCTGTTCTCAGGTACTGGGGGAGAAGGTCACAAGCATTCGGATGGCATCTACTGAGTATGCTGGGTTCTGTGCTTTTTGTCATTCAGTCGTTTTTAGTTGTGTCTGACTCTCTGTGACCCCAGTTGGGGTTTTCTTGGCAGAGATATAGGAGGGCTTTGCCATTTCCTTCTCCAGCTCATTGTACAGATGAGGAAACTAAGGCAAACAGGGTTAGGTGACTTGCCCAGGGTCACACAGCTACGTAGTAAGTGTTTGAGGCTGGATTTGAACTCAAGTTCTCTAGACTTCAGGCCCTGAACTCCATCTACTACATCACCTAGATGTAGTAATACCTCCAAGAGGAGGTAAGTAGTGGCAAAAGGGTTAACTTCAGAAAGGGGGAGGGTAAAAAACTAGATTCAGATGGCAGTGTTATCTTAAGTACAGATAAAAGTATCTTCATCACCACATTTTATAATGCAGTAATATGGCCCAGTAATTTATGGAATATACAATAATACATATTGTAGTAATAATGTAGTAATGTCAAGACAGCTCCTATCAAGGAACGTTAGCACCTACTCTTGCTAGGAGGAAAAGCCTCCCGTTTTCTCATCTGTGAAATGGGGATAATGATGGCATCCACCTCACCTGGTTGTGAGAATCAAACAGAAGAACTTATGTAAAGTGTTCTGCAAGCCTTAAAGAGTTCTCTGACTCTAGTCATGGCTCTCACTATTACCTAGGGTCCTATAACGATGATAGCTAACATTCACTACCACTTACTATGTGTAATGTCTCATTGGATCCTCACAACAGCCTGGGAGGGAGGGGCTGCTAGTAGCCCGTGTGTGTCAAAGGTGTGACTTGATCTCGGGTTTTGTGACTCCAGGGCCACCTCTCTGCCCACTACACCACACTGCTTTTTATAATGTGCCTCTATTTAAAAATGAAATTAAATTAAGTGCCTCTATTAAAGCACTATGGTTTGTTTCCCTCAGAATAGCACCGGGAGGTAAGTGCTATCCTTATCTCCATTTTATAGACAAACCAAGTCTTGGGGAGTTGGAATGACATGGCCAGTCGTACAGCTAGTAAGAGTCAGAGACAGGACTGGAACCCAGGTCTCTGCCTTTCACTCTGGACCATGCAGCCTTTTTTCCCTCCCCAGTGTGTGATACCCTGACTCACTCTTGGAAGCCCAAGTTCCCTGATTCAAAGGTAAAAACAGAAGCTTGCCCGGCATTCCCAGGTCTTGTCCTTGGACTCTGCCTGGTGCCTCCCAAGGGTTAAATGAAGCCTGAAGTTTCAGGAGAAGCTAATCCTTCAATGAGGCCCAGAACTGTCTAAATGCTGAGCTGCTCAGATGTTACCCTCAAGCTTGAGACCACCTGGGCTCAGCCTGATCTGTGGCCCCCAGAGACCAAGTCCATTGCTCAGCTGAGTTTGGAGGGCGCGTGTTCCATTCTGGACAAATCGTGGTCCTGTTAGCCATCCCTCTGAGCTGCAGAAGAGCAGAGGACTGGCCTCCTCTCAGAACTGGCTTCAGCTGATGCTTCCTTCCATGCTCCCCCCCTTCCCAGCCCTTTACACACAGTGGGCCTGTGCCAGGTTTATGAGCCCTCCTCTCCCCTGGCACTGACCATCAGGCCTGAACAAAGGGACAGGAGGGAAGGGCTTCCTGTGAGTCACCTCCAACTCAGGGAGGCCCTGTGGTGAGGAGCCTGGCAGATGCCTTGGCCTTATCCCCCCAAATCCCCAGCAGGGAGCCCCAGAAGTCACGTTTGGTCAGGGGCCATGTGGCCACGTGAGCAGAGATCTGTCATCCACAGCATGTGGAGGTCTGAAAGAGAAACCTTCTGCTCTGCGGCCCCCATGTCAGACCTAGGGCTGGGTGTCATGTTTGTGACTCACAAGAAAGGAGTTTGGGACATTACGGACAGGAAACCAGCCTGTTCCATCTGGGCTCTCCACGTAGAAAACATTTCCAAGGAAGTGGTTTCTGTCCCATTTCTTCTTTTCCTCCTCAGCTCCTGCCCCCATCCCCAAGTCTGAGGAAGCCCCTGGTTTATATGGGAGCCCCCAACCACAAATAAGTCTGATTTTCACATCTGGCTACTACAGATGCTGCCCTGGGTGTGAGAAAGTAGGGGTTCTTAGCCTTCCTATGATATTTTTTGTGTGGCCCTAGGCCTCAGTTTACTCATCTATAGAATGGAGATGATTATCAAAAATGTACAGTTTTATAGAACTTTGAGGTTTACAAAGCACTTTACTCACTAGATTCCTAATAACAGCTGTAATTTATGCGGTGGTTTTACCTAGTCCAAGGAGGTCAGTATCAATTAATCACTCAATTAATATATATTAAGCTTGTACCAGGCACTGTGCTAGGTGTTGGAATTAAAAGGAAAAAAAAAATGAGAAAAAACCCAACATTCCTTCTGTCAAGGAGTTTACATTAATCAGGGAAGACCACATATACGATCTCAATGTAACTTTGAGGAATGTCTTCTGGGTCTAGCCAGCGAGGGTGAGGGTGCTGTGGCAATTCTATGCCTCCCTCCCTCCACTTTGGATTCAGACTTAGGATTTGGACTGGGTTCAGTTCTGGGACAGCCTGCTCTCTAATGAGTAGGGCTAGGATCCCTTTTTTCCCACTCTTCAGCTTACTGAACCCCATCCTGGAATACTGGAGGCAAATTATTTAGAGCTTAACTTTAGATTCTTGCCTAGGATTTCCTGAAAAGGTAAAGTCAAACTGTACTCATTCTATAATGTGAATCAGGTATGGGACAAATATTTATTGCCTACACACAAAAGGAATGTTAAACATGCAACACTCATAAGGCTCAACAAAAACAATTAAATTAGGGATTCAGTAACTTCTAATTCCTGTTAGAGTCTTCTGGGAGACTGATAATTAAACATCGTCTGAATGTATAATGAAGTTTGTGATATTGCTGACCAGGCATTTTAATGTCACCTTGGCTCTGCACTGTCCAATTTCTAGCTCATGTCTATTGGTAAAATGACTAGGACTGCATTAATCTTTTCTTCACCTGTCAGCTTTCCTCTGCTACCTGCCAGACTCCTCTCTCTGTACCCAGGACTTCTGGGTTTCTTGAGCTCACAAGGTCACCTTCAACCTGGGACATGTCTTTTTTGAGGCTTATGTTACATCACCTACTCTAGAAAGGAAACACAAAGCAGAACAAGCTTGCCTAACTTAGTTCTCATTCTAGGCAGTTGGAATGGTATCAGGTTGGGGAGGAAAGACAATATCTAATCCTCAGCCTCCACCTTTAATCTCCACTGGGAGATGGGAGAAAGTGAGCACTGTTTACTACCATTAGATTGTAAGCTCCTTGACGGCAGGGACTTTCTTTGGCTTCTTTATGTATCCTCAGTGCTTGGTACATAGGATGTGTTTAATACATGTTTATTGATTGCTTAATGGGAAAGGTGAATCAAGAAAGTGAGCTGGATACCCTCTGGTTTTTTTTTTTTGTTGTTTTAAAGCAATTGGGGTTAAGTAACTTGCTCAAGGTTCACCCTCTGTTTTTAAAAAGGTCCACTGAGTCCTTGGCTCTTCTGGCCCAGCAGCCAATGAAAGAGTTGCTTCATCATCTCCAAGCACAAACCTTTAGCAGTGACTCACACCAGAAGCAGTCCCCAAAGATTCATGTGGTTCCTAAAATCCAGAAAAGTAACTTTGAGCATGTTCTGTGGGCTGACCTTCTTTATATGAGTATTTACAGAATATATGTACAATAATTCAATGTGGTTTGAGAAGAAGGGCTTTAGACATGGGAAGGACCAGGACAGGCTTCGCGTAGAAGGCGGTGCTTGCTCAAGCTGTACCTTATAGGAAGTTAAGAATTCTATGAGGCACAGATGAGAAGGTCCATTCCAGGCAAGTGTGCTGGCCAGTGCAAAGGCAGAGAGCTGAGAGATGGAGCACCATATTGTTTCAGCAGACTTTTGAAAGAAACAAGGGATTCTAATAGGGGAAGATGAGGTGGGGGAGGGGAGTGCATTCTAGCATGGTGATCTAAGGCAGGAATGGAGTGCCATGGCTGAGAAACAGCAAGGAGGTCATTTCATTCCTAAGGTAGAGTGTGGGAAGAAGCGTCACGTCTGATGAAATTGGAAGCATAGAGTCAGGTTTGGAAGGGATTTTCAAGCCAAATAGAGGTATTTATATTTTATCCTGGATATAGTACGATCATCACTCAATGGAGGAGGAAACTAAGGCACATGGTCACAGAGCTTTTGGAGTCGTCATCTAATCCAGGGGTGGAGAATCTTTAGTCTTAAGGCCACCTGGAACATTCAAGGTGTTTGGGTTTGGCCTTCTGACTGGGTCCAAGTTTTGCAGAACAAATCCTTTTCAGTAAGAAGTTTGGATTCAAGTCAAAGGACTGCACTTGAGGACCTAGAGGGCCACATGTGACCTCGAGGCTGCAGGTTCCCCATCCAAGAAACTCCTATACTGTACATTTGACAAGTGGTTATCTGTTCCCTTCTTGAAATCCTTCAGTGACAGGGAAACAATAACTTCCCAAGGCATCCCAAACCATTAGTCAGCTCTCATTGTTACCAAAGTTTTCTCTGATAGCAGGCCTCTTTTGCAGCTCTCAATCAAGATTCCTGGTTCTGGCTTTGGAGGCTAAATAGAATATTTCCAATCTCTCTTCCGTAAGACAGTTCTTTAAATATTTAAACACAACTTTCATTCCCCTTTTCCCACTCCCTCAAGCTTCTCTCCTTCAGGCTCAACATATGAAGTGTTTTCAAATGATTCTCATAAGACATGAATTCAAGACCTTTCATCATCCTTCAGACACTCTCCAGATCAACAATATCCTTCTCAAGCTGTGGGGCCCAGAACTAAGCACAAGAGCTCCTGAGCTCTGGCCAGGGCCATCCTTGGGACCTTCCACTGGGGACTTCTTGCCAATTTGATATGAAACCACTGACAACTACTCTTTGAGTCCAGTGATCCAGCAGATTCTGAACCCATCAAATTGTATTATTTTCTCATCTGTATCTCTCCCTTTTCTATGGTCATACATCTATTAAGTGGCAGACAGAACTTGAACTCAGATCCAGTACTCTTTTACATACACCACACTTCCTTTAATGATCTCATAAAGATGTTTAGGAGAAAACTGCTCTATAAATGTGAACTACTAGTGTTACTTTTGTAACAGTAAGAGGGGTCATATTCCTTTAGTAGAACTCTCTGCTTCATTACACCCGCATTCTGAATTCCTGAAGGAATCACTTAAATCATAGGTCAGCTCATGTTTACAGTCTTCTCAAAAAAAAAAAGTGGAGTTGAAAGGCATTCAGGTATAGAATGACTAATTATTTCCTTCTATGTATTAAATAAAACCCCAAACACTTAAAAAAACAATAAAAACTCAAAGGTACTCACTGGTAAAGACTTAAGCATGAAGTAGTAATGTAACTACTCTCCTGGGAGATTGATAATAAAAATATTAAAATATAAAGTATATAGTGGGATAACTGGACAGCAATTTCTTTTTTTAAAAAAACATTGATTTTATTTTCAAACAAAGATCAGTCTTCTTCCCCTCTCAAAACCCTCCCTGTGGCCCATTGAAAAGCAAGAAAAGCAAAGCCCTGTTACAAGCATGTATAGTCAAGTAAAACAAAATTTCTCATCAACCTCATCCAAAAAATGTATGTCTCAATCCACTTCTCTGTCAAGGGGTCGGAGACATGTCTCGTCATGAGTCCTCAGGAAATGTAATGGGTCATTCATTGTTTTGAGCAGTTCTCATAATTCTCAAATTTTATATATTTTCTATTCATACTATTTAATTCAATATTTATATACTTATAAAGTGTTTATATTCATCCATTTACCTTTTTATGTTTCTTTTTGCTCCTGTGTTTGCACTTCAAAATTTCTACACAGCTCTGGTCTTTCACTCTGGGGCCGGTGCTCTTACTCACTGAGCCACCTGGCCACCCCTACAGCTCTGGTCTTTCATCAAGAATGCTTGGAAGTCCTCCTCTTCATTTATTTATTTATAAAGTTTCATTTATTACCCCATAGCCTCATACTCAATTTTGTTGGGTAAGTTATTAATCTGTAAGTCCTTATCTTTTGCTATCTGGAATATAGTATTATGAGCTCTCCATTGCCTTTTAGCTAGCAAACCATATATGATCCTGATTGTGTGTCCTCAGTACTTGAATTCTTTCTTTCTGACTGCCTTTAGTATTTTTTTCTTTGACCCAGAAGCTTTGGATTTTGTCTGTGATATTCCTGGGAGTTTTCTTTTTGGAGTTTCTTTCAGGAGGTGACCAGTGGATTCTTTCTATTTCCACTTTGCCCTCTGCTTCTAAGCTATGTGAGCAGTTTTCTTGATGTATAATGTGCAGACTATGTTTTTTGGTCATGGCATTCAGATAGTCCTGTGACTCTTAAGTTGTTTTTCTTTGATCTGCTTTTCAAGTCAATTGCTTTTGCCATAAGATACCTCCCATTTCCTTCTATTTTTTTCTTCATGGCTTTTCCACTTTGTTTTTAATAGTTCTTGTTTTCTCATGGAGTCATTGGCTTCTATTTGGTTTGTTCTAATTTTCTGAGAGTTTGAGGTTGGTACTTCTTGTGCCAACCTGTTCCTGTTCCAATTCTTTCTTTCATAGCTCTAATTTATTTTCCAATTTTTTCTCAAGTACTCTCATTTCATTTACAAAACATTTTAAAACACTCTCTTGCTTTATCTCTTCCAGGAATTCTAGTTGAGTTTGTGACCAAGCTCTGTTTTTCTATGAAGAACTGCTTGTAGATACTTCAGAGTATTTTCTTCTTCTGACTGTGTCTTGAGTATCTCTGCCATTATGATGGTACATCATGGTGGGATTCTTTGACCTTTTGTCTAGTCTACTTCCTTGACCTCAGACTTGCTGTTAGGACTAGACTCTGCCACATTTCTTCAGGGAAGGTCTGGACTAGTCGTGTTGCTGCTTTCTTGTTGCATTAGAATTGAAATTTGCTTTGTCCAAGATGGTGGTGGGTCAGCCTTCTGGAATCTGCTTCCCTGAGTCCCCAGCTATTAACATTCTGTAAGGGGAGCTATAAGGCATGGGTTTCAATGCCAGCTTTGCTAAATAGGTCACTCTGGACCTTTCTTTCTCTGAGCCTCAGTTTCTCCATCTAAAAAAGGGAGGGGTGGGACTAGATGGTCTCCTAGGTTCCTCCCATCTCTGTATCTCATAATCCTCTTATAACAATTGTTTTAATCCCCTATCTGGTTTATAGCAGGTGGATCTGCTCCTGCTGGGTTAATTTTTCTTCTCAGCCAACTGGCCAAAACCACTAGACTTGGCCTTCATCGAGTTGCTCCCAGCATGAGATTAATAGGATCAGCCTAACTTCAGGGCAATAAGAAACCTTCAGACTCACCAAGTTCAACTCACTCATTTTTACAGATGAGGAAACTGAGGCCTAGGGAGAGTAAGTGATTTGTCCAAGGTATTCTTTCCAGCTTCTTCCTAGCCTAATGAGATGCTTTCATTTTGATCCTCTATGACCTGCCTCTCGCTCCCCTTTCCCTGACTGAGCTGAGGAGACAGACCCCACACCTGTTCCCCAGGGCCACAGAACTCTGGGCCACCTGTGTGCTCTTGGGGATTGGCTGGACTTAGCTGCCCTCAGCTTATTCTCCTGTCTTTCTTAGGAGAGGATTTACTGGATCCTAAAGGGGTTGTTAACAAGCCACCCCCACCCCTGCTTACAATTAGAAAGCAGCCTCAAACAGACAGTACGAATCCCTAGAACATTTCCCTCCTACCCATAACAGCAGGGTCTGTCACGACTAGCCCCTGAGGAGAGAGCTGCATGTCCACACAGTATACTAATTGATCTTCCTAATGAGGCCCCTGAGTCATGAAGGGAGGGGTGTGTATGATACAATTTAGGAAGATTTCCATTAATTTGGTTAAAAAGAAAAAGAACAACATTCTGTTGCCTAAAGGTGAGTTTCAGTAAATCTGGAACACACATGCAGACATGCGGGGGGGAGGGGGTAGGGGTGGGGGCGGGGTGCCCATGCAGCCGGCCCAACAAGGATTGGAACACACATGCGGGTGTAAAATAGGAAGGCAGCCCGGGGGCAGGGGAGCCCATGCTGCCTCCCCAACAAGGATTGGCACGCAAGAGACTAATCTCTGGGCCTCGGTTTCCTTTTCTGTAAAATTAATACCAATAACTCACACTTATCTAACACTCTAAGGTTTAAAGAGCTATTTTCCTACATTATCTCATTTAACCTTCATGACAAAATAAAGTCAGTGATATTATTATCTGTATCTTACAGAGGAAAAAGCTAAGTCTGAATGAGGTCCAATGTCTTGTCCTGGACCACACAGTTGGCAAGTGTCAGAGTCATGATTCAAACCCAGGGCTCTCTTGGTTATAACTCCTCTCTACCACCCTGCTCCCCAGTAATGGTACAAGGTGATCAGGATAGGCTTTCTGTAGGAGGTGAGACCTAAGGTGTGTCTGAATGAGGACAGTATGCATTCCAAGTATGAGGCATGGCCTGGGCAAAGGTTTAGAGGCAGGAGATGGATTGTCACTTACAGGAAACCTGGAATAGGATGGTTTGCGTGAGCCAGAATGTATGAAGGAAAGTAATAATACACAATAAAATTGGAAAGGTAGATTATGACACACTTTAAATGCCAAACAAAAGAGTTTGTATTTTTTATTTTCATTTTTCAAATGCTTTATTAACTTTTGATTTACATCATTCATTTCCACCAGATTTTGAGTTACAAATTTTCTCCCCATTTTCCCCCTACCCACTGCCTCAAAATAGTAGTCCCACAGGATATCCCCTCCTCCAATCTGCTCTCACCCATATATTCTCCCATACCCCTTTTGAGTTTTCCAGTAGGGCATGGTGGATCTCTATGCCCCAGTGCCTATATATTTTATTTCCCAATTACATGTAAAATAGTATTGATAATAGTATATATCTATATTTTTAAACATTGAATTTTAAAACTTTGAATTCCAGATTCATTCCCTTCCTCCCTTGTTACCCACCCTTACTGGGAAGATAAGCAGTTCAGTATAGGTTGTACATGTGTAGCTAATGCAAAACATTAACATAGTAGATATATTATAAAAGACTGACTATATTTCCTTCACTCCTATTCCATCTCCCACTTGTTCTGTTCTCTACTTTGATCCTGTCCCTTTTCAAAAGTGGGTGCTTCCAACTTCCCTCCCGCTCAGCTTGCCTTCCCTTCAATCATTCCCCCTCTCATCCCCTTCCCCCCCCACTCTCCTGTAGGGTGAGATACCCTATTTAGTGTGTATTTCATTCCCTCCCCAAGCCAAATTCAATGAGAATAAGGATGAACCATTCCCTTTTGCCTTCCTATTCTTCCCCTCCATTGTAAACATTTTCCCTTGCCTCTTTTGTATGAGATCATTTACCCCATTCTGTCTCTCCCCATCTCCTCTCATTATATTCCTTTCTTACCTCTTAATTTCACCTTTTAAGTATCATCCCTTCCTAATAAATTGGTCCTGTGCCCTCTATCTATGTATACCTGTAAACATATATACACATATATACACACATTCACATATGTATTCAAACGCCCATATACAGACATATGTATATATATATATATATATATATATATTTCTATTCCCTTCAACTATTTTCATACTGAGAAAAGTTTCATTAGTTACAATTACTGTTTTTCCATGTAGGAATGTAAATAGTTCAACTTTGAGAAGTTCCTTATGATTTCTTTTCCCTGTTTACCTTCTCATGCTTCTCTTGCTTCTTGTATCTGAATGTCAAATTTTCTATTCAATTCTGGTTTTTTCATCAAGAATGCTTGAAAGTCCTCTATTCCACTGAATGACCATATTTTCCCCTGAAACATGATACTTAGTTTGCTGGGTAGGTGATTCGTGGTTTTAATCCCAGCTCCTTTGACCTCCAGAATATCATATTCCAAGCCCTTTGATCTCTCAGTGTAGAAGCTGCCAGATCCTGTGTTATCCTGATTGTGTTTCCACAATATTCAAATTGTTTCTTTCTGGCTGTTTGTAATATTCTCTCCGGGAATTTTGGAACCTGGCTATATTATTCCTAGGAGTTTATTTTTGGGATCTTTTTCAGGAGGTGATCAGTGGATTCTTTCACTGATATTACTAAATATTGAAGATTTCTTGGAGGATGATTTCTAGGTTCTTTCTTTGATCATGGCTTTCAGGTCATCCAATAATTTTTAAATTATCTCTCCTGGATCTATTTTCCAGGTAAATGTTTTTTCCAATGAGATGTTTCACATTGCCTTCTATTCTTTCATTTGTCTGAATCTGTTTAATAGCATCTTGATTTCTCATAAAGTCATTAGCTTCCATTTCTCCAATCTAATTCTGAAGGAATGATTCTCCTCAGTGAGCTTTTGAGATTCTTTTTCTATCTGGCAAATTTGGCTTTTTAAGGCATTCTTCTCCTCATTGCCTTTTTGAGCCTCTTTTGCCATTTGAGTTAGTCTATTTTTTAAGGTGTTATTTTCCTCAGTCAAGCTGTTGATTCTCATTTCTTAATTTTGTTGCATCATTCTCATTTCTCTTCCCAATTTTTCCTCCACTTCTCTTATTTGCTTCTTTAGGTCCTCTATGGCCTGTAACCAGCTTGTATTTTCCTTTGAAGCTTTTGGTCCAGGAGTTCTGACTTCACTGTCTTCCTCCTGTTTCATGCTTTGATCCTTTTTGTCCCCCAAATAGGAGTCTAATGTTGGGTTCTTCTGTTTTCTTTGTTTCCTTTGCCTGGTCATGTTGCCACTCAATTATTTGACTTTTGGGCTTTTTGCCACAGTAGGACTCTGCTACCAGACAGGGGAGCTTTTTACCAAATGCTAGGGTTTTCTCAGCTGCCAGATGTATTAGTTGGGTGCCCTTGCTGAAGCCTCCACACTCTCTGTCAAGCTGGACACACACCCTAGGACCTCCACCCTAGACTTCAATCCAGATCCAAGCAGGTTAGAGCAAGAGCAATTACCTCTCAGACTGGTCGCTTGGTCCCCCTACACTCTGCAGGCCAGGAACTGAAGCTGCCATGTGGAGGCAGCTGCACAGCTGCAACTCCTCAGCAGCTTCTTGTCCCGAAGGCAAAAGCTGACGCACTCCCAACCACTGGGTCCCAAATTCCACACTGCACTGACCTCTCACTTTGTCCTTAGCATCTATGTGTTGATAATTCTGGATCGCCACCGCTGCTGGTGATTTGGAGTCCCTTTGGCTGCTCAGGCCCACCCTGGGGCTAAAACCTTGGTGTGGAACTGGGCTTGGCTCCCAGAGCTCTGTGCTGGCCAATTCCTGTAGGTCTGCCAGGCTGTCCTCAAAGGGAGGTTAGCTTCTCTGTGTCATTTTGTGGGTTCTGTACCTCCAAAGTTTGTTCAGAGTTCCCTTTTACATGAATTGGGGAAGGTGGAAGCCAGAGCCGCAAGGAGGACCTGCTTCTACTCCACCATCTTGACTCTGTCCCCCTGCGATTACCACTCAAAAGAGTTTATATTTGATCCTAGAGATAAGAGAAAGTTGCTGGAACTTCTTACGCAAGAGGGTGCCATGGTCAGACCTGTGTTTTAGTAATATTAGTAGCCATGTAGAAAGATGGATTGGAAGGGGAGATCTGAGGCAGGGAGATCAATGTCTCAGAACCACAGATTTCAGACTTTGAAGGGTAATTTAGTGGTTATATAGTCAGATCTGTATAGGAAAGGAATCTTGACTCTAACACATTCAGCAAGTGGCCATCCCTGAGGTTATGGCCAAGAGGTGATAAGGGTGTGGGCTGGAGTGGTGGTCCAGTGGGCAGAGAGAAGGGGACATTTGAGTCTGTGCTTTTAATTGTTGACTTTTGTCTTAGATTTAATTTCTAGTGAATTTCTGGGAATCTCTCACCCTTTCCGATTAGAAATTGTATGACCTGAATTTGATTATCAGCTTTGTTACTTAAAGGATTCAGAGATGAGAATTAGCTTGGAGATGTCCTAGTCTAAATCTACTTGTTACAGATATGGAAACTGAAGCCCATAGAGGGAAACAGACTTTCGTAAGATGACACATGAAGTAAGTAGAGGAGGCAGGATTCAAACATGCATCCTCTGATCCCAAACCTCATGCACCTCCCAACACTGGGCTGCTTTGTGTGAGACTGGGCAATTCATTCAATTTCTCTGTGCCTTGGTTTCCTCCTCTGGAAAATGGGAGGGGGGCAGTATTGGGCTACATGATTGGTCTGCCTCTAAACCCTATAGTCCTTATGACTATCCCCTCATTTATTATTCAGGAGGAAGAATATCGAAGTCGAAATAGAATTCTGGTCTCTCACTAAACATCTGTCCTTAGGGAAAACGAAACAAAGATGGACTTTATGTGTGCCTCATGGATGTCTCAGGCTTAGAGCAGAGGGCACGTAGCATGAGGTGGCTGAGTTAATAATATCTCATTTCAACATGACAAGGGTGGTGGCTTGAGCCGTGTGACTTAGCTATGGCAAATGGAAGGTATTGAGTTTTCTGGAGTTGGCTGAGATTTCGGTGCTCTCCATCTGTTTTGGGAACTCTTTTTTCCTTTTAATTAGAAAACTCTGGGACCTTCACATGCTTGGTTTAAGGGTGGGGGTGGGAAGAGCTCCTTGTCTCTAGGTGCCTTTTAATTGATTTAAAGTAAGAGAACTGAAAACGTGGGCTCATGGAATGATTAGGACTAGAAGGACATTTAGAATATGCAATATTAGAACTTAAAATGTTAGATTATAAAACATTACAGACAGAAGTGATCATAGAATTTAGAATATCAGAACATAGAATGTCAGAGATGGGAGGGACCTTAGAATATAGAATGTAAGAGTTATGAAAGACTTTGGAACATTGAATATGAGAGCCGGGAAACAATCCTAGAACACAGTATGTTAGACTTTAGACTGTTTTGAGTCAAAGGGCATTTAGAACCCAAATATGAGAACATAGGATGTTGAAACATTGAACATTTTAAGGCTGGAAATGACCTTAGAGCATAGAATGTTGGAGCTGGGAGGCAGCTTAGAAGAGGAAATGTCAGAGCCAGAAAGGATCTCAGGGTCTCCATATCTAAAAAAAAAGATAAATTCTAGAAGGGAATCCTTCAGACTGTTATGGACAAGGTGGGAAATAGAAGGTCCAGAGGCAAGGTGATACACTAATTTGGAATTAGAGGTTAGCACTCACTATGATCAGGCAAATACAACCTTCCCTTTTGGGTTACTTCATTTGTAAAATGCCAGTGTTGGATTCCTAAGCTCTAAAGTCCCTTCCAGCCCTAAAGGCTAATGATTTAAGAAAGTCTTTCTACAGAAAACCTGTAGAAAAGGCCCCTCAGTGACAGAAAATAACTCTATGTTGAAATGAGAAGGGGGAGTAATCCCCCCAAACTCCCTACCCCCTTTTCAAAGCTGTTTTAAGAAATGTGTTTAACAGAAAACAGACTCTGTAAGAAACTGACTTACTACCTTATTTTATGAAGGAAGAGAAGGAAAATCCATAGACAGGGAAGGAAAACCTGCACTGGAAAGTTAGCCCTTCATCATCTGAAATCACCTTTGTTCTCACATTCTGGAGGGGGCTTGGGGTTCCATGGGGAGTAAGGAGCTGGGCCGGGTAGGGGCCAAACAGATGGTTTGCCAGTTACCTCTCTGATAAGTACCCTCTCCTGATAACCTGTATGAAGTTAATATATAGGTCCCCAGAAGACTGACCAAGAGCCAGGGCTATCAGACCAGACCAATAGAGAACAGCAGAGAGGGGCCCCAAGCTTACCTGGGGGTGCTACCCCTGCAGCTTCTGAGCTGAGGTTACCTGAACCTAGAGTAAAAGAGACCAAATAAAGGCACAGGCCTGTAGTTCAGCGAAACTAGGGAGTCCATCAAAAGAGAAAAAAGGGGCCCTGATGGATGAGTCTGAGGGCAAGGGCAGAGAACTCAGGTCAAGTAGGTGGCATAGAATATGGGAGGGATATGTTTTAGGGATGGGCAGCATCCAGAGGCATTTGGGGCTGAGAATGTCATAGCTTGGAGTCCCTTTGGCAGTCATCTAGTCATGGGATCATAGCTTCAGAGCAGGAAAGGACCTTAGGTTCCCTCCTCATTTTATTGATGAGGAAGCTGAGGGCCCGAAATATGATTTATCCAGGGTTATGTAGGTAGCAAATGGTAGGGATGGGATTCGAATCCAGGTCTTGTGACTTCAAAACCAGTATGATCCAAACCCTTTATTTTGTAGATGAGAGCTTGAGGCTGGAGAGAGGAAGTGCCTCACAAAAGGCAAACACACCTTCTGGTGGCTGAAAAGGACTTTCTGGAGTCTGAAGCCTGAGTTCTCTTGTGGTGCAAGGGGTGACTCCCTGCCAGCTCCAAGCTCCTTCTGCCTCTGGGACTGTCATTCTGGACCATGTGTGGGTCCATGTTTGTCACTGATGGGTCTCTTCTGGATGCAATGAGGGGAGAGAGAGGGAGAAAAGGAGACAGAGACAGAGAGAGAGGATACCCTTTTGTAAAAGTTAATTCATGTTAATTTGTTAAATAACTGGGACACTAATCACTTTCCAGTAACCAGTGAAGGAAACACACTGGAATAAAGGTTTGAGCCAATAGTTTTATAGGAGAGACAGGTATCCTCAGGGATGCCCTTAAAATCTTGAAGGGGAGATGTATCCAACTCTGCTCTGAGGGAGTACGGCCAGAATATCGCTCCACTGAATACATAGTTTACTCTGCTGCTAACTGACTGATTGATTCAATGAAGGTATGTGTGTCCTCTATGATTACATTAATTGGAGTGAGGTTGGTAACTCCCACTATTAGACATACATGCTTTATTTCATCTTTAAAACACTGGGAGGAAATTGTTATGATCTCTGGTTTTTTATATGAAGAAAATGAGTCTCCGAATTGCATACCATTCCAGCTGAAAGGGGCTTTAGAACTTAGAATATCAGTGCTGGGAGGGTCCATATAACAGAGAACAGAGAACAGGACATTTGTGCATGGGACTTTAGAATAGACACCAAGAGAACCTAGAATGATAACCCTGGGAGGGCATCTTAGAGCATGAACATAGAATATCAGAAAGAAGTTCCAGAATTTTAGAGATTGGAGCAACCTTAGACCACTAAAGACCAACACTGGAAAGGACTTTAGACTCTAGAACATTAGAACATAGAAGGTTAGAGATGGGAATGACTTTAGAACAGAGGAAATAATACCGATAAGATTAGAACCCAGGTCTTCTGACGGATCTTTCCAATGGACCTTGGCTTCCCGTTGGGGCTGGATGGCCTCTGTGAACAGGGAAGAGTCCAGCTCCAATGGGGGATAGCAGGCCTGAACTCCTCCCCTTCTGTCTCTTGCTCCCTCCTCACCTGTCCTTCCCCACTCTTGAGAGGCTGGCAAGGTTATAAGGAATATAATTTCTCTGGAAGTCTTTTGTACAGGGTGGCATAAATCTCAGGCCATTCAAAGTAAACACAGTCTAGAGTGAAGGCCCTAAATCTCTTCCTAACCTTGCCCCTGTGGGTCTGCTCTCTGAAACTCAGAGGCAAACAACAGTCCTCCTAATCCCTGCCTTTTCTTCATGGGCTTTAAGAATCTTAATGGGGAAGTGAGTGCCTTGAAAAACAGAAGGTAATAGAACCAGAAGCTATATTTTTAAAGAATGTCGGTCAGGCTCAAAGCCTGCAAGTCATCTTTGAAACAGAGAATTAGAGTTCATAGCAACAACAGAGAGAGAGAGAGAGAGAGAGAGAGAGAGAGAGAGAGAGAGAGA
>NW_027185852.1:17274547-17284979 GCF_028583685.1 Petaurus breviceps papuanus | reverse complement strand
AGAGAGAGAGAGAGAGAGAGAGAGAGAGAGAGAGAGAGAGAGAGGAAAGGAGGGGAAGAGGGAGAGGGAGAGAAAGAGAGGGGGAGGGGGAGGAGGAGGGAGAGGGAGAGGGAGAGAGAGAGAGAGAGGGGGAGAGGGGAGAGGGAGAGGTTTGGACTTTCCCTCTCCAATAGAAAGGCAATCCTATCTTCTCAGTTGTCCCCTAACTTGGAGAGAGCCTCCTAAGAGTGGTCTTGTTTTAAGTAGCTGCTGCTATTTCTGAGATTTTCTGCAGAATGGTAATAATTGTCTCGATGTCTTTTATGGACCAGTGGAAGCTGTGTGCTGGCTCCTAGTGATTCATCTGGAAGGATTAGATGTAAACAAGTCAGCCTAGTAGGAGAGAGGCTGGGAGGGGGATGGCTCTGTGCAGAAAGATGGTTCTCCAGAGTTGGACCCAAGTTGGGGTGAAATGGAAGCTGGTCGTCTCAGGGGTCCTACAGGGGCACCCCCATGCCAACAAAGAGGACGGCTCTTCTAGGACTAACTCAGGCTAGGTGCCCTGTGATGGAGAGCCATCTGCCAGATGGGTGCAGAAAATGGAGGGACTTTCTCCCACCAGGGAAAAGGACTAGAGGGGAAATAAAGTGCCTATTATGCACCAGGTTTTAGAGAGAGCAGAATGAACATATGGAGGAGATATGAATTTAGCATAAATACCAGGTGATTTCCCTGGGGGTCAGGATGGGGGAGGGGGAGATTAGGGAGGAAACTGAGCTTTGAAGGAGGTGAGAGGCAGAGTGTATTCTAGGCCTGGGTAATCTGTCAATCAGCTTGTCAATCAACAAGCATTCATTAAGCCTTAAGGCTGAGAATACAAACATAGAAAGACAGGCCCTGCCCTAAAGGAGGGTATATTCTATCGTTGGTCAGTTGCTTCAGCCAGTCCCACACTTTGTGACCCCATTTGGGGCTTTCTTGGCAGAGATACTGAAGTGGTTGGCCATTTCCTTCCCCAGATCATTTTTACAGATGAGACAAATAGTGAAGTGACTTGCCCAGGGTTACACAGCTAATAAGTGTCTGAGGCCAGATTTGAACTCAGGAAGATGAGTCTTCCTGACTCCAAGCCCAGTGCTCTAGCCACTGTACCATGTAGCTGGTTATATTTCAATGAGGGAAGACAAAGGGAGAGAATTCCAGGGCTGGAGGTAGCCTCAAGGATGAAGAGATTTCTAGAGGATGGTCAACAGAATCCTGTGGAGGGTCTGGAGTGCAGCCTAGTGAAGAACAAATCTGAAAACGGAGGTTAGAATGGGTGTTGAAGGTCTTCTAATACTAAACAGGAGAATTTCTGTTTGATCCTAGGAGAAATAGTAGTGTTTGAGTTAACTGAGCAGAGAAGTGAGAATGATTGGGTCTGTGCTTTGAGAACATCACTGTGGCACCTGGGTGTAGGGTGGAGAGGCTGAAGGCAGGGAGACCAGTTTCACGGCTATTGCAGCAGTCCAGGGGACAGGGACAGAACTAGATCAGAGGCCTGCATTTGGAGTTTGAGGACCTGGATTCAAATCCTGACTCCCGTTCTTCTCTGGGTCTTCTTTTCCTAATCTGTAAATTGAAGGCTTTAGACTCAATGGCCTCCAAGTTCCCTTCCAGCTTTAAATCTGTGGTCTTCTTTGGAGGTCACCATTGACCTTATGGTCTTTTCTTAGCTTTTGTCTTTCTTTGCTGCAGCATCTGTGTCCTGAGGACATCTCTCCTCCTTTGGCTTCTCAGACACCCCTCAATGTTGGATTCCCTTGAACTTTTCCAGACAATCTTTTCCTGCCTCCTGGGCTGGTCCATCTTCCTCTTTGTGCTCCATTAGTGCCCTTAGCCTTCTCTTTGCCCTTTTCACTCTCCATCTAGCTAATCTTGGCCACTTTCATGACCTTTGACTCCCAAGTCTTGGTAGCCCACTCCTTTCTCCTAAACTCCAGTCCCAAATTTCCAAAGGTTTGGTGTATGTCTTCACATGGGCAGCCCACAGAGGCACCTCAAATTTAACCCAACCTGCCATATTTATGTGGATGGCACCACCAGCTTCCCCCTCACTGAGACTTTACATTTTTGATTCATCTTCATTCATTCATGAATCAATAAATATTTATTAGGCATTTAATAGGCTCCAGACACCCTGGAAAAAAAGGCATGAAACATTTCCTGCCATCAAGGGGCCCACATTCTTTCGGGGCAGATAAGGTACACAACAGGTATACATATCAGCAGATACAAAATCAATGCAGGGGAAAATAATCATTGCCCTTCAGTGTTGTTGTGAGGAAAGTATTTTGTAAAGAGTTGTAGAAATATGAATGATGCTATTATTATAAAGACCAGTCATGGGGCAGCTAGGTGGCACAGTGAATAGAGCACTGGCCCTGGAGTCAGGAGGACCTGAGTTCAAATCCGGCCTTGGACACTTAAGACAAAAACTAGCTGTGTGACTTTGGGCAAGTCACTTAAGCCCAATTGCCCTACCTTTCCCTCTACAAAAAGCAAACTAAATTAAACTAAAATAAAGACCAGTCAGTTCTGCATAGAAAAAATTAACACAGAAACCTTGTTAGTTATAGGGGGCACAAGGATTGCTTGATGGATTTAGTCTGTTGACTTCATTCTGAAAAGAGAACAGAGGTCTAGAGAGGAGCCAGAGATGAAGAGTTGAAAGGGTCCTACAGGTCATCTGGTCTAACCCCCCTCCCTCATTGTGAAGATAAAGAAGCAGAGGCTCAGAGAGTCAGAATTAGGGTTGTTACACAGGAGCAGAGAAAGGCTTATTGCAAATATTATAGTCATAGATGGTAAGCTCCTCAAGGGCAGGGACTGTCTTTTGCTTCATTTTTATCCTTATTGGTTAGCACAGTGCCTGGAACACAGTAGGTGCTTAATAAGTGTTTAGTGACTAGAACCTAGATCTCTTGTCATTTGCTCATTAATTCTTTTGAGGGCACGGCAAGTTGATTCCTTCCTTTCCCCCTAAAACTCAAGTTTTCTTCATAGTTACAGGCTGGTGGAGTTTTTTGAGCCTTGGAGGTAAGCATGGGATCTCTGTTGACCAGGTCAGCATGTCATGGGTAGAACCAAGAAGTCCTGTGTTCAAATCTTGCCACTACTGATATTTACTAGAGTTGTGCTGCTGGGCTAGGAAGGGATCTAACCTCCTCCTCGAGGCTCGGTTTCTCTATCTGAGAAATGACATATAAAATACCTGTGAGGGCTACCTAGCAGAGTTCTCATGAACCTCAAGCGACCTCATGCATAAAAAGGGCTTTGCAAACCGTAAAATGTGATTTTCTATGATTATCTGATCACCCCGTTGTCTAAGCAGCTACAACAGTAATATTAGTTATTATAATTATTATATTACATCTGCTCGTTTTCATCACAGCACTTCCAGGTCTACCATGGGAGGCAGTGCAGTAGAGTGTGAAGTCAGAGCCTGCTTCTGATGCTTACTGCCCACGTGACCTTGGGCAAGTCTCATTTTCCTGGACTTTCAGTTTCCTCTTCTCTAGCATAAGGAGGTTGGCCATGATCCCATGTGGGATCAGATACTTCAAGGTTCTTTTCTGTCTCTGTCAGCATCCTGAGCCCAGCAGGTTCCATCTGCCTGGGAGTCTGGAGTCTGGGGAAGGTGCGAGTGTGTTCTGCAGAGTTTCTCATCCGTAGTTGGGCGTACCCAACTTCTGAGCTCAGAGCTGGCCCCGAGAGATATAGCTCTCTGTTCCTGGCTTTGGGTGGGTGACTCCACCCAGAGTCTCCAGTAGAGACTTCCTATGCACTCACTGAAGGAGTTGTTTGCTCTAGATCTCCGCTGATGATGGATGGATTGCACCCATCTTTTTACTGGACAAATGCATCCTATAACTTTTACTTTGCAAATGGTACTGGAGTCGGGGCATGCTCCTGCTCTCTGGCTCCCCCTCCTGGACTGGTTTCAAGCTCCTGAAGAGGGCCTGCTGATCAGGCTGAGAATGGGGGCTCAGTCAGCATTTTCTGGCCAGCATCATTGGATCGTAACTTGAAAGCTTAGAAATATTGAATCTAACCTCTTCATTTGACTGGGAGGCGGTGATGGAGAGAACTGGATTTAGGGTCAAGGGACACCTGAGTCTGAAGCCCAGCCTGTCATTTATCATTTACCTGGAAGATCTGGGACTTGCTTTATTTATCTGGAAAATGAGAGGTTTGGCCTAGATTGTCCCTTCTGGTTCGTACATAATCCTCGGAGCTATAATGATAGGGGAGCAAAGGGGAGTGACTCACCCAAAGGTACAGATAGAGTGAAGGTGGAGCAGAGTCAAACCCATGCCTTAGAATTCCAAATTCAGGACTCTTCCTGTTTGGCTACTGCTCTCTCAAGGGATCTCAGTGAGTCTAAAGGACCATGAATGAGTCTAATTCCTCACGCCATTTTTACAGGTGAGAAAACTGAAGCCCAGACAGAGGAAGCTATTTGCAAGGTCAGAGTCAGCTAGTGAAAGCTTCTGATCTGAATCTCCTGATTCCTTGTTTGTGCCCTTAGGAAAATGGGAATAATTATAGCAGCAGAAGTCGCTCTTGCCCTCTGAGCATTTGATTAGCATAGTTTGCTTTCAGGTCACTTTCATTAACTATATCCCTTCTGCTTCCCTGGTGCAGAGAATCATCTCTTGTAATGAGGAATTAGAAAGCAAAGGGGGAGGTGGCATGCAGTTGGGTCAAAGTATTTGAAATTCTACACAATACTCTATACCTAGACTCCCTGGCCTATGCAAAGGCTCCTCTAGAGCCAAGAGAGCCTATTGTAATTACACAAATAACTCGAATTTCTATGATGTTTTAAGGTGTCCAAAATGCTTTCCTTCTGGCAGCTCTGTGTGTGGAGTAGCAGAACCATTGACCCTCATTTTACAGATGAGAAAAATCAGGCCCAGGGCGAAGGATCATTCCATTTATAATTACAGGACCTGGGTTCAAATCCCAACTTTGGAACTTAACTATTTGACTTTGTAAAAGTGATTTTGACTCTCTTGGCCTCAATTTTCTCATCTGCTAAATGGGGAAATAGGGTTGGCTCAAACTACCTAGAAGATCCCATAAATGCCTAGTCTATGGCCCTATGCCTTGGAGTTTTTAATTAACTTGTCCAACATCATATAGACAGTATCTTTTTTTTTTTTTAAGCAATCGGGGTTAAGTAACTTGCTCAAGGTTACATGGCCAGTTCTTTCTAGGTGTGGTGCTGAGTATCTGAGCCCGGATTTGATCCAGGTCATCCCAACACTGGAGCCGGCACTCTTACTCGCTGAGCCACCTGGCCGCCCCTAAGCAATTGGGGTTAAGTAACTTGCTCAAGGTTACACGGCCAGGTGTTTCTGGGTGGGTGCTAAGTGTCTGAGCCCGGGATTCGATCTCCAGGTCTTCTCAACACTGGAGCCGGTGCTCTTACTCGCTGTGCTACCTGGCCGCCCATATAGATAGTATCTAAACCAGAACTTGAACCCAGGAGTCTCCAGTGCTGAGCCCTGTGGCTCTTTTTCTGTACTATGCTTTGACACAGACTTAAGAAGGGCCCACACCCTCAGATTATGGTTGTGAAGGGCAACAGGCTGGCACAGAGGGTCAATCAAAATGGAAAATTCAAAAAGAACATGGTGTTGTTTTTATTCATTTTCCTTTTCCTTAGGACCCACCTTTATTCTCAATTCTCTCTTCCTTTTGAAAATATTTATTTTGTTATTGTATAGAGAGTAGACAACGAGGCATTGAGAAACACCTGTGCAAACAGAGGGCAGAATGTTCAGCCAGTCTTGAGAATGCTATTTCTAGGTCATCTGTAAAATGGTGGGGGTTTGGGGACTCCATGTTTAAGGGCCTTTTTCGGTTTGAATTTGTAATCAGGAATTCTCAAATGTTGGCCATTCCCAGGTTTTCCATGAAGTTTCTTGTTTGTTTTTAAAATGAGGTTTAATATGGCTGGGTGACCACTTGGTGGGCTTGTGAATACAGAGATTCCTTTGTGTCTGGGCTTGACTTGATGGCTGCTAAAGTCTTTGATGGCTCCCACAATCCATGATATCTTTTGATTTGCCATTCCAATCATTTCCAGACATCCCTCCCCATTCCAGAATTGTACTAGACTTTGTGACAAAGTTAAGCAAAAGCAGCAGATGAGCGGTGACCAAACCTGACAATGCATGTTTCATGCACCCGTAGACCATCATTGCTTTGCTGAGAGGATTTGATTATCTGTATAAGGAGTGTGGTGCTGGCTTCCCTGGGCTTGTGTGCAGGAATGGGCTACATCTCAGGACCAAACTAGATCTCTCCTCCAGGCCTTTCTAGAATCCCCAGCACCCTTGCTTACTCATAGATTTTCAGAGGATTGTACATTCTGTTCTCTTTGCCATGGCGTAGTAAAGCCACAGAAATTGACTAGGGCTGAAATATTTGATCCATTAATGAGAATCCTGAATTCTTCCAGATTTGGCATGGCAGCAATAAATTCAGCCCTCTGCATTTAGGGGTGTATCTTTCAGCTAGCCTGGGAAAGAACATTGAAAACAATAAAGCACCAGGCCAGCTACAGAGGGAGAATGACTTAGGGTGATAATAGGAAAGGTAGATGGGGTTTAGTTTGTCCCTCTCTCCCCCCAAACTGTTCTTTTCGGGGAAGCTCCAGTCTCTGTTTAGGCTGCTGAATGCCCTTGGAGAAGAAATAGCAGGTCGATGGGTGCCCCAATTAGTTGTGACGAGAACTCTGGGGGCTTGGTTTTAGGTAAGGGCTCTAGAGGATTCCAAGGCCTCCAGGGTTTTCTGGTCTACTGCAGGGTTGGACACAAAACCTCTTCTGGAACTAGGTGCACACCCATCTCCTCTACCCGTTCTAGCTGCTTTTTGGGGCCACAGAGCCTCCAGTGGAAATGAAATGGTCTGCCTAAGGATGAAAAGAAACGGCCATCGTCAGAGATCGTGGGATCATAGGTTTAGTCTGGGAAAAGTGCTGGAGAGATCAGCTAGGCTAACGTTCATTTGATGGATGAGGAATTGAGACTCTGAGAGCTTGGAAAGACAGTGTGGTGCAGTGGATAGATTTCAATCCTCCCTCTGATTGCGGGCAAGTAACTGAAAACTGGCAATGCTCTGAGTTCTAGCGTCCTCATCTCCAAATGGGGCTAATCAGACCTCCAGCTCTCACCCAACCTGCTCGGTAGGGGCTGACGCTGTTTTGGTCTAGACCTTTGATTTCATTGGGTTAGCAGCTCACCTCCCAGGTCTGCCACTTACCACCTCAGAGCATTGCTTAGGATGCCGAGAGCTAAAGGGGGTTTCCCACAGTCACGTGGTCATCATGGATCAGAGGAGACTGGCACTTAGTCTGGCCAGCTTTCTCTCCATTGTGCCCTGCTGCCCTTCATGGCTTCTTAAGAGGCTTAAATGAGACAGGATGGAGAGCATTTCTTCAACTTAACCCCCCACATGATGATTATTGTTTTAAATGTTCACGGCTAGTGAGCAGCAGAATTGGGGGCCAGACCCTTGTCCTTTGTTGCTCTCTTTGCATGGGGGACTCCTCTGTAGGGGTTGATAGGGAAAGTTCTCCCATCATCATGATGAGCTAGACGTGCATACATAGCTTAGTGGGCAGAAAGCTAGGCCTGGAATCAGGAAGGCTTAGTTAGAACCCTGCCTCAGGCACTTAGGAACTGTGTGATCCTGGGCAAGTCACTTCTCTCTGGGTCTCAGTTTCCTCACCTGAAAAATGAGAAGATTAGACTAGATGATGTCAGGGGTCCCTTCTGGCTCTAAATCTGCAGTCCAAGGGCCCTTTAAGGGCCCTTCCAGCTTTGACTATGGTCTTATGATATCTTAAGGAAGAGTACAGGCATATATCATATCATAACATACATCATTTCATATCTCACCCTTGTAGTCTTAAGGAGGAACAAACACACACACACACACATATATCTCTTCTATTTTTTTTTTGCCTTTTAGAGGGCAGTTGGGGTTAAGTAACTTGCCCAAGGTTACACAGCTGCCTTTTTTGTGTGAGTGTTAAGTGTCTGAGGCCGGAACCGAACTCGGGTCCTCCTGACTCTGGGGCTGGCGCTCTACTCACTGGGCCACCTAGCTGCCCCATCTCTTCTCTTCTTAAGGACACATATACATATACATACACACATATCTCTATAGCTCTGTCTCTCTATATAGACACACACATGAGACTAGAAGGGATCCAAGATGAGGTATACCTGTACACACTATTTATGATATATACCTCTATATGATACATTATGTGTGTGTTTGCCTGGACGGCTGGGTTGCAGAGCAAGCTTTCCAGCTCTCCCCTATATCTGTATTGTTACTAAATGCCACGTTGAGGCTTCTGAAGCTTCCAAGGACTGCACCTAACTTTTTGCAGTATTGCAGTGGTTGAAAGGAAAATTGGTGTATATGTTTATCTCCAAAAGCTGAAAAACTTGGGGTGAGGGGGAGTCAAAGACCATGTGAGGGGCCCATAGACTGTCCTCTGGGGAAGGGAAGAGGTAAAAGGAATGGTTTATCCTGACCATAGCTAGGAGTGAAGACTGATGGGGTGTGTGTGTGTATAAATATACGTATGTGTGTGTGAGTGTATGTGTGTGAGTATGTGTGTGTGAGTGTGTATGTGAGTGTGTGTATATGTATGTATGTGTGTGAGTGTGTGAATGTATGTGTGTGAGTGTGTGTGTGTGAGTGTGAGTGTGTGTGTGCCCCTGTTCTGTTCAGGGTAAGTTATGGGCCTTACTGATAAAACCACCCTGCCCCTCCTCCCCCTACAATGTATTGCTTCTCTCCCAAGGCCGGTTCGTTTCTGGACAATCTTAAAGCAATGAGAGGGCTCTGGACACTGGAGCCAGAAGCCATCATGACAGATGGCAGTCATGTCCAGCAGATGGCAGCAGTAGCTCAGAGAATCAGTTAGCAGACGGGAGCCGGGCTCTCCAGAGAGGCAGAGAGAGAGGGCAGTGGCCGATGGCTGTGGAGGCAGGGTGGTGCAGTGGTTAGGGAGGCTGAGTCACTCCAGAGCAGCCCTAGGAACACACCAAGCGACCTCACACAGGTGGAGCCAGAAGCTCTGAGGCCCTCGGGTTGCTAGGAGACAGGTGCTGGGAGATGTTTTAGCCCCAGAGCATCCCGCCTCCCCTAGGAGGAAGGCCTCATTCCTGGGGAGCGTGCCCAGGGTGGGAATCTGGAGGAGATGGTGCCCTTGGCCCCAGAGCTAGGACCGGCTGAGGTCTCATAGAAGGAAAATCCTCCTAATGACTGACGTTATCCCAAAGGGAATTCTCTGGCTCTTGCCCTCTCTGAGGTCCTTACACAAAGGCTGTGCCCACCTTTCAGGGGGGCCATCGAGTGGAGCTAGGTGGGGGATTGATAGAGCACTAGGTCTGTGGGCAGGAAGAGCACAGTTCAAGTCCTGACTCAGACACTTCCTATCCATGGACCCTGGGCAAGGCAGGAAGCTGGGTCCAAGGAATTCTCCATGTTTTGTTTGGAGGAGAGAAGACTTGGGGCGGGGCAGGGTGATGATGTCTGCCAGTCTTGGAAGGATTCTCACAGAACATTAGGGTTTTATCAGGCCCTGAGGGCAGGAGGAGCCACGGGTGAATGCTGCAAATAGACAGGATTTGGGTTCAATATAATGAAAACTTGCCAATGCTTCGAGCTGTCCAAAAAGACAGCCTCGAGAGAGAAGGGGCTTCCCCGTCTCTGGCGCTCCAGGATCCTGGTAATGCAGGACCTCACAGGTCATCTGGTCCAATCCCCCCATTTTACAGTTGAGGAAATCGAGGCCTGGGGAAATTAAGAGACCTGACCAAGGACACACAGGTAGAAACTGAAGCAGGATTTAAACCCAGGTCCTGGTCTTCAAGTGTGGGTTAGCTAGATGACCACCTGCGAAGCATACTATAGAATGTTAGTGGGCCAGGCCTGGAGTCTGGAAGCCTGGAGCTCAAATGTGGCTTTGGATGCTTGCTAGCTGTGTGACCTCCTGCCTCTCTTTCCTCATCTGTAAAATGGGGATAATAATAGCACCCACCTTGCAGGGCTTTTGTGATGATCAAAGGAGGCAATATTTGTAAAGTGCTACATGATACTTGTTGGTGATGTTTCTGAGATTCTTGGTTTGGAACATGTTGGGCTAAGTAGACTTAGCAGCCATTGTGCCTCTGAGCTACTGAGAACTACCTGCAAATTTGGCTAAACTAACCTCCCCCCCTCTCTCTGGGTCTGTCTTTCTGTGTGTGTGTGTCTCTTCCTCTCTCTCTCTCCCCTCTGTCTCTGTTTTTGTCTCTGTCTATCTCTCTGTCTCTGTGTCTCCCTCTCTCTCCTCTCTCTGTCTCTGTCTCTCTCTCTGGGTCTCTCTTTCTGTGTGTGT
>NW_027185852.1:17272142-17274537 GCF_028583685.1 Petaurus breviceps papuanus | reverse complement strand
TCTCTTCTCTTCTCTTCTCTTCTCTTCTCTTCTCTTCTCTTCTCTTCTCTTCTCTTCTCTTCTCTTCTCTTCTCTTCTCTTCTCTTCTCTTCTCTTCTCTCTCTCTCTCTCTCTTCTTCTGTCTGTCTCTGTCTCTCTCTGGGTATCTCTTTATGTGTGTGTGTCTCTCTCTCTTCCTCTGTCTCTGTCTCTGTCCCTGTCTCTCTCTCCTGATAACTTTTGAGCATGTTACCTGTAGCATTCCTGGACACTTAGTCATGGATGGCCTCATTGTTGCCTTTCCTTGTAGCCTTAAGCTGCTATTTATTACTTATTATTTTCTCCTATCCATGTGGGCAAGCCTTTCAGCTCTCTGGGCCTCAGTTTCCTCATTGGTGACCTCAGAGTCTTTCCATCCCCAGGTCTATGATTGTCTGACTAAATGATGTCTGAGAACCCTTCTGTACCCAAGCCTCTGAAGAACAGCCTCTGGTCTGCTTTCAAGGTTTACACGAGCCAGATCTGGGAGGAAATTTTAGACGATATTCAGCTCAGTCTCCTGAACTGCACCTCCTTTTTCTAACAGAGATCTCCTTTCCCATCAACACTTCAGCAAGACAGAGAGAAAGAAAGTCACTCATATCCCCACCCTGCTTTGATGAGAGTTCTCACTGCTTGGGCATTTCTTTCTGTGTTACCCATTCTTTTTGAAATCCTGCCCTTTTCTGACTTCACTTCCTCAGGGAGCTGACTAGAGGCTGGGCCAAAGGCCATATGCCTACACGATGCAGCATTTTCAAAGTATTTCCCTGCTTGCAGAGCTGGGGAAACCAAATGCTTGTGGACCCCTCTGAGAGCACTGACCATTCCTTCTGTGTCTGGGCCTCTGGCCTCTGTTCTGTGGACAGCCAGCCAGCCTCACGTGTACTCTCAGTTTAGTCTTATGGATTTGTCAGGCCCAAAGAATGGCCTGTCATTACCCTGACACTGAGCAGGCAGGAGCTGCTGGAGGCTTCTTGGGACAGAAGCAGACAAGGGAACCCTTTATCCGAATGTGTGAGGTATACAACAAGGGTGTTGCAACAGGGCTGACTTCCCCCAATTCAGTTCTGTTCAATTCAATTCAATTTGATTCAGAGGCAGTCCGGCATCATGGCTATGGCCCCGTCCAAGAAGAAAACATACAGCATGGGGGAAACTCATGCAAAGACAGGGGGGTAGGGGATGGGATGTCATGTATGGTGAATGCCAGTAAGTCACCTCATCTCCAAGGTAAAATATGTGAAAAGCACTGTGAAATCAGTGTGGAGAGAGAGAGGCAGACTGTGAGGGGCTTTAAGTGAAAAAATAAAGAATTTTATTAAGCTTTTATGATATGGTCAGATTTTTTTTTTTTAGACAGGCAGCTAGGTGGCACAGTGGATAGAGCACCTGGATTGGAGTCAGGAGGATCTGAGTTCAAATCCAGCCTCAGACATTTACTAGCTGTGTGACCCTGGGCAAGTCACTTACCCCTGTTTAACTCAGTTTCCTCATCTCTTAAATGAGTGGGAGAAGGAAATGGCAAACCACCCCAGTATCTTTCCCAAGAAAACCCCCAGTGGGGTCCCAAAGAGTCAGGCATGACTGAACAACAAATTTGTGCTTTAGGATGAATTGGAGATGGAATAGACTAGAGGCAGTCAGATCAATTAGCAGGCTATACCTGGTGAGTGATGAGGAGGGATGGGGACAGGAAGGTGCTTGTATGAGTGAAGAGATGAAAATGGACAATGAGAGAGATTATCAGAAGGAAGCACAATTTGGTTGTCTCCCATCCCTGGTGGTGAGCCTGCGTGTGGAGATAAATCTTTAAAGCAGTGTCTTGGCTACCACCCGGAGTACTCCCCTCTCCCTGGGGCCACAGGGCTGGGGAGATGGGGAGGAGGTGGTTTGAAATATTTCCGAACTATCTGAACACACATATACATACATATATATTTGAAACATTATCCTAGATTGATTGTTAAGGAGAACTTCCAGTGTGGAATCTTTCTCCACTGGTACACACTAACACCTTGTCTGTAACTTACACGCTTGAAGATTTGCCTGAGCATAAAGTTAAGTGGCATGCCCAGAGTCCATCGCTGTTATGTCTCATAGGAAGGACTTGAACCCAGGAATTCCTGACACTATCTTGCTGCCTTTAAGTCCAAATAGACTTTGAATATCTGTTTTCACGTGTATTAACTCATTCAATCCTGATGACAACCCCATGAGGGAAACCAGGAGAAGAGGTCATTGTCCTGGAGATACAGAAGGGAAATAGACAATCAGAAAAGTCCATTGAATTTCCAGAGGTCCACACAGCAAAGCCTCTTTCTTTCTTTCTTTCTTTCTTTCTTTCTTTCTTTCTTTCTTTCTTTCTTTCTTTCTT
>NW_027185852.1:17261387-17272132 GCF_028583685.1 Petaurus breviceps papuanus | reverse complement strand
CTTTCTTTCTTTCTTTCTTTCTTTCTTTCTTTCTTTCTTTCTTTCTTTCTTCCTTTCTTCCTTTCTTCCTTTCTTCCTTCCTCTCTCTCCTTCTTCTTCTTCTTCTTCTTCTTCTTCTTCTTCTTCTTCTTCTTCTTCTTCTTCTTCTTCTTCTTCTTCTTCTTCTTCACTTTTTGGAGGGCATTTGGGGTTAAGTGACTTGCCCAAGGTCACATGGCTAGTTTTTGTGTTAAGTGTCTGAAGCTGGATTTGAACTCAGGTCCTCCTGACTCTAGGGCCAGTGATCTATTCACTGTGACACCTAGCCAAAAGCCCCCTGCTTTTTCTGTAGCACCATGGTATTTCAGGTCAACAGCTTCTGTTGACAGAACACTGTCCAATCAATCATCAATCATTTATTCCTGTGTGCCTGGCTTTGGTGATACATAGACAAACACAAAATATCCTCTGCCCTCAAGAAACTTACACTCTACCATTCTATGTCCCCAGTCTGAACCATTTTCACCCAGTGCTTTGGAATCAATTAACAATCAATCAATAGGCATTTATTAAGTAACTATGAGGTGCCAAGCACTGAGAATACACAGGAAAACATTAAAAGAGTTCCTCCCTTCATGTAGCTTACATTCTATCATTTTAGCTATCTACCTCTAAGTAAACTTCATATGGGGCTTTGGACACATTTATTAACACCTGCTGTTTACCAGGGCCTGTGGGAGGTGCTGAAGGGTGATGTTCATCTGGACATGTTCATGGCACAGGTCAGTTCCTCTCTTCATCCTGGGCTCCATCAAAGAGACTGGGCAGCACAAGGAGACAGTTCCTTTGGCTCATTTGATTGCTGGCTGTCTAAAGGCTCAAGGCCCATCAGTGCTGCTCCAGGGGATCATACACTGGGAGGGACCCAGATGTTCACCATAGCCTTGTCTGTAAGCTGCCAGGCACATGTTGGCTACAAGCTTTTGTCACCTGAGATATGTTCAGTTTTTAGACAGCAATCCTTCTCTATGTCATTACCAGCAGGCTTTTATTTCTTTCTCTCTCCTCATAATGGAAAGCAACATCTGGAATTATTTTTGTCTCATGTCTAATGATGTCCATGCTATCTTTCCCTAGCCTCACCCTTCAGACTTTGGTCAGCCTGTCTCTGATTCATACAATTGCCCATTTGTGTAAGAGCCTAAGGGATGGCATGGCCAGCTGAAAAAAGTACCCTTGAACTAATGGTTTCATTCTTCCCTTGGAAGCCCCTGCAACAAGACTGTGGAAGCTGCTGATTTGTCAGGTTTGACTTTTCAGGGTGGTCTCTAAGCACTCTTGGGAACTCTGTCTTGGGGAGAGAGGCAACCAGTGGAAGAACAAGTGGTGTCTTTGGGTAGAAGAAACTGGGAAGTTGCAAGAGAAGAGAGAGAAAAATGATCACTAAGTGGGAATGACCACGAAGGGACTTTGTTAAAGAAAAGCAGTTATATATGTCTGCTTGTGTGTGTTCAATTCTTCACGTCTGCTTATGGCAATCAGTGAGAATCTACAAAGCTAGGAGGTAGGGAAAAGGTATCACTGGGAGCTGGGGAGGAGCAGGAAAACCTTCATACCAAGAGGCAGAGATGCAGAGGGAGTGCATTCCAGGTATGGAGAATGGGCCTCTGTGGGAGGAGGCTCTCCTGTCAAAACAGCCAGAAGGCCACTTTGTATCATCGAGCATGGGAAGGGGAATGATATATAGGAAGGATAAAAAGGTAGGCAGGGACAAGGTTGGAAAGGGGTTTAAAAACCAGGTAAAGAAATCGTATTTGATACTAATGAGCAGCCATTGGAGCTGACTGAGTAGGTGTGTGACAGTCAGGTTACAATTTAGGAGAATCCCTTTGGCAGCTGATTGGAGCATGTAATAGACAGGGGAGAGACCCAAGGCAGCAAGACCCAATACACCCGGGGTGACCTTGGGTAAAGCCACTTTTGTGTCCTGTTTTTCTCACTTATAAAATGAGGTTGAATCAGACCAGCAATTCTCAAGATTTTTTGGTCTCAGGATCCCTTGATACTTAAAAAAATTACTTAGCTCTCCCAAAGAACTTTTATTTATATGGGTTATATTGATAAATATTTACTGAATTAGAAATGAAAAGGTTTTCATATTATCCTAAAGATAGTTTTGACCTCATGGACTTCCTGAGAAAGTTTTGGGGAACATGATTGGGAACTGCTGGACTAAAGAAACTTTAAGGCACCTCCTGGCTCTGGTTCTGTTATGAATCCTATAACAATCCTGTGAGGTGGGTAGTACAGTGAAAGCTTTATTGTCCCCTTTTTATAGGAAGGAAATAAGCATTTTTTCAGTTGAGGAAACTAAGGCAGGCAGAGGTTAAAAGACTTGCCCAGTGTCACACAGAGAGTAAGTTATCTGAGACAAGATTTGAACTCAGGTGTTCCAGACTCAGCCACCATTCCACACAGCTGCCTTTCCAGATGGGGAAACTGAGGCTGGGTGGTGAACTAAATGGTCCAAGGTGACCCAGCATTAAATAGGGCTCTTTCTACCACCCCTGGCTGCCTCTCCCTTGAGCCCAAACTCTCAAGTTATTAATGATTACCAGACCCACAGATGAACTCATTCAAATTCTTCTATCCCGAAGGAGTGCCTCTTCAGAAAGGTAGACTTCTAGTGTCTGCAGATAACCTACTGCTAAGGGTGCCCCTCAGATTCACGACCTGGAATTCCCTTCCCCCTCCACCCTGTGTACTGATTTATTCATTCCAGGTATTCACTCTTCATTCCTGTTGGCTTTTATGAAAGAATGTCAGCCATGTGAAGGAGGCATTCCAGGGCCTGAAACAGTCCAGGGCCAGGACTAGAAGGCTGAGTTTCAGAATACTTTTTTTTTTAAACAGGAGTTTAGAGCAGAATGGGGAGTGGTGTGACCTTTCAGCATTACACAGTTTTGTCTGGGGTTTCGTCTACCTTTGCAGGTAATTAATCGCCCAGCCTGTTTATTTTTCTAGTCGACTCTTGTTTGGTTTCCACAAAGCCCCACCCCACGGCAGTAGTATTTGTCCCTCTCCTGACTATTCCTACATATGGTCAAAATCAACTTACCTTCCGGGTTGCTGACATGGGCAAATTTACTGTTGGCAGCCACCGGCAGCCTCCCAGTAACCCTTTGTTTGGGGAATGTTATTACAATCCAGGGTATCTGATAGCACACGTACTGTCTGTATCTCCAACCATCAGAGAAACCACTCTTAGCCTTTTTGGATTTGGAACCACAACTGTGAAGACTCAGACAAAGAGGGGAGCAGCTTGGGGACCATCCCAGGCATCTAGGTTAAGACCAGTCCACTGTCCTCAAAAGAAACTTGTCTTGAAGTCAGGACACATGGGTTCAAATCTCCACTCCTGCTTGATGAAATTACTTCAGCTTCACAATAATCTTGTGAGAAGAGTGGTACAAAGTTTAATATCCTTATTTTGCAGATGGGGAATTTGGGGCCCAGAGATGGGAAGTGATTTGCTGAAGTCATATGGGCAGCCATGGATACAGAGGCAGGCAGTATAGGATAGAGGAAAAAGCTCCCCATTTAGTCAGAGGGCTCTGGGTTTAAATCTTCTGTTACACCCTCCTTTATGCCATTTGCATATTGTCTCCCCCATTACAATATGAGATCTTTGAGGGCAGGGATTACATTTTTGCCTATCTTGGCATCTCCAGGTTTAGCCCAGTGTCTCAGGAATGGTAATTACTTAATACTTGTTGATTGATTTGTGTGACCTTTGGAAACTCAATGAACCTGTCTAGGCCTCAGTTTCCTCATTTGTAAAATGCACTGGACTAGGCATTAGACAGTCAATGAGGTCTCTTCTAACTCCAGACCTATGACCCAATGTTTCTGGAGTAGCAAGCACACAGCCTTCTTCTCTTGTTTACAAGCTGGGTGCCACGAAGAAAGCCAGCCCTCTTCTCCAGGCTCAGTGTTCAAAATAAAAAATCCCATAGTCTGGTGTGCACTTACCCACCTTATAGGGATGCTATACACAGAAGAATCCTTTGTACACTTTAAAATAACAGAGAACTATGTTTGTTTATTGCTAAAATGGAAAGGGTCCCAGAGTCAGAGCCAGGCAAGTAGGTTAGAAACTTGGCTCCATATGCTTCTAGTCATGTGATCGCCAGCCAATCTTTCTCCTTCTCAGAGCTGATTTTTCTTATCTGTAAAATGGGGATGATAACACATCCACTCACTACCCACCTTCCAAACTACTTCACCAGCTTTATTGTGAAGATCTAACCAACTCATGTAAACAAAGTTCCATCTTAGATTTCAAAACTAGTTTATAAAAATATTTCCCTGGTTCTATAGCTATCACTTTTACTGTTTGAGATAATCCAAGTGGGTTTAAGAAAAGTAGAGTTTCCTTTCTTTGTATTGCTTCATGAATCTGCATCTCCTGCCTCACACTTCGTAGCGTTGTGACCCTCTCTGAGCCTCAGTTTCCCTATCTATAAAATGGGGATAAAACTTCACTAAAAAAAAAAAATTGGACTCAGTGGCCTCTCAGATCCCTTTAACTCTCGATCTATGATAATTCCATGATCCTTTGGTCATTGAGAAGATCAAATGAGATACTGTACATAAAGCATTTCACTAAGATTAAAGCCTTCTACATAAATGCCAGCTCTATTATCTCCCAGCAGACAAATTTTGAATTTAACTCCCAAAGCAGAGTTGCAATTTCCATCCTAATCATCTTCATTACTTGTTAGGATTCTCCAGCTCCAAAGCATTCAGATGATTATTGTATGAAATTAGTCCTTCAATAATATAATGGTAAATAAAAGCTAATTGAGAAATTCTAAACATGGAAACCTCTAAAATACCAGCAAACTGATTTCTCCCAAGATATCATGGGGTTCTTGTTTCAGGAAAAAAAAAAAACAACAATTATTTTCTCCTCTTGGGTACCAGAATTTAGCCAATTAGAGAAACTATTAAAGTATATTTCAAAATGTGGCTTTTAAAATTTATGATGTCAAGGTCAGGTGCTTTTCATCACATTACCTGGGGAGGGCAGCTGGTCTAGTTAAGAGCTAAAGCAAGTGTTTGGGCTCTGAAGAGTAAGCTCTGACCCCAGCTGGGCCAGTTGGTTCCCGTCTCTCTGGGCCTCAGTTTTCATGTAGAAAATGAAGGGAATTTTTACAGCTACCTTCCTAAGAGGGTCCGTCCTCTTGAGATAGGTGCCCCATACATCATAAACTACTATGGAAAATACCGGTTACTATTGCTGGGATTTTTTTTTTTTTTGAGCCCCTTACCCTCTTAGCTTCAGAGAATTGGCTGGGTGACTGCTGTAAAACACTTCTCCCTCTTCAACCCTTACAATTCTAAAAGTTAGTTATTCACTTAGCAGATTGAATGAAAAAAATCTTCAAAGGGAAAGGAAGTCACAACCTCTACTGGGTTAGTGAATGACTTTATTGTGACAACAGCATTGTCATAAATATTCATAAGCAAAGACCATCCTTTTTTACCTAGGGATATTTTTCAACAAAAAGGAGACCCCAGTTGGAGTAAATCCCGTACCTTCCCGGGTCTAGGACCGGTTTAGAGAGGAGCAGCTTTTGTCCAAGGACCAATCACATTAGGAGCTGTAACAGCACATGGCTTTGGATACAATCCTACACTTCCAAGGTTGCATCCTTGAAAGCTCGGAGCTGTCAGTTTCATAAACAATCATGTGGGGATCCTTGGGGAGGGGGAGGGAAGGAATAAAGAGAAAACACTTTGGTAGTACTATACTCATCAGGCACGTGTCTTCCCACGGTAAAGGAGCGGCTGGTTGGTCCCCACTTCCTCAAAGCAGGTAGCACTTTTCCGAAGAGGGAAATTTAAGGAAGCCCTCAAGTCTTAAAAACCCAGCTTCTGCCCCCCCCCCCCCCCCCCAGGACTACTAAAGCTGTACAATGCATAAAAGGTGGGATGGGAGAGGGGGGGGTAGAATAGGTTAACATTTTATTGTACTTTCTTAAATATAATAGATCCTTTCTGGAATTTTCAGAAACAAAAAGCATAAAAAAATTATATACTTTATTACAAAGGGTAAATATACCCAGAGTGTTCCAAATCTCTTATTTACAAACAATGCTTGGTAGGGCCCAAACGGAACAAGACAAAACATCAAATAACTTACAAAGGCATGAAGCTGTTTATTGACATTAATCAGCTTTCATAAAATAAAAAAAATAGATATATACATACACAGTTAACTGAAAGGCAGGCAAGTGGAGTCCACGGTATTCTTTACCCTTCCACCCCCCTTTTTTTTCTCTTAAGAAACCTCCCTCCCAACCCTCCCCCCAGTTTTTTTTAAAGAGTACTACAGAAGCAAACTACAGGTCTCTATTGAAGTTTTTTTTTTCTTTTTTTCTTTTTTAAATCTTTTAATACTGAATGATCATCGAATGTTAGAGGTCCATGCAGTTCTTGGTCAATGTTAAACATGGAGCTGACAGGTTCTGCCCTCCAGGTCCGGCAGGGAGGGTGGGGGTGGGGCCATCCCTTCTGCCAAGTGGTACTATTGGGGGGCTTGGCCACTCCGCACCAGCTCAAGGCCCAAGGCTTGGCCAGTCCTGCCCCGACATGTGCGGGGGGGGGGGGGGGGCGGCCCAGTCCGGGGCTCAACACGGGTCAGCTCGATCTATCGTCTCTGACACTTTGCTGTGCCTGTCTCTGTCTCTCTTACAAATGCAACCAACGCGTCAGTCCAACCAAGTCCGTCTCTGGTCTCCTAGGGCTGCTCAGAACGTCTGCAACTGTTGCGTTAACATGAGCTGGCAGCCGCTGTTCACGTGGTTCATGACTTTCTGCTTCAGCTGGGCCACCTGTTCCCTGAGCATGTTGGCCGTGGACGCCAGCTCCGAGTTCTGGGCTTTCAAAGTTTTCACCTTTTCCTCCAGCCGGGCGATGCGCTCGAGTTTCCTTTTCCGGCACTTGGACGCAGCGATGCGGTTCCTCATTCGCTTCCTCTCGGCCTTGATGCGCTCCTGGGACTCCATGTCGATAGGGGACAGCGGAGGGGTCTCGCCGGGCATCTCGGGCACTGTCTGCGGCTCCTCCTTGAGCGCCTGCAGCCGGGGGTGCTGCACGCCCGGCAGTTGCGGGCCCAGGGGAGGCTGCGCGTTTGCCTGCTGCGCCTGCTGCTGCGGGGCCGTAGGCTGCGGAGGGAAGCCCAGGCTGCTGCCCCCGGCCCCGGTCCCCGCGCTGGCACTGTTGTAGGCGGGCGCGCTACCCAGCGCGGAGCTGGGGGTGAAGTTGCTCAAGTTCGCATAGACCGGGGGCTCGCTGTGCAGGCCGCCGAAGCCCCCGGCACCGCCCCCGCTGCCCGCCAGGGCGGCCACGGGGGGAGCCACCATGCCCGCGGCCACCGAGGCGCTCCCGGGCTGCGCGGCGGCCGCCGAGGGGACGCCCGGGAGAGTGTTCTGGCTGTGCAGCTCGGCCAGGGCGCGCACGAAGCCCTCCGCGAAGCCCTCCTGCTCGTCCGTCACGTTCTTGGGGCACAGGAACTGTGTGGGCGTGGGCGTGGTGGTGATGAGCCCGTTGCTGGACTGGATGATGAGGCGCTCGAGCTCCGGGGAGGCGAGCTTGAGCAGCCCCACGTCGGGCGAGGTCAGCAGGTCCGGGTTCTTGTTGCGCAGGTGGGGCTTGAGGCTGCTCACCGGGTCGGCCAAGTTCAGGGTCAGACTCTGCTTTAGCACCTTGGCGTGGCTGTAGCCGTAGCCGCCGCTCTCGGGCTGCACGAAGGCGTTGAGGGCATCGTCGTAGAAAGTAGTTTCCATCTTTGTAGTCATAGAACAGCGCAGGTCCCCTCCAAGCTGGCCGCGCCTAGACGGCGGTCTGTCCGTCTGTCCGGCCGCCACTCGCAAAGTTAGCAGGGGCAGAGCGCGGCGCCCCGACTCAGCCGGGGGGTCTCGAGCCCGGCTGGCCCCCTCCCGGCTCCGCCACGAGGCGCGCCCGCTCCGCTGCTTCCCGTCCCGCGCGCGCTCCTCCGCTCCCCTTTGAAAAGTGGCGGCGCCGGTGCGTGCGGCCGGAGGCGTCCCCTGTCTCGGTGACTGGCCGGCGGGGGCCAAGCGGCTGACAGCGGCTGTCCCGGGCACGGGCGCGGGAGCCCGGCCGGAGGACGGGAGCCCCCCGGAGTCCCGGGCCGCGGCGGCCTCGGTGCCCTCCTCCTCCGGGCTGGCAGCGGGCGCTCCCGAGCGCGGTCGGGTCAGGGGCCGCAGCGGCAGCCCCTTCCTCGCTCTCCTCCGCCTGCCTGCGGATCGGGGCGCTCGCCCGACTCCGCCGCTCCAGGAGCGCTGGGCTTCTCCAAAAGTTCACCGCGGGCTCTGAGAACCACTTGTGTCTCCGGGAAAAGTAGCGTGCGGGGCAGCAGCCCCTCGGCCGAGCTGTCTGCACTTGACTGGGGCCGGGGCGCAGCCGGGTCCCCCCGAGCTCGCGCTGTCGGGCAGCGGCAAGGAGGAGAGACGCGGTCCTGGCGGGCCGGCTCGGGGCGCCCCGCGCTGCTCTGCACCGCCCTGCACGGGCCCGCTCTGAACCGACGTCGGGGGCTGCCTGCGGCGGCCCGGGTCCCCTGCCTGTCTGCTGCCTGCCTGCCTGTCTCGCTCTCTGCCCGTCCCGCGCCGCTCCGGCTGGGCTCTCTCGGCCACACTCAGTACAACTCTGAGCCCGTCTCCAGCTCGGAGCTCAACACTTATCTGCTACCAGTCACCCCCTAAAAATAGCCCATGATGTCACCCCCGCGCCTTCCCATTGGCCCGCGTCGCCCTCAGGGGGGTGGGCCCGCCCGTCGCCATGGAGACCCCACCCTAGAAGATTCTTCTCCCGGGCCCCGCGGAGGCTCACGGGATGAGGTAATGCTCCGCTGCCCTCCTACAGTCGGGCCCTTCTTTCTCCCCGCGCTCCCCCCTCCCCTCCCCGGCCCGCCCCGGCCCGCCCGGTGCATTGTGGGCTGACGTCTTGGGGTTGGACTGTCTAGTGACGGCGGTCTGGCGGCTGGGGCGGAGGTGGGCTCAAGTTCTAGGTTCGGTGGGGGTGGGGGCAGGGAAAGGCGGGAACGCTCCGAGGGTCGGAGGGCCGTTACCAGGCGGGAGGGCGGAGACAAGGGAGTATCAATTCTCTTCTTCCGTCCGAGGACACGGGGGGCGAGGGTCGTCCCTCACTGCGCTCGGCCTTAAGTTTTCAGGGACTTGCCTTCGCGCCGCCTACCCCCCGCGTCCGGGGACCCATGGTACGGTCCTTAAGGTGGTTCGGTCCCTAGGGGCGGGGAGCCGGAGGAAGAGGGGAGGGGGAGGGGGAGGGGGGTGCGAGGTATCGCGAGATGTGCTCCCTGCCTTTCGCAGCGAATACAAACAAACTTGGGGACTGGGAAGTTCGGGAAGGGGAGCGGCTGGGATCGTCCCTGTGTGGACCGGGCGAGCGCGGCGGCCCATTCTACAGATGAGCAGACTGAGGCCGGGAGGCTGGAGGAAGGAGCCCCCGCCCCAAATTACACAGCTGCAAAGCAGCGGAGGAGGAATTCGAACCCAGGTCCTCTCCCCCAGGGGCAGGGGCTGGGTGCTGACCGGTCAGGGAGGAAGACCTGGGCTCGAAGTGTTACTTTGTGACCCTGAACGACTCACTGAAGGCCATATGCTTTTATTGAGCGCCTGCTGTATGCCAGGTTCTGTGCCCAGCGCTGGGGACATTAAAAAGGACTCAAGATTTTGCTTTCACCCCTCCCCCTTAGTTCTCTTTTGGGTCTGGTTCCCCCTTCCCCCCTCCCCCCCGTTAGAATGTAAGCCCTTTGAGGGAAGGGACTTTTACTTTGTGGTTGTAGCCCTATCGGGTGGCACACAGTAAGCGCTTCATAAATGCTTGTTTCCTTAACCTTCCTGAGCCGGTTTCTTAACCTGTATAAAGGTGAGGAGGCTGTAGGAGGAGGGTGGGGTTAGATGGCCATGGAGCCCCCTCCCCCCTTCGGATCGCTCCTGGGGTTCCTGCTGACCGTGTGACTCTGGGCGAATCATTTCCTAGCCTGTAAAACTGGTGAGGATAGAGAGAACCCACCTCCCAGCCCAGGGTCATTCCGAGGATCAAATCACCGAGTTTGTACAGCGGTATTTTCAATACTTGCAAACCTTAGACATCTGTAGACATTGTTTTTATTAGTAGTGATATTAAGTAACAGTTGTGAATATTAATAGCAACATAGTATCAATGAATGCCATTCCGCTGGCCCCATTGGTAAAGTGAGGGAGAGATGTCCTCTGAGATCCAGCTCAAAAAAAGATCTATCCCATTTTACGCTGGGGAAACTGACCCCGACAGAGGGGCAGTGGCTTGCCCGAGGTCACCGCAAGTGAGTGGCAGAGCCAGGGTGCCCACCTCGGCCGGTAGATTCCAACGGGGAGGGGGGGAATTCCATTACTCCGTGAACTCTGACCTTCGAATTCCAAACCCCGGCTCGGTACACTTACCGTTCCTTACTCAATTCCAGGTCAGGCATCCTAGCAGCAGTGGTTGCTAAGTTGTGGGCATTCCTTAACGCCCACCCACGTCGGGAGATCGAAACTCATTAAGGACAGCCCGAGGCTTCGAGAGGTCGGCTGTCTCTAGTTAGCGGGTGGGATTTGAATCCAGGTTTTGAATCCGGAATAGTGGTATCTAACTCTCTCTCTCTCTCTCTCTCTCTCTCTCTCTCTCTCTCTCTCTCT
>NW_027185852.1:17260086-17261287 GCF_028583685.1 Petaurus breviceps papuanus | reverse complement strand
TCTCTCTCTCCCTCCCTCCCTCCCTCCCTCCCTCCCTCCCTCCCTCCACGTCACTGGGTTGCTAATCGGGTTGTTAATGTTAATATTACTAGCTACACTTATATAGCGCTTTGAAGTTTGCAAAGCACAGTTACAAATATTAGGTAATTTGATCCTCCCAGTCCTACTGGGAGGTTGGTGCTATTATCCCTGTGAGGAAGCTGAGTTAAACCCAAGCTGAAGTGCTTTGCTCAGGGTCACCCAGCTAAGGCAAGATTTGCACTTGGGTCTTTTTGACCCTCCCTAGATGTCTATATTTTGGGGGAAAGGAAAGGGAAAGTGGGATTAATTTCAGAGGAGATAGTGTAGGTAGGAGAGATTTAGCACTAGAGCTTGGGAAGTATCCAGTAATGTATGAAGTAAAGACCTGGGGCTGGAAGTAGGTACCAAATAACATAGGGGAAACAGCAACGTCTTTGGAGTGAGAGGACTTGGTTTTGATTCTTTCCTCCAATATATAATACCCTGAGACTTGGGACTAGTCACTTAACCAATCAGTTAATCAACATTTATTAAGCTCCTCCTCTGTGCCAGGCTCAGTGCCAATTGTTTGGGATTTAAAAAGAGGCAAAAGACAATTCCTGAATTTTTTCAAACTGTCAAATGATGAGATTGGACTTGATGGAACTGGAGGTTTGCTCCAGCTCCAAATCTAGGATCCTTTGATGGGGAAAGTCACTTTCCCTTTCTGGGTATCACTTTTCTCCTGGGTAAAAGGGGGAACAAACGTCCTTCTGCCTTTTTTAGAGTTTCTGTAGGACTCAAGTTTGAGAATGAAGGTGGGAGTATGGCATAGTTCTCAGTTACTTACAGCTAGCATGGGTGTATCACTTTAAAATTTGCCAAGTCATGCCATGTCCAAAAATATTTATTAAGCTCTACTGTGTGCCAGGCATCGCACACAGCTATGGCAGGATCCACACAGCCCTTGCCCTGAAGGAGCTCCCAGTTGAATAGGGGAGACAACATACAGACAACTACGCACAAACAAGCTATAGACAGGATGAGTGGGAAATAATCAGCAGAGGAAAGGCAACAGCATGAAGCACAATCAGGAAAGGCTCCTTGCAGAAAGTGGGATATTGGCTGGGACTTGAAGGAAGCTGGGAGGTAGAGATGAGGAGGAAGAATGCTCCAGAAGTGTGTGTGTGTGTGTGTGTGT
>NW_027185852.1:17250537-17260076 GCF_028583685.1 Petaurus breviceps papuanus | reverse complement strand
GTGTGTGTGTGTGTGTGGAGGGGGGACAACAGCAAAGGTTTTATACAGGTTAACTCATCTAATCCTCACAGCCATCCCTTTTTGTGGGTTAGAGGTGTCAAAGTGAAGTTAACTGTGGTAGGTGCCTCGAAATACTCACTAAATACTCTCAGATTGAAATGTACTTGCGAACTATCTGATAAAATGACTAAAAACATAATAAAACATGAATCATGTTAATTTGTTTTCTAAGTCAACATGCAGCTAGGAGGGGTCCTTATGGAGTGCTTTGTTGCTCAATAGTTCCTGACTCAGTTGGGGTTTTCTTGACAGAAGTACTGGATTGGTTTGCCATTTACTTCTTCAGCTCATTTTAGAGATGAGGAAATTGAGGCAAACAGGGTGAAGTGACTTGCCCAGGGTCACATGGTTGGTAAGTGTCTTAATGTTGGATTTGAACTCAAGGAGTCTAGTCTTCCTGTCTCCAGGCTTGGGGCTCTATGCACTATGGCGCCACCTAGCTGTCCCTATTTATTATAATCTTATCATCTGGTCATTTTACAGACTGGAAGCCAGAGTTGTCCAAGGTCAGGCAGTGACCCTGAGAGATAAAACTAGATTTGAACTAGAGACTTCATTAGGGAAGGAAGCTTCCTCAAGTCTCCCAGCTGCCAGGTCCTTCCCCTTTAAGGTTATCTACCTTCTATGATCCTCAAATAAATACATTATCTCCCAGATTCAAATGTAAGCCTCTGGAGGGCAGGGACTTGTTCTCTTTTTGTTCGGATCCCAGCAGTCTGCTGTTCATTGATTGAACCCAGGTCCACAGACGCAGAATCCACCCTTTTTCATTCTTCCACAGTGTCTTACCTCATCTTATGAGGAGGGCATTGAAACCGGAGAGGGGACTTACCCCAGGTCACTTAGGTAGGTGGTTTGGGCCAGTCAGGCAGTACCTGAATTGGACCTAGAACTCTTAAGAACCTGACCTCCATCTAGTATCTTGCTCTAGGATACTAATCATTGTGTTGGTACTACTCTTTGACCCTCCCTGTCCGTCCTTCTCCCATCTCATTCCCTGCTTTCTGAGTGTGGTCAAGGTACCTGTTTCAGTCACCCACACAGCAAGATGTCTAGTGACTGTCCAGAGTCATCTGAGTGGTGGAAAAGGGAGTAGAAAGGGGTGGTGTGGTTGGTACAACGTCTATTTTCCCTGGAATTAGGAGAGCAAGTTAGTGGGTGAGAAGTCAGTGGAGCTCTGGTGTGGTTGGCAGGACTGGCCAGGGGAAGGCTTAGGTTCACATTCTGGCCCTGCTGGTGACTTGGGGCAGGGGAAGGGAAGAGAAGAACCCTGAGGTTGAAGCCAAGAGACCCGGGTTCTAATCCTCAATTTGCCACTGACCAGCTTCCCCTACCCTGGGCCTCAGTTTCCTCCTTTGTAAAATGATGGTATTGATCTAGGTGACCTCTAAGGTCCTTGTCCAGTCCTGATGTCCTGGGATTCCATAATACACACTAGAATTCTGTATACCACTCCAAGGGAGCTGGGTGGTACCAGAGATAGAGCACTGAACTTGGAGTCAGTAAGAACTGGCTACCTCTCTGTGTGTCCCTGAGCCTCACTAAGCTCATCTGCAAAATGAGAAATAATAGCAGTAGCACCTGCCATTATTGTGAAGCTCAAATGAGATAAATGAAAACCTTAAGAGTTCTCTATAGCGATCAGGACTGTACACCTGGGACAATGAAGTTATGTGACACAGTAGAGAAGAGCATTGGGCTGGGAACCAAGACTCATTGTCCTGAGTTCAAATCTGGCCTCTGACACTAGCTGTGTGACCCTGGGCAAGTCACTTCACCCTGTTTGCCTCAGTTTCCTCATCTGTAAAATGAGATGGAGAGGGAAATGATGAGCCACTCCCAGTATCTCTGCCAAGAAAACCCCAAATGGGGTCACAGAGAGTCAGACACCACTGAAAATGACTGAACAACCCATAGCAACAATCTTCTCTGTAGACTTAGAGAGTTACCTAGAGCCTTGAACAGTTAAGTAGCTTATCCAGGGCCACACATTCAGAACGTGTCAGAAATGGCACGTATTAAATAGATGTCTTCTGTTATCTGTTGCTTTTTACATTCTTCTTTGAACTGGGAGTTCACTTGTGACAGCAGAAGTCAAGATGGTGGTGGTGGTGGTCAGCTGGTGTCCTCTCATGCAGCCCCCTGCCCTCTCCCTCTTGTTCCTGGGAAGATTTATGTCCCAAGAAGCCTTGGATAGGTCCATTGATTTTTGAGTCAGACACCCAGGTGGTCATGTCTCATTCCCTGACTGGAGAAAGCAAAGGATGGTAGAATATCAGAGCTAGTGAGAAGTTTGGAGATCATTGAGTCCACCTGCTTCACTTTACTATGGATGATGCTGAGGGGGGAGTGATTTGTCTCCTAGCTGCTCAGTGTGGGAGGTTTGTTCTATGCCCAGGCTCTTGAGCTGCCTTCACGACAGTGGTTTGAGTCCTGAGACAAAGGAAGATGGGCAGGAGGAGAATGGAAATGGACGAGCTGAGGTAGAACATTAGGACCTTGTTTGGCTGGAGAGTGTCCAGAGGAGGCTGACCAGGGTGGAGGAGGAGCAGGGAATGCCCTGTCCACAAGCTACCGTAGCTGGGCTCCCTTGATGCCGGAGCCTTCCTTCTGCTGCTATGTCCAGTTGATTCTGAGCTGTCTTGTGTGCCTGCTGTGTCCTTGGTTAGATAAGGACTTCTGCAGAGCAGGGACTGGTCTTTGCCTTTCTTTGGATTCCTACCAGTTAGCACGGGACCCGGCCTACAGTAGGAGTTCACTAAATTGTTGACTTTCTGAGCAGGAAGAAGGTGGAGGGGTTTTTGTTTTTTAACTTTTTTTTCCAGCCTGGAAAAGAGAAAAACTTAAGGGTGATGGGTTGCCCTGGGGAAGGAACACATTGTCCCCGGGTATTCCAAAGGTCACGGTGGTAGAGGGGTTAGCTTTGTTTGGTTGGCCCCCACGCCAAGGGCAGAAATGGAAGCAGAGTTTCAGAGTCAGAATGAAGGTGATTGTTAACGAAAAACAAACTCTTTACCATCTCGAGTTGTCCCCAGAAGGTTCGGGCTTTTTGGGGCTGAGTGAAGTTCCCCCCCCCCCCCCAGGTGGCTGGACAACCCCTCCCGGGGTGACCTGGGAGGCAGGTTTCTTTCTTAGGTGCAGGTCAGAGGAAATGGCCATTGGGCTCCCTTCCAGCTCTTAGAGGCTGTGATTTAATGACCTAGAAAAGAAATTGCTTCTTTTCTAGAGTAACACTAGGCTGTCCACTCCACCCATTACCCCCTTCAGAAGAGGGGCTGATTTTGACCTTTCGTTGGACCCCCAGCGCCGTGCCTGGTGCTTCTTAATAAATGCCTGTTGATGGATCTTTTCAACAGCCCTGTGAGATGGGTACTGTTACTCCATTTTAAAGAGGAGATTTTTAAGGGACAAATATGGATTTATTAAACAACCACTAGAATGTCTGGAGGCCTGTGCTCCTTTTGGGGGAAGTTCAAAGTTCAGGTAAGGTGGAGTCTCTGCCCTCATGCAGCTTATGGAGTATTAGGCACATACAGAGATAACCATGAAAGACAGACTTGAGATACATTCTCTTTGAAATGACCAGCTTTTCTCCAGCTCTTCCTTCTCTTTCCTTTCCTCTTTCTTATTCATCTTTGCTTCAAGGTTTGTAAAGTGTCTTCCTCATAATAACAAGGACCCAAAATCCCTGTGAATCAGTTCGTCAGATAATTAGAATATTGGGGTGTAAGGGGGATGTCATGACCCTAAGCCCAGTTCAAAGGCCCCTCCCTTCAGGAAGCCTGCCCCAGTGTCCCAAGTTGGGAATGCCCCTTCCTTTCCTGGACTTCTTGATCTCCTTCATACACTTCCCCCTCTCCATGTAACATACCTATGCTGTATTATGTTGTATTTTTAAAGAGAAAATCCCCCCAAAACTTTCTTAGATAACCACAGCTAGAATGCTGTAAGAGCACAGTGATTAGGACTCATGCCTGTAGGTAACAGCAGCAGCCCTCATGGGGTGAGGAGGCTGTCAGCTCCAAAGGGTCATGCCTCTGTCTCTGGGCGGGCTTCTAAAGAGTTGTCTTGTCAACAAAGACCAGAAGCCCAAGTGCCTTTGGGAGATCACTGATGTGGGGAGGGCTCCCTCACCTCATCTGCAACCCAAACAAGCCATAGGTCTCTGATAAACTATACCTTTTAATGGTTCCACCGATCTTGGCTTGGAATCCCTGGGTTATATAAGAAGGGAGGGTGAGAGGCTGCCAATGGGCTTTGGATCTCCAACTTGGGCAAAAGGCCTGGGGAGAACATGGGGTGCCCCCTCCAAGATGCTTCCTCATCTTTTCCGTGTTGGCCTGGGACTTTCAAGGAATCTTCCAGAGGGGAAATCTCCCCAACTCACTGGAGTCTTTTTTTTTTTTTCTGGGACTTTTAGTCCCAGATCCCTGTCCTTCAGCTCACACCTATTATCTCTACTGCTGCCCACACAATCAACCTGGTATCTTTCACCCCACAGATGCTAAATAAATGTTTATGGAGTTTGTTGTTCAGTCATTTCAGTCATGTCTGGCTCCTCATGACTCCATTTGGGGTTTTTTTTGACAAAGAGACTGGAGTTATTCACCATTTCCTTCTCCAGTTCATTTTACAGTTGAGGAGACTGAGGCAAATGGGATTAAGTGATTTGTAAGTGTCTGAGGCTGGATTTGAATTCAGGAGCCAGTCTTCCTAATTCCATGCCCTTGGCTGTATGTGCCATGGCAGAACCATCTGCCTCATTGAATTGGGCTTAATCCCCAGTTTTGAAAAAGGCATTGGTCCAACTGCTATCTGATCCCCACAGCCTCTCACACAAGGAGGTCGCCTCCTTTTGCTTAATGACCTCTAAGAAGGGGGAACTTGCCATTCTTGGTGGACACTGGGGCACAATGGAAAGAAGCCTGACTGATAAGAGTCAACAGACCTGGGCTCAAACCCTAAGCCCACTCCACCCTGAGCCATAGGTGTCCTTAGACACTTCATCTCCTTAGGCCTCGGCTTCTTCCACTGTAAAATAAAGGTAGTGGGTGGAAGGCCAGATGCCCTCTCTGGGCCTGGCTACCTCGAAATCTAGATTTCCCATTTTTTCTTTTTTTCTGCTTTCTGACTTTCTTCCCTGAGGGCTAGAGACCAAAGCTGAGACTGAAGCCAGACAAAACAGGAATAAGCTGATTATGCTGATAGGGACTAGTAACCTTCCCTTCCATGGTTGTGGTCAGACCCTTCCTAGGGGCTGATCTCCAGCCCTACCTTCTCCTGGCTCTTCCTCTTGGAATTCCCTGTCCTCATTGGTCATTCCCTTTTCTGAGCCCCTCACATGGAGGTCTGAGCAATCCAGAACCTTCCCAGGAAAAGCTGAAGATAAGTGTTAGATGTGGAGTCAGAACTGGGTTTGAATCTTGGCTTTGTTCCTCAATACCAGTGATCTTGGGCAAGTTACCTTGGAAGAACACTGGATTGGAGTGATGAGACTTATCATAGGCTGCTGCTGATGTCAACTAACTGTATAGAGTGCTGACTATGTATTTGATCCTTACAACAACTGTGAGAGGTAGGTGCCATTATTACCCCCATTTTACAGATGATGAAACCAAGGCAGACAGAGGTTAAGTGACTTGGCCAGAGTCACACAGCTGGAAAGCATAGGAAGCCAGATTTAAGCCCTGGCCTTCCTAGCCCTCTTTTTGGGCAGTGTGGTATAATAAGGCAAAATGCTATATGAAAGTTAGCTGCTATGACTGCCTTGTGACCTTGAGCAAATAACCTCTAAAATAACATGGTTGTGCTGACTCAGCGGCCTCTGAGGACCCTTCCAGCTTTCAGTCTCTGAGCTCTTTGGGCCTCAGTTTCCTCTTCTGCAAAATGAGGGGTTTGGAATAAGAGCAGCTCTGAAGTTTCTCCCAGGTTTCAGTCTAGGATTCTGTGATAAAGGCCCTGGGCTATTGCAACGCCCCAGGCGATTGTCTATGACCTGCATTACAGAGTCCTGTGGAAAATCAGCCACACCAAAGAAATCACAGCTGTCAGTCAAAAGTCAGGCAACAAGCTTTTATGAGGCTCCAGGCACCAACAGCTGGCTGTGCTCAGTACTGGGCCTACAAAAAAAGGCCCAAACTGGCCTAGTCCTCTGGGAGCTCCCCATCTAATGGGAGGGATGGCAGGAGAGGAGGAACATGCATTGGTTAAACACCTACTATGTACCAAGCACAGTGCTAAGGGCTTTACGACTAGCCCTTCATCCTTAAGAAATGATGAGCAGGCAGACTTCAGAAAAACCTGGAAACACTTGCATGAACTGACACTGAGTGAAATGAGCAGAACCAGGAGAACATTGTACACAGTTGCAGCCACAGTGTGTGATGACTGACTTTGATCGTCTTAGCTCTTCTCAGCAATGCAAGGATCTAAGACAACTCCAGATGCTATCCACATGCAGACAAAGAACTATAGAGTCTAAATGCAGATTGCAGCAGACTCCTTTTTTTTGGTTTTTCTTTCTCGTGTTTTTTCCCTTCTGATTCTTCTTTCATGACATGACTAATGTGGAAATATGTTTAATATGATTGTATGTGTAGAGCCTGTATCAGATTGCATGCCATCTTGGGGAGGGGCGAAGGAAGGGAGGGGGAATATTTGAAACTCAAGAACTTATAAAAGTGAATATTGAGAACTAAAAATAAATATTTATTTTTAAAAAGCAACTATCCTCTCATTTGGGTTGAGACAACATGTAAACAATTATGTATAAACAAGATATGTACAGGATCAATAGGGGGAACCTCACAGGGAAGGCACTGAGACTAAGTAAGATGGGGAAAGGTGGGATTTAGCTAAGGCTTGGGGGGGGGCAGCAAGGAAGCTGGGAGGTAGAGGAACTAAGGAGCACTTCTGCACTGGAACACCTGCCTCACAGGATTGTTGTGAAACTCAGATAAGAAAATATATGTGAAACCCTTCACAGACCTTAAAGCACCATCTAAATGGCATCCATTGTTTGCAAAGGATGCTGGATTGAGCGTCAGAAGTCCTGGGTTCGAATCCCGACTTTAACACTTACTGGCTGTGTGATCCTCTTTCCACTTCTGTAAAGTGGGGTTCAGAACAATGTCAATCAGGTATTAAGACAAGCACATTGTCTGCCTTCAAATACTGGAGAACTGAGAAATATTGATAAATGTAAGTAATGATATGGGGTCATCTACACTAAACTTTTCATTTTACAGAGAGCAAACTGAAGCCCATGGAGGGGATTTGGTCTGCTCCAGGGTCACCCAGGAAGTTAATGGCCAAGTTAGGCCTTGAATGCCAGGGCCTCTGACTCCAAAGCTAATCTCTTGCTACTGCAATTATTGCCGCATGTACTGGGAGGCTGAGTCACTGCCCAGATGAATTATGGAATGATGAGGTCAGTCATTTGTTGACCATTTGTTAAATGTCTTCTATTTGTAGAGTTCTGGGCTAGGCCTTGGGCTCTCTACAGACCTTAGACCAGATGAGATCCCTGCCCTCATAGAGATCACTGCCTGAGCAGGCAATCAGATAGGAACTACAGCATAAGTTTATTAGAATGCTGATCTTGGAGTTAGCAAGACCTGGGTTCCTGTCTTTCTTTAGACACTTAATGACTGCTGAATGGCAAACCACTTAACCTCCCTCACCTTAGTTCTTCATTTGTAAAGTAAGAAGGATAATGCTTTTAGTGTGTTCCAGCCAATGAGAGGGATGTAAAGTACTTCACAAACCTGATGCTGCTCTATAAATTTCAGTTATTGTTGCTGTTGTGGGTGTTGTTAGAGAGGGTCAAAGAATGCCCCCTCCCCAGCATCCAAAGGGCACCTTTCTTTTCCCCAGACCCAAGGTCTTTGGGGAGACATCATTGAGCTGGCCTTTAAAAGATAGGTAGGGGGCAGCTAGGTGGCACAGTGGATAGAACACTGGCCTAGAAGTCAGGAGGACCTGAGTTCGAATCCCAATTCAAACATTTATTAGCTGTGTGATCCTGGACAAGTCACTTAACCCCAATTGCCTCCAAAAAAAAAAAGATGGGTAGGAATTCAGTGGTCAAAGAGGGATAAGGAAGGCACCCCATGAATATAAAGAAATAAGGCAATCAAGTACTGGGCCTATATTGGAGTCAGAAAATAGTCTATTATGACTCACAGGTGGATTGTGTCAGAGAGAATAATATGAGGTAAGTTTGAGAATGGATGGTACTGCCCACCACAAGGGGAAACTGAGGCAAAGAAAGCACTCGATCACAGTCACAAAAATAGGGAGTACGAGAGCTGGATCTGAAAAGAGAGTCCTTGGGTCAGAGCCATAAGTAGGAATCTTCCCTCTGCCTCCCGCCTCCCTTCAGCTCTCAGTTAGAATCCCTGCTTCTCCAAGAGACCCCAGCTGCTTGCTTTATGCTGGTGCCTTCCCTCTGAGACTAACTCTAGTTTTCCCTGTGTAGGTCGCAGCGACTGGATTCTTTTGTGTCTTTTCCCTTCTTGAGGGCAGGGCATGTTTTTGCCTTTTTTTTATTCCCCAGCTCCTAGCACAATGCCTGGCACACAGTAGGCTCTTAATAAATATTTCATGCTGCTGCTGCTGCTGCTAACCAAAGTTGCCAGAAAGTCTGCATTCAGCAGCAGCAGCAGCAGCAGTGGCAGCGGCAGCAGCAGCAGTGGCAGCGGCAGCAGCAGCAGTGGCAGTTCCCATTAAGTGGGTGGGGATCATTGATCACAATCTTCAACAATTCTCCCAGGAATGTTTTTGCTTTTTTGTTGTTGTTTCCACAACTCACCGAGTTTTTGGTTAGTGCCCCAACCCAGCCCTTTTCTTCATTCTGCACTTATCAATATAGGGGGAAAAAGACTAGACTAGGTCTGCTTGATCCAGAGGACAGAGCCACTGTACAACTGAGTGATTTATCAATCAATTAAACCACATTTATAATGTGCCTACTATGTGCTAGGCACTGTGCTAAATGCTTTTCCAACAGCCTCTCAGTTTATCCCCTCACAACCCTGGGAGGCAGATGCTGCTGTTATTCCTATTTTACTGAAGGGGAAATCAAGGCAAATAGAGGCAAAGTGACTTTCCTAGGGTTTCAAACTCAAAAATGCCTGAGACCAGATTTGAACTTAGATTTTCCTTACCCCAGGCTCACTTCACCCCCTACATACCTGCCTATGACATGATATCTATCCCCTAGCCACCACTTCATCTTATGTATGTATGTATGTATGTATCCATCCATCCCATCTATGTATGTATGTATCTCTCTATGTATCTATCTAGCTACCTCTCTCTCTCTCTATCCATCCATCCATCTATCCATCATCAATCTGTCTCTATCCATCATCTATCTATCTATCTATCTATCTATCTATCTATCTATCTATCTATCTATCTATCTATCTATCTGTCTGTCTGTCTGTCTGTCTGTCTGTCTGTCTGTCTGTCTGTCT
>NW_027185852.1:17247793-17250527 GCF_028583685.1 Petaurus breviceps papuanus | reverse complement strand
TCTGTCTGTCTGTCTGTCTGTCTGTCTGTCTGTCTGTCTGTCTGTCTGTCTGTCCATCTGTCTGTCTGTCTGTTGTCTCCCCTAGCTAGACTGTTAGCTCCCTGAGGACAGGGACTGTTTCATTTTTGTCTTCATTATCTCCTGTGCATACCCCATAGTAGATAGGCACTTAATAACTACTTGTTGATTGATTGTCCCCGAGTGCCTGGCCATCCTTTGTGTGCCCTTGAGTTTTCCATTTCTTGCCGATGTAGTATTAAGGGTATCCTGGCTTTTCCATGACGAAGTCGACTTTCAGGATTGGAAACGACCATGGTGGTAGAAGCAGGTCCTTCAAGTTCTGTTGGGGGCATGTTTATGACTACAGAGGATACTCATCACCACACTAATTACCCTAATTGCTGCCCACTCAGAGGCTAGGTGGGTGGCTTAACAGCACTTCGAGAAGCTCTAATGATGCCTGGGCCTGCTTGGTAAGGGGGGAAAAATCTGAGACTTTTTTTTTCCCCCAATCCCCTTCTCGTGGTGGTCAAAAAGACTAATTATGGGTGGGAAGACAGTGAGTCTCCTTCCCTACAGTATGAGGTCAAGGCTGAGCTTTGCCCTCGATGACCCTGATGACTTTGATTCTGCATCTGTGCCTTCTTGGCTGGCCACTTCAGAGCTAGGCTCTTGGGTTATAGGAATCCTGGAGCTGGGAGCAGTTCAGTTGTGCAGATCTTCTTTCAGGCCTGAGCTCCCTTTCTCTGATCTCTTCAAGTAAATATTAACTGAGTTTTTATTTACCACCTTTTTTTTCAAATGAGCTGTTAGAAAATGGTGTCTTGGTAATTGGTTGACTCTCACCTCAGACACTGCTTATTAGCCGTGAGAGGCTGTAGAGCATTTGACCTTGCTGAACCTCAATTTCTCCCTCTGTAAAATGAGGATAATGATAACACTGACCTGGAAAGAATGTTGTGAGAATCAAATGAAATAATAGAGGTGAAGTATTTGGCAGAGCTTAAAGCATGATAGAAATATTTGGTGTTCTCCCAGCTGTTGGTATTTCCCTCCCCAATAAATCAAGAGTTATTTATTAAGCATCTACTATGTGCCAGGCTAGGTGGTACAGTGGATAGAGTCTTAGGCTGGAGTCAAGAACACATCTTCCTGAGTTCAAATCTAGCCTCAGACACTTGTGTGTCCCTGGATAAGTCACTTAACCTATTTGCCTCAGTTTCCTCATGTATAAAATGAACTGGAGAAGGAAATAACTCACCACTCCAGTATCTTTGCCAAGAAAACACCAAATGGGGCCCAAAAGATTCAGACATGACTGAAAATAACTGAACAAAAGATGTGCCAGATACTGTTTCAGACCCCATGGATACAAGTATAAAGAATGAAACAATTCCTCTCACAGTGAGTTTACATTACATACTATTATGGCATGTCTTTGGTTGGTATCTTCTTTTGCCTTATTTGGGAACCTGTATCGTCCCCCTCCACAGACCCCAATCCCAAGAATGTAAGTGCTTTAAAGGCAGGCATTAGCTCAGTTTCGAGTCTGTTTGCCCACCTACCACAGGGCCTGGCAGAGAGTAAGTATTTAAGAAGCAATGATTTCTATGAATTATTGTTGCTTTATGGATTATCCTTGGAATAATTAAAATCCTCTGGATTAATAAGAATAATGAGTTAATTACAGGTGGGATGGCTGTGCAGAGCTTTAACAGTATCAGGTAGGATCAAACCTTTTTTTTGTGGGGGGAGAGGGAATGTGTATGTGTGTGTACGTGTGTGTGTATGTATGTGTGTGTAAGTGTACAAATCTAGAGGTCTAGAAAACCATTCCATGCATATGGGTTTCATACGTGCTACAGATATTGCTGGTCTTAGTGACCATCTACTTGGAGTATTTGAATATCATTTATATTCATAGAGAGAGGGAGAGATACAAAGACACCAAGAGAAGGAGATACAGAGAGACAAAAAAGACCGATAAACACATGGGCCCAGAGAAACAGAGCTGGAGCTGTGATTTCATTGGTATGGGGAACTCCCCTGGAGGAAAGTCGATCCACTGAGGTAGAGCGACACACATCCCACAATTTCTAATCCTAGGACGGTTTCCTGGAGGCTCTGAGGATGTAGGGAGTGATTCAGGGTCACCCAGGCAGGACCTGCCAGGCAGGGCTTGGATGCTCATGTACCCTGCACCCTGTATCTTCTCGTCTCCAAGCGCAGTTCTTTCCACTTTTCAGTGCTGCCTCTTCTCTGTATGCGCTGTGTCTGTCTGAGCTGGGAGTGGTGCAGTAGATGAAGTATGTATGCATGCATGCATATATGTTATATATGGATCAAGATGTGTGTATACGTGTAGATACACACACACACACCCAGGTTCCGTGTCTACATTAGTCTGTCCATCATCCATCTATTATTCTCCTTCTCTTTCTGTCTCTCCCTCCCTCTGCCCTCCCCTGTCCTCCTTCCTTCTCCCCATATGGGAATGGAGAGAGAGAAGAAGCCTGGGATGTCATTGGTATATGAAGCTCTCAGCTGAGGAAGCTCTCTCAGCACATTTTCTTCTGCTTCCACCACCCTTACAGAGTAACCCAGGGCACTGGGAAGGCAGGGGACCTGCACACAGGCCCTGTCTCTCTGTCTCTCTCTGCTTGTCTCTGTGTGTGTGTGTGTCTCTGTGTCTCTGTCTGTCTCTCTCTCACACACACACACACTCATACTCACA
>NW_027185852.1:17242178-17247783 GCF_028583685.1 Petaurus breviceps papuanus | reverse complement strand
TGTCTCTGTCTGTCTCTCTCTCACACACACACACACTCATACTCACACACAAACACACACACACACACACACACAGCCGGGATGTAAGGATGTGAGAGGTGAAACATGAACTTTCTCCTTCTCTCTCTAGGATACCACACTATTTCTTATCCTAAATCAATGTCAACAAGTATTTGTTGAATGTTGACTGTGGGGCTGGGCCTGTGCAAACACTGGGATTACAAACAGAAACAAAAAGAAGGTCCCAGCCTGGCAGCTTGCTTCCAGGGGAGATCACAGGTCCCTCCTGAGTGTACACTTGTGGCTGTTGCTTAGTCATTTAGTCATGGCAGACTATTCATGACACTGTGGGCCATAGTATACCAAGCCCACCAATACTGTCCACAGGGTTTTCTTGGCAAAGTTACTAGTGTAGTTCATCATTTTTCTTTCCAATGGATTAAGGAGAACAGAAGTTAAATGACTTGCCCAGGGTCACACAGCTAGTAAGTGTCTGAGGCTGGATTTGAACTCAGGTCTTCCTGAATTCAGGGCCGGTTCTCTATCCACTGAACCACCTACTGCCCAAAGCTCCATGATTGCTTTGGTTTGGGTCTTCTCTCTCTGCAGACAAATCATCTCATGTCAACTCACCTCACCTCTCCTCCCCTCAGGTCCCCTCACCTCACACCGTATCATATAGCATAGCATATACATAGCCTTATATATGATAATGTATATAAATATGCATGTATACAAACACATTTAAATACACATTTAACAACCCCACTATACTGTAGTGTGGTGGTCTCCAAAGTTGGGTCTCTGGCCCAATGGAGGATTGTGCTCTAACTTCCTCTCTCTTCTCCCAGACTTTTCCACTGTGGGTGGGACAGAGTCACTTGCCTAAGATGAGCCCCCAGGATGGGCAGTGGTCTCCATGAAAAATCTCTTTCCCTTATCTTTCCCCTCAAACTCTCTGCTCTTCCAAACTTCCCTATTATGTCTGAGGATTCCCCCATCCTTCTAGTCACCAAGGTTTGTGACCTTAGAGCCATCCTCAGCTCCTCACTCTCGCTCACTATAAATCCAGTCAGTTTCCAGATCATGCCATTTCCAGGTAACTAAGCCTGAGAGCCCCAGGAAGAGCATCCCCTCCCGCCCTCCTTCTCCCTACATCATGGACCCCACTTCACCCTCTCCAGGGGAATAGCCTTTGTGGCCTCTGTTGTAGGGGGTGCAACCATAGCTACCAAAGAAGTGGGAAAGCAACTCTCGCTCACCAAAGGCTTAGTGGTCTGTCAAGCAGTCCAGCCAGAAATGGACATGATTTATTAGGAGGCAAATACTAGGTGTTTAATAAATGTTTATTCTCTCTGGGCCCCCCATTTTGGCCAATTTAAATGATACTCAAGATGATGCCTTACTATCTCCTTTGCTGTTATACCCTAAGCATCAATGGGCCTTCCCATCGCCCCTGCAACTGGACTGTCCTCTCTTACTAAAACATGGACTCCTGAGAGCACTGTCTGTCTCTTTTCTCTGTGTTTCTGCACCATTTAGCACAGTGCTTTGCACCTGGTGGGGGTTTATTAATAAATGATTGTTCATTCATTCTTCCCTCATTTTCCTTTCACAACATGTGCCCTTCTTTTGTAACACAGCCAGAGCCTAGTTTGGAGCCTCTTCAGCTTTGCCTGGATCATTGCAATATTAGACTGCAAATTCACAACTCTAACCTTCTCCTTGTTCTTCCTGCCTCACTGCTCTCTGGTCCCTAAACCATGTTACCATCAGCCTCCAAAGGCCATGTTTTCATGAGTGCAAGTGATTGTTCCTGTCTCCTCAGGAGACTTTGGCGCGGCCCTGAGACTCTAGGGCATCATTTTACCTTCCTCTTATCCTTTTAAAGTTTCTCTCTTTTTTTGGGGGGGGTATGTATGTTTTACAATGCACATAATTGTGAGAATAGCACATGTGTATGCCACTTGTAAATATACAAATGTTGGGGAATGCCTGCTCATTTTTTTTTTAAGTGATGGGAATACGGGCCAACAAGTGGCCTGGTGGCCAGTTTCCTAGGCTGCTCCCACCCCTGAGCTGTTGCTGGGTGGCCAGCCTTCTGGACTGCAGTCTCCGGGCTGTTCCGCTGGCAGGAACCGTGTGGATTCTGGTGCCGAGCATACACTTGAAGGCTTTCCAGTTTGGTGGGATCTGTCGAAGCATACACTTGAAGGCTTTCCAGTTTGGTGGGATCTGTTGGAGCTTGCTTTGTTGACAGAGCCTTTGAGAATCCTGGGTCACCTCCACTATGCTGAGGCATCAGGGCAGGATTTCCATATCAATGGAAAATATTTCACGATGTGCCAACATTTTCGGAAGACCGTCCACACCTACACAATGGGAGCCTTTTCTTCTTAATGTTTGCTGGAAAGTGCCTACCCCAGACACATTTTATTTGTCAGATGATCTGAAATAAGACCACAATATATGTAAAACAAGGTGTGAGCTGTCCCACCCATGCCCCACCCTGCCTGAAATCTGGGCGCTAGGAGCAGGCCTTGGGTAGTTATTTCTCTGGCCTGTCCCAGCCCTCCCCATTGCCTAGTTCTCCCTGGTTTGGGCTCCTGTTCTGGATGAATGCTGTCTCCCTTTCCCACTTCCATTCTCCCCGAATTAGAGCTCTTTCCACTGAGCTACCCTGTCTCAACAGTGTTCTCGCATGGTCATTGGTTGGGAACATGGCTGCTAGATTTGCTTGGATGAGCTTATCCATTACAGTCCTTCCTGTCAGGTGCTCAGTCGCTGGCCCTTATCACCCACCTTGCCCTTGGTCTCTAATAGAGTCAGCTAGGCCTTACCGGCTCCCTTGTTGTTGTATCCTTTGAAGGACCAGACATTGACATTTTTATCTTCCCTCCCATATTGTTGTCTCCCCAATGTAGAACGTGACATGGTTCTTGAGGGCAGAGACAGCCTTGGTTTTGTACCTCTGTGCCCAGGTCTTGGACACTGGGAAACTGACTGATAAACATATTTCCATTCCTTCCACGAAGCAGACCAGAATCCTTCAGTGTCCTTTTGATAGGTGACTAGATGGCTTAATGAGTGTCTGGGACCAAAGAAATCCATCAAACCATATACTTTGAGCTTGAAGGCATGGCAGAGAACATCTAGGCAGAGAGTCAGGGGATCCTTTCCTGAGTTTGAAGCCTCCCCGACCCTCATCCCCCCACCAGCTTTCAGTACCTCCTCCTAACAAAATGTACCTCATCTCTCTCAATATCAGGAAAGCTCTTTGGGGTCAGGGGAAACTTTGTTTTCATCTTCTAGTCCCAGGGATTAGTACATAGTGGGTGTTCCCTTAATAATGCAGATTTCAACTCTTCCATACCCTTGATAGATGGTTTGGTGAGTTCTTGGGGTTAAAAAATTCTATAGGACCATCGATTTAGAGTTTGAAGGGACAGTTGAGTCAACCACTCAAAGGAACCCCCAGCCACTAATACCCCCTCCACTGAGGTTACAAAAATGACCTTGTATTTAAGGAAACCGAGGCTCCAGACAAGTGAAGTGATTTGCCCACACTCCTGTAGCTAGTAAGTGGGAGAGCCAGAGTTTGGATTAACACTGGTCCTTGGCCTCCCAAACGGGCAGCTCCTTCCGCTGCCCTGCCTTGTTTCTCTAAGTACTGCTCCTACACCCTTCCCGGAGGCAGCTGGCAGCTGGTACAGCCTTTGATCACTCAGGGGACCCCCTGTCCCCTCAGCAAGATGAAACATCAGAAGAGAGCTTTAATGGAGAATGTCTATCCCAAACTTTTTTGAATTTGCTTTTATACACCATTCACAGATTATAGGCATGACAGAAATAAAATCATTACAGTTCAAAATGAATTACTCAAGGACGTGAAGACCCTGAGTGTGTTTGTGTGCTTGTGTGCATGGTTTATGATCTGCACGCACACATATACACACACACACACACACAGAGGTTGATATAAGTTCTCTAGGCTTGGGAAATCAGACCTTACTCTTGTTTGCAAACACTCCACTATTTCTGCAGCTCTGTGATTTCCTCCATTTAGTTCATCTTCAATAGACCTAGATTTCACCTCACACATTTTAAAAATAGTCAGCATCTCCCTCCTCCTCCTCCTCCTTCTCCTCCTCTTTCTCTTCCAATTGAGGACCCATCATTAGATCATGCTGCCTTTCAAATATTTAGCATATATAAAGTAACTATAAAATAACTCAGTAACTTTTCATTAAGTAAAGTCAAGGCAATTTTTATCCCCACATAGCTAGAGGTCAGAAGAAAGGAAATGAATGAGCCACCAAGGGAGTTGGGGTTCCAAAAGGCAGAGGTGGGAAGGACGTTTTGGGCAGGGGGTTCAGCTTGTGTAAAGGGACAGAGATGGGAGATGGATTTTCATGGAACAGTTTGCCTGGAATACAGACTGTAAGAAGGGGACTAACTTGCTATAATCTTGGAAAATTAGGACAAGAATAGTGTGGTGAAGAACATTAAATGCAGAACAAACAAGTTGGGCCCTCATCCTAGGGCCAATAGGGAGCCACAGCAGCTTTTTGAGTAGGGTCAGATCGGGGCTTTAGGGAACTCCCTTGGACAGTTGTATGAAGAATGGCTCAGAGCAGTGGTGTCAGACTCCAATGGAAAGGAATATCAGTGGGCTGCATTGACTTAGAAAACCACAAATGAACACTATCTATGCTTGATTTTATTTTTATTTATTTTGTTAAGCATTTCCCCATATTCTAATCTGACTTGAATAGAACTCTGGGGTGTTGCCTGCCCACAGGTGCCCTCAGGTTTCAAGTTTGACAGTTCTGGATTAGAGAGGGGTGAGGCTTGAGGCTGGGAAACTGATAAGGAGACCATTATAGGTGAGAGGTGAGGACACCCTGAAATGGGTCTAGAGGCCTGTCAGTGGAGAGAAGAAAATGGATGTACTAGATTACAAGTAATTGGTGAGAGGTGCTGAGGGGCCTGACCTGGGCTAGGAGTGTGCAAACAGAAAGGAAAGGGTGGATTTGAGAGCAGAGGCAGCTGCTTGGTGTTAATAAATGTTTGGTAATGAATGTTTCTGAAAAGCAGGACCTACCCAGCAAGGTTGTTGGGAAGAAAGTGCTTTGGAAAAAGTGAAGAACTCTAGAAATGCCAATGAATCCTTGATGTTAATATTGCTAATAATTAGTATTATAGTTAATATTATCAGCAACTAGTGTTTATAAAGTGCTTAACATTTAGCACTGTGCTGAATGCTAGGACACAAATACAAACAAAACCAAAGATCATCCCTGCCTTTCAGGAGCTTACATTCTAATGGGGCAGCTGGTGGAGACGCGGAAAAACAGAGGGCAGGTTTTGGAGGAGAATGGCGTGGTGGTGAAATCTGGGGACTCATAAATTGGTAAAGTGCTGCTTTTTCTTCCTCTTCTTTCTCCTCCTCCTCCTTCTTCTCCTCCTCCTCTTCCTTTTTCTTCTCCTCCTCCTCCTCCTCCTCCTCCTCCTCCTCCTCCTCCTTCTTTCCTCTGCCTTTTCTTCCTCCTCCTCCCCCTCTTTCTTTCCCCATCTCCCTTTCCCCCTCCCCTCCCCCTCCCCC
>NW_027185852.1:17239440-17242078 GCF_028583685.1 Petaurus breviceps papuanus | reverse complement strand
CCTCCTCCCCCTCCTCCTCCTCCTGTTTTGCTATTGCTGTTCTTATGGCTCCTCCTCCTAATATGGGAGTGATTTTGTTTTCTGGGATGACCACATGTTGAGAGCAACAGGGATTGTTTTCTTGTTGCTGTGGTGGGACCCAGGTGTAACAGGTGTCTAGCAACTCTAAGACACTTTGTGAATTAGAGATGGAGCTTTACAAATATGATGAATTTTACCTAATAAGGGATTTTTCTGGTCAATAACAGAGATCACCTGAGGTTTAAAATTGGCAACACAATAAATTAAGTCATGCCGAGGTGTGAAACGTAATCACTCCCAGGATATGAACACAAAGGATTAAACCCCAGTATCTGTGACTCATCCTTCCCTCACTAACCCTGTCTTTGCTTTCCCTTCCTTACCTCCCCCTCCTCCTAGTCTCCTCTGGTAGGTAGGTGGGAACCTGGCTGACTCACTGATTTACATAGCATCCCTGTGGGGGCGTGGCCAGCAAGAGAGCAGGAGGTTTAGCGTAGAAAGGCTAGAGGTGATTGGATTCACTGGCATTAGGCTCATTAGAAACATTTGTTGTATTATACCGGATTTGGGATAAAAGGAGCTGAGTTCTACCACTCAGTATCTGTGTGACTTTGTGTACTTCAGGGGCCTCAGTTTCCTCATCTGTAAAATGAAAGGGCTGGGCTAGGTGACTTCTGAGGACTTTTCCCGTTCTAAATGTAATCCTATAATTGTATATTTAAACTATAAACTCAACACTTAGAGGGAAGATAGTAGTGGAATGAGCATTGAATGTGGTATCTTTACTCTGACCCTTGATCCTGGTGTGACCTTGGGCGAATCATGTGATCCTCCTTGGCCTCAGCTTTCATCTCTCTCTGTCTCTGTCTCTGTCTCTCTGTCTCTGTCTCTGTCTCTCTCTGTCTCTCTCTGTCTCTCTCTGTCTCTCTGTCTCTCTGTCTCTCTCTGTCTCTGTCTCTCTTTCTCTCCCCTCTGAATTGAACATTTCTATATACATTGCTGAACAATCCCTGTGAAGTAGAGCTTGTCTGCCCTAATTTCCTCATCTGTAAAATAGGAGGATGGCTTAATTGATCTCTTAAGATCTCTTAAATTTAATGGTGTCTTCATTGAATTGATCCCTCTAATAGGGAAGTAGCTTACCAGAGAAGGTTACAGCAAGTCTTGAGAGAGGCAGCATGGGAGTAAGCTAGAGGAATCAGAGTTGCTGTCCACAGCCAGATTTCTGCCAATACTCCCAAGTGACTCCCAAACCAGATTAAAAGGTAATTGGGATATACTTAACAAAATAAATAAAAGCATAATAAAACATAGGTAACATTCATTTTGAGTTGGGTACCACTGACATGAAGATTGAACACTGGATTTGGAGTTAGGAGAGGTGTGGGTTCAGATCCTACCTCAGATACATGCTGCCTATGGCAGCAAATTGGGCAAATTATTTTACCTTTCTGAGACTCAGTTTCCTCATCTATAACATGCAGTAGGTGCTTGGACTTGATGGACTCTAAAGTCTCTTCCAACTTTTAACCGATGACTCTATGAATCGTTTTCTCTCTTCCCCTTTCTGGAAAGCATGGTGTCATACAAAGAACTTTGGACACAGAGAGCAGAGGATGATGGCTCTAGATTGAGAAAGGAGCTTGGGGTCATTTATCCCACCTCCCTCATTTTAGAGGGGAAGAAGCTGGGCCTAGAGGGTGATTTGTCCAAGGTCACAAAGGTTCTGGGATTCTAGCTCTTGAGTTGAAAAGGACCACAAAGGCCATCTCAGTCAACTCTCCCCTCTTACAGGTAGAGAAACTAGGTTCTGCGGTGACTATTACTTCCAGAATCAAATATAAAAGCCTCTGTTTGGCTTTCCAAGCCCTTCATAGCCTGGCCCCTGCCTGACTTTACTGTCTTCTCAAGCCTTACTCTTCTCTTCAGGCTCTGAGATTCCTTAATCTTCTTTCCATTTCACTCTCAAAATCCATCTCTGGGCTCCAGGCATTTTCTCTGGCTGTCTCCCATGCTTAGAATGCTCTCCCGTCTCATCTCTGCCACCTGGCTTCCCTGGCTCCCTTCAGATCTCAGCTAAATCCCATTTCTACAGGAAACCTTCCCCAGTCCTCACTGATCTTCACGCCTTTCCTCTGCTGACCTCCTCTGATTGAGCATGTTTATAATTTGTATGTAGTTGTTTGTGTGTTATATATACATATATAATTTGTATGTAGTTGTTTGTGTGTTATATACACATATGTTAATTTGTATGTAGTTTGTTATACATATACACATATATATAATTTGTATGTAGTTGTTTGTGTGTTATATATACATATACATAATTTGTATGTAGTTGTTTGTGTTATATATACATATACATATGTAATTTGTATGTAGTTGTTTGTGTGTTATATATACATATGTTAATTTGTATGTAGTTGTTTGTTATATATACACACATATACATATATATAATTTGTATGTAGTTGTTTGTGTGTTATATATACATATACACATACAATTTGCATGTAGTATACATATATAATTTGTATGTAGTTGTTTGTGTGTTATATATGCATATATATAATTTGTATGTAGTTGTTTGTGTGTTATATATACACAAATATAC
>NW_027185852.1:17239268-17239430 GCF_028583685.1 Petaurus breviceps papuanus | reverse complement strand
TAGTTGTTTGTGTGTTATATATACACAAATATACATATATAATTTGTGTGTAGTAGTTTGTGTGTTATATATACATATACATAATTTGTATGTAGTTGTTTGTGTTATATATACATATACATATATAATTTGTATGTAGTTGTTTGTGTGTTATATATACAT
>NW_027185852.1:17233932-17239258 GCF_028583685.1 Petaurus breviceps papuanus | reverse complement strand
ACATATATAATTTGTATGTAGTTGTTTGTGTGTTATATATACATATATAATTTGCATGTAGTTGTTTGTGTTATATATACACATACAACATACATATATAATTTGTATGTAGTCGTTTGTGTGTTATATATACATATATAATTTGTATGTAGTATACATATACATATACAATTTGTATGTAGTATACATACACATATATAATTTGTTGTAGTTGTTTGTGTTATATATGCATATATATAATTTGTATGTAGTTGTTTGTGTGTTATATATACATATATACTTTGTATGTAGTTGTTTGTGTTATATATACATACACACAATATACATATATAATTTGTATGTAGTTGTGTTATATATACATACACACAATATACATAATTTGTATGTAGTTGTTTGTGTGTTATATATACATATACATATATAATTTGTATGTAGTTGTGTTATATATACATACACACAATATACATAATTTGTATGTAGTTGTTTGTGTGTTATATATACATATACATATATAATTTGTATGTAGTTTGTGTGTTATATATGCACATATATACTTTGCATGTAGTTGTTTGTATGTTATATATACATATACATATATAATTTGTATGTAGTTGTTTGTGTTATATATACATATATATAATTTGTATGTAGTTGTTTGTGTGTTATGTGTACATATACATATATATGATTTGCATGTAGTTGTTTGTGTGTTATGTATACATATACACATATATGATTTGTATGTAGTTTGTGTGTTATGTATACATATATAATTTGTATGTAGTTGTGTGTTATGTATACATATATGATTCATATGTAGTTGTTTGTGTGTTATATATACATATATAATTTGTATGTAGTTGTTTGTGTGTTATGTATACATATACATACATATGATTTGTATGTAGTTGTTTGTGTGCTATGTATACATATACATATATATGATTTGTATGTAGTTGTTTGTGTGTTATATATACATACACATATACACATATAATTTGTATGTAGTTGTTTGTTTGTTTTCTTCCCTGTTAGACTCTGAGCTTCTTGAGGGCAGAGGTTGTTTTTCTTTTCTTTTCTTTTTTTTTTTTTTGTATCCCAGCTTGTATATTGACTCCATTTGATTTCAGTGATTTGTCGAAGGTCACATAGGTAGAAGTGACTAAATCAGGATTTGACCCTCTGATTCTAAGGCCAGAGCTCTTTAAAGTGCAACATACTGGCTGTCTGGTAGTTCTAGTTCTTTCTGGTAGTTCTAGACTAGCCACTCCTTGACCTTGGGCCAGTCATGGAATGGAGTCCTGAATATGCTAGAAACATATTTTCTGTCAGGGCCACAAGAAGCCACAGAAACATATCTTCTGTCCACACTATTGCTTTCCACTGAACCCTGCAATATGAAGTTGACATTTTTCTAAGCTTCTGGTGTTCCATAAGCTTCACTGTGACTTTGGGAGAAGGCTGCAATGATGAAGATGATTTTTTGCAGCAGGAAGCAGCTTGGGGCCATTGAAAGCACTGGTCACTTTCCCAAATGAGATCTTGGCCAGTTTCTTCTTCCTGTTCATATTAAGGTATGAATGTCAATTCAGAGGATGTAAGCTCTTTAGAGGGCAGGGACCATTCACTTATGTTTTTGTATCATCAGCGCTTTTGCCTGCAAATGAAACCAATGATACTCTTCAGGGACACCTCAATTACCTCATGACTCCACTTACCATCTCTGTGACTTCCCATCCAAAAAACCTCTACCTGCCTCCCACTCCCTTATATGTATGTCTTCCCTAATAGAATAGAAGTTCCTCAAATACAGGTGAGCATTCTTTCTAGGATTTTTATCTTTGTCTCTTTGCACGGCACCTGGCATATGGTAAGAGCTTAATTAATACTTTTTTTCATCCATCCATCCATTTGTTTGGATGTACATACATACACGTGTACACATAATCTCCTCTTCAAGACATATAATGATGGGCTGAGAGGTAGCAAGGAGTAGTGTATAGAGAAGTTGTCTTTCAAGTCTGGGAGTCCTCTGTTCAGTTCTGCCTCTGACACACACTGACTGTGTGACCTTGGACAAGTTGCTTCTCCTCTCTGAGCTCCAATTCCTCATCTGTGAAATAAGGGCATTGGACCAGATGAAGTCTGAGGTCCCCCCCTCCCTTCGACTCTAAATGCATGATCCTATGAAGTCAGTGGGCTGATACACTGATAGATTAACTCAATAAACTGTCACTTCGGGTGGATGCCCAAATCTGGACAATGTGTGGTCTTCTATTTTACTTTGCAGAAAAGTGAAATTTCTTATCTTTGGATCCTGCTCATCTTGCCAAAGGCTAAAACTGAACTCAACTCAACAGATTCTTATGGAGAACTTATTATGTGCAAGGCAGCATGGTGCAACCAATGGAGAGCGACCCTTGAACCTAGGAAGACCTTCATTTAAGTCTGACCTCAAACCCATCCTGGTTGTGTGACCCTGGTCCAGTCACCTTAACCCCTCAGTGCTTTAGGAAGCTCTTAAGATTATAAATTGCAGACAAGTTTCTGATATGTACCAGCAGATGGAGTTTCCTCACTGGGAATTCCCTATACCCACAAAATCACAGGTCCAGACCCTCTCCCCCTACCAAAATAACGTGCCAGGCAATGTGCTAGTATTTCAGGATCCAGAGACAAAACCCAAACAGGCTTTTATTTCAGGGAGCTTACAGTCCCCTGGAGGGAGCCTCATGTATCCAGATCAATATAATGTGGCATAACCTGGGAAGAGAGAGTTAGTCGTAATGGGATGATAGGGAGAGGCTTTGTGTAGGAACCGCTTGCACCTGGGCTGAGTCTCAGAGGAAGATAATGACTCTAGAAGGCCAAGGTGAGGATCAGAGACATTCTAGGCTTTGGGCACTGTTGGTGCACAGAGCTTGGGGATGGAATGTCCAGGTAGGGGGAGTTGATGGAGGGCGGTCCTTGAACCCAGGAAGACCTGGGTGAAGCAGGGGACTAGGGTTGGAAATGTGGAAGGAGAATGGCTTCTTTATGGAGAGAGAAGAGAGGTCCTAAACCATACCTGCCATAGTTTTTGAAATTAGCTTATTTTCTACATGTATTAAGGAGACATTATGCTCTAGTGGAAGGAACATTGGATTTTGATGTGGGTTAAATGACTGTGCCACTGACTGGCTGCGTGAATAATAGACAAATCCCTTAACCTCCCTGGGTGGGCCTCAACTATCTTTTTTTTTTTTTAATATCTTTTTGGAGAGGGGAAGGCAGGGCAATTGGGGTTGAGACTTACCCAAGTTCACATAGCTAGTAAGTGTTAAATGTCTGAGGGTGGATTTGAATTCAGGTCCTCCTGACTCCAGGGCCAGTGCTCTATTCACTATGCCACCTAGCTGCCTCCTCAACTATCTTGTATATAAAATGAGAATGTGGGACTATTGGCCTCTAAAATCTCTACCATTGTTTAATCATGTGATCCTTTGGGTCTAGAAGGCTTGGGCTGTGGCTCTTCACAATCCTTCAGTCCTATTCTTTTTTTTTTTTTGCTTTTTGGAGGACAGTTGGGGTTAAGTGACTTGCCCAATGTCACACAGTTAATTTTTGTGTTAAGTGTCTGAGGTCGAATTTGGACTCAGGTCCTCCTGACTCCAGGGCTGGTGCTCTGTTCACTGTGCCACCTAGCCACCCCTCAGCCCTACTCTTGAATGTTAAAGGCATCATGGCTGACTGAGCAGGAGGATTTCTGTGGTCCTGCCCCCACTTCTCAGGATAAAGGGTAGTTTACTCTTTCACTGGGTGCCAGAGTAAGAAGCTGGTGACAGAAATCCACTGTCCCATTGGTCTGGAGTTTGAAGGGACCTCAGAAGCCTTCTAATCCAACCCCAACATTTTACTGATGAGGAAACCAAGTCTCAGAGATGAAATGACTCACAGCAGTAGTAAACATTAGAGGTGGAATTCAAAAGTAGATCCAGCAACTCCAGAGTCAATAATTTTCCCACTGTGCCACACCCTTCCCAGATATTTTCTTCTTCCAAGGTCATTGTAGAGGAATCTCTCCCTTTCCTGTATTCTTCGCATCTATTTCCTATTGGCACTGTGGTATTGTGGCAATAGTTCAACCCTCTTATTTTACAGATGTGGAAACTGAGGTTCCTAGATTGGTGAATTGACTTACCCAAGGTCATCCAGCTATTAAGTGGCAAAGTTAGATTGTGAATTTAGGTTCAGTACTGGCTATTTTTCCATCGCACCAGGAGGCGTCCCCTAAATAAGTCCTACCCAATCCTGTCACTGCTTGGGAGATCATTCTACCTCTCTTGGCCTCAGTTTCCTCAGCTGCCAATTGGGGACATAAATATTTGTCCTCCCTATCATGTTGCATAACTGTGGGGAGGGGGGGCAGGTTATGATCACTATAGAAATGTGACTTATTATCCTTATTAGTCATTGTATCCAGACATTCCCAGTGACTCCCTCCCTCTTTGGTTTTGTTCACTGTTCCTTCCTGCGGGGATGCCTTCCCCCAGCCTTTGGCTCTGAAAGTCCAGGCCATTCTTCAAATGTCAGTCCCAATGATAACAAATGGCATTTATCTCTTGGAGGCAGTGTGGTGTGGTGGGTGCATGACCAACCCTAGAGTCAGGAAGACCTGAGGTTTGAGTCCTGCCTCTGAGTCCTTGGGCAAATGACTCTCAGCATCTCAGGCTAGCTCTCTAAAGTATAGAACATTGGCAGAGGGAGTTCCCCACTCAGATGAAATCAGAGTTTATTATTATATGAAATTATATGCCATTTTATATAGTACTAGAGAGAATGAAATGACCTGCCCAGGGTCACACATCTAGGAAGCAGAAGAATAGGGAGGAGACTCCAGCCAAGGTCAGCACAGTATCTGCTGTTCACCATAGCAGTATCTGTGGTACCATCTCCTCCAGAAAGTCTTCTAGGATTTCCCCAGTTGGGCCTGAGCTGCTGTTGCCCATTGTGGCATTGATTCCAGTCCTGGTTATGAGGCTTCCTACCTGTGTGATCCTGGAAGGACGCTGAACTAGGAGTTCTTTTTGTGCATAGGTCAGAGAAAATGGCAGCTGAGGTGCCTTCCACCTCTCAATCTCTGATTCTGTGCCATGGCACCCCCTTCATAAGGTCTTTCCTAATGCTGCCTCATTATGTTACTCTTTTGCAGAGTTCCTGTGTATTTATCTATGCCCACATTGCTCCCCCCACATGCCAGGAGAATGTAAGCTCCTTGAGGGCAGGACTTGTTTGACTTTTGTCTCTGTATTCCCAGCCTTTGGCTTAATGCCTGTATATGGTAGGT
>NW_027185852.1:17210052-17233922 GCF_028583685.1 Petaurus breviceps papuanus | reverse complement strand
TGTCTCTGTCTCTGCATCTCTCAGGCTATCTCTGTCACTCTGTCTCTGTGTTGTGTGTCTCTTGACAAATGACCAGAGAGAGATTGTTGGGAGAACAGTTTTCCCAGGGTATCCCAAACCTCCCATATTTCTAGGACAGTCTCCTCATGACTCCTTGAGAAGGAGCTTGGGGAGGCAGCGTTGGGAGGTGGAAAGGACTCTGGCTGTGTGGATTACTACCACTGGGGCCTCAAGCTAGTATGGGCCCCTCTTAGCCTCTGACAAGAAGTGATTGCACTAGACAGCCTCAAAAGTCTCTCCCTTCTAACTTGCAATCTCCTAATGCTTTTTTTGATAGTAAGTAAAAGTCCTAAATAGGCTTTCCAATTAGAATAGGACTTAGAGATATTATGTTAATGAGATAATGTGTATAGAGTACTTTGTAAGCCTTAAAGTATATAGACACACACACTATATATGTATGTGTACACACACACAGCTTATATATAACATTAAGGCTTACAGAGTTGCCTATTGTTATGTGTAGAATAATTATAATATATATCATTCTTATAATTAATTATAAATTCCTTAAGTATATATCTGTCCCTTGCTATAAATATACACACACATACATATATGTAATATACACATGTAATAAGGACATACACATATATTAAGCTTTAATAGCTTAGAACTGGGATAAGACTTTTGGAACACTGTGTATATATGTATATATGCATGCATGTGTGTATTTATGCATGTGTTTGTCCTCTCAGGAGATCAGACCCATACCCTGTAAAACGAATTCATCCATCCAGGCACCCACACTGACATACCCAGGATGACTTCTAGCACAGGTTCTTAGATCTGCTTTACTAGGAAAGACAGCTGTTTAAGGGGCCAACAATCTTTTTAAATTACATTCACTAGTTCAGGGCAAAAGTCAGCACCCTGAACTTTGGAGAAAATACAAGCTGAGAAATAAAGACCAAACAGGGCTCTGATTGCCTAAATCAACTATACACTTTACATACATCCCTGGATTGAGAGAGCCTTTACATCTGAGCAGTCTGGGAACTCTGAACATGTGGCCACTCAGAATTTTGACCAGTGAATCACAAGATCCTTCTCATAAGCAAGCCCCCAAAACATCTTACCAGCTCATGTATTTATATGCACTTCTCAGAGCCAGAAGGCATCAATACCCTACTGACCCAGTGCCTAATTAGAAATTAGCAAAAGGTGTGAAAGCCTTTCTCCAAGCAAGACTCCCCTAAGCAAGCTTCCCTTAATGGGCTCCAAGTGAGACCTATTAATGGTCAGTGAAGATGTTATATTCCATTAACATTACAATCTCCTTTACAAAGTAAAGCCCATAGAGGGCAAATGACTCTCCATCCCAAGAGAAAACTACAGGACTTGGAGTCAGGCAGAGGTGAGTTCAAATCTGGCCTCTGACACTTAATGGGTGACACTGGGCAAGTCTTAGCCTCTGTTTCCTCATCTATAAAATGGGGGTGGAGGGATTTGGAGCCAAGATGGCAGCATAGAAGCAGGAAAGCTCTCTGTGCTCCCCCCATAACCACCTCAAATACCTATAAAAATGACTCTAAACAAACTTTAGGGTTACAGGACCCACAAAGTGACAGAGAGAGACAAACCTCCTGCTGAAGACAGCCTGGCAGGCAGACAGGAAGGGTTCATCACAGTGCACTGGAAGCAGAGCCCACCCCTGCCTGAGACCCGGTTTTAGCCTCAGGGCAGCCTGACCAGCCTCAGCTAGAGGGAAGTCAGGAGTTCAGATCACCAGCAGCTGTGGTGGTTTCCAGAATTATCAACCCATAGATGCCAAAAACAAAGTGAGAGGTCAGTGTGGACTTTGTGGGAACAGGGAATCTGGGAGTGCAGTCCAGCCTCTGCCCCTGGAGGGAGAAGTGGCTGAGGCGTGGTGGCCATGCAGCCCTGTGGCTACTTCAGAGCTCTTGGCCTGCAGATTGTAGGGGGACCAACAGACCAGTCTGAGAGGTAATCACTCTTGCTTTAACCTGATTGGATCTGGATTGCTGTCTAGGGTGGAGGTCCTGGGGTGTGTGGAGTGAAGAGGCTTCAGAGAGGGCAACCAACTAATAGCTCTGGCAGATAAGAAACCCTCAGCAATTTGGGACAAAGCTCTCCTCTCTGGACGCAGAGTTCTACTGTAGCAACAAGCTCAAAAGTCAAGTAATTGAGCGGCAACATTGATGGGGGACAGGATCCCAATAGGTTCAGCAGGAACCCTGATCTCATCCAAGACCAGGAAACCTGAAAGGGCATCTGGAAAGAATTCAGCTCAGCCTTGCTTGGAGTTAGAGTTGAGAAAGTTTATTATTACACCATTACAGTGGGCAAGAGTCCTTTAGGGGACCTGCGAGTGAGAGGGGTACATGCTTTTACCTTTAAAGGGAAGGGTTGCCATTGTCAGGGCTGACCTGACGGGAGGGGCCTCAATGCATAGACAAAGGTCAGAGCTGACCAAGAGGAGAATGTGAAGAGATAGTTTAGATCAGATTTGGGCCAGGTTGAAGGAGACAAAAAGCAAGGATAAAGGAGGGTGTGGGCCAGGCCTGGGAAGAAATGAAGAGATTAAGTAAGAACAAAAGGGTCACAAGGTGTTGCCTAGGTGGAGTGTGGGATAGGGAGAAGGGGCAGAGCTCAAGGGTGGGAAAGGACAAATTACAACTTCACAGACTGGTTTTACAAGTTGGTTTGACCTAGACCCCAGGTACCCCATCAACATGAGCCAGCACAGGAAGCAAAGCAAGCATAGCAATCCGATTTTGGATTCCTTTTTTGGGGCACAAAAAGGATCAAAACATGGAATGGCAGGAAGACAACAAAGTCAGAACTCCTGCATCAAAAGCTTCCAAGAAAAATTTGAACTGGTTACAGGCCATAGAAGAGCTTAAGAAGGATTTTGAAAAGCAAATAAGAGAAGTGGAGAAAAAATTGGGAAGAGAAATGAGAATTATGCAAGAAAATCATGAAAATAGAGTCAACAACCTGACTGAAGAAAATAACACCTTAAAAATAGACTAACTCAAATGGCAAAAGAGGCTCAAAAAGCCAATGAGGAGAAGAATGCCTTAAAAAGACAAATTTTCCAGATGGAGAAAGAATCTCAAAAGCTCACTGAAGAGAGTGATTCCTTCAGAATTAGATTGGAGCAAATGGAAGCTAGTGACTTTATGAGAAATCAAGATACTATTAAACAGATCCAAACAAATGAAAAAATAGAAGGCAGTGTGAAGTATTTCATTGGAAAAACCACTAACCTGGAAAATAAATCCAGGAGAGATTATTTAAAAATTATTGGACTATCTGAAAGCCATAAAAAAAAAGAACCTTGAAATCATCCTTCAATAAATTCTCAAGGAAAATTGCCCTGATGTTTTAGAACCAAAGGGCAAAATAGAGTTCGAAAAAATCCATCTATCACCTCTTGAAAAAGATCCCCAAAAGAAAACTCCTAGGAATATTATAGCCAGGTTCTGGACTTCCCTGATCAAGGAGAAAATATTATAAGCAGCCAGGAAGAAACAATTTGAATATTGTGGAAACACAATCAGGATAACACAGGACCTGGCAGCTTCTATGTTGAGGGATCAAAGGGCTTGGAATATAATATTCCAGAGGTCAAAGGAGCTGGGATTAAAGCCAAGAATCACCTACCCAGCAAAACTGAGTATAATGCTTCAGGGGAAAATGTGGTCATTCAATGAAGTAGAGGACTTTCAAGCATCCTTGCTGAAAAAACCAGAGTTGAATAGAAAATTTGACATTCAGATACAAGAAGCAAGAGAAGCATGAGAAGGTAAACAGGGAAAAGAAATCATAAGGAACTTATCAAAGTTAAACTATTAACATTCCTACATGGAAAAACAGTAATTGTAACTTATGAAACTTTTCTCAGTATGAGAATAGTTGAAGGGAATATAAATGCATATTTATATATGTATACATAAATATATATGTGTATATAGGAGGGTATATGGGCATATGAATACATTTGTGAGTGTGTGTATATGTGTGTACAAGTATACATAGACAGAGGGCACAGGAGCAATTGAATAGGAAGGGATGATACCTAAAAGGTGAAATTGAGAGGTGAGAGAGGAATATAATGAGAAGAGATGGGGAGAGACAGAATGGGGTAAATTATCTCATACAGAAGAGGCAATGGAAAGCTGTTACAATGGAAGGGAAGAACAGGAAGGCAAAAGGGAATGAGTCAACCTTATTCTCAATCAAGTTGGCTCAGGGAAGGAATGGCACGCACACTCAACAGGGCATCTCATCCTACAGCTGAGTAGGGGGAAGAGGGAATGAGAGGGGGGGATGATGGAGGGGAGGGCAGGCTGGGGGGGAGGGAAAAGAAAAAAATAAATGGAGGTGGCACTAGCTGTAGTTCCTACTGCACAGAGATATTGTGATGGTCAAATGAAATGTTATTTGTAATGGGTTCTTAAGCTTCTGTATAAAGTCAGTTCTTATTGCCCAGATTTTAGTCAGACTGACACTTAACTAGGTCCTTCCTCAGACTCTAAACCTCCCTGTTCCCTCTATTCTCCCGGGGCTGCCTCTGTCTCCCCACCCTTCCTTTGGTGGGTGGGGGCGGGGAGGGAGTACTCTCTATTACTAATTTGGTACCTGCTTTTTCCACTCTCCACAATAAAAACCTCCATTCCAAGTCACTTGGGGATGGTCCCAGAAAGGGCAGTTTGCTCACCCTTCATTGTTTGGTCCATTCTTTTAAAGGCCATGGCTTCCTCTTCAAGATCGCTGCCTCCCAGTGTCTCTGCAGCTGCTGTGGGCAGCCCAGGAGCAGGAGCAGGGGATCTCCCCACCCTGAGACTGGTGCTGGTGCCAATGGTGCTGCCCAGAAAGTGGGAGGGGCCTCCTGGCCAGCCTTGGCCTTTCTTCTCCAGGTCCAAGGTTTGTATCCAGATGGAACTCTGGGGACAAGCCCTGGAGGGGAGTTTCAACCTTGCACTCATATCCCTTTTCTGCTATGCATTCTTCTCTCAGCCTCATTTTTCTCTTTGAAAAAACAAAATACTACTAGTTCTACCTATCTCCTAGGAACCTTGTGATAATAATGCCAGTAACTGATAGTAACACATGGCTTTATAGACCCTAGGTAGTGTGGGTAGTACAGAGAGAACCAGCTTCAGAGACAAGAAGATCTGAATTCAAGTTCCTCCCCTGACATGTACTAGCTATGTGACTGGGTGGGCCAGTTAATGTCTCAATGAACCAGGAAACTAATACTCCAAGGGGCAAATCAGGAGGGGATCTGCCTTGCCAGAAGGACTTTCCATACTGGGAGTTCCCTAGCACATTTCTGACTCTACCCTTTGGGCAAGACCCTCAGTTTTCCTGGGTTTCAGTTTATCTATCTGCAAAATGAGGGTATTGAGTGGATCCAGGCCCTGGCCTGCCCCTCCCCCCTTCCAGCTCTGGATCTAGGATCTTACATGATCACAAGACTAGTCAAAAATATATACATGAGTATACAAAAGATTTCAAGTTTTCTCTACAGCATCATCATCTCTCTCCTCTGTCTCTAAATTAAGGCATATAATTTCATATGCATGCACATTGTATGTATGTAAGCTATTAACTTTAATAGTTTAAACCACAGTAAGCTTTTTGGGACATCTTGTATGTATATGACTTTAAAAACAATTGGTAATATTTATGTGGTACCTACAGTGTCCAGGCACTGTGCTAAGCTTTTTCCAAATATGATCTCATTGGATCCTCACAACAATGCTGTGAGGTAAGTGCTGTTATCCCCATTTCTATTTGAGGAAACTGAGGCAAACAAAGAATAGTGACTTGCCCAGGGTAACACAGCTAGGAAGTGTCTGAGACTGGATTTGAACTCAGGTCTTCCTGACTCCTTGCCCACTGCTCTACCAAGTTGCTTTGCCTGGTACAAACTACTTTGTATCTATTTTCTCATCTGATTCTCAGAACCCCGCCTCTCACTTTCTCCCATAGGTAATAAGTGCCTTCTGCCTCATTTACACAACACTTTAAGGTTTACAAAGCACAGTACGTTATCTAATTTGAGCCTCACAATAGCCCTCATTCTGAAGTACAGGTAAGAATGAATTATCATTCCTATTTTACAGAGAAGGAAACTTAGGCCTGGAGACATTAGGGTTTGTCCAGGGTCACAGTGCTGCCTGAGATTCAAACCTAGCTCATAGGGTGATAAACTTGAGGTCATCTTTTCTAAATCCCATTTTTTACATGTGAGCATTTTTTTCTAGCCTCATTCTTCCAGAACCAGGTTGGCTATAATGTCACCCTTAAGGTCCTAGGGGTACTCCTGAGGGGTTGGGGCATTTTTCTCTATTGCTATCAACTCAAGGCCCTGTTCTGAGTGTTTCTGCCACCACTGACTAGCACCCCAATTACAGCGAACAGATCAACATCAACTTTTAGATAGGGATCTCTTCATTTGAAAGACTTGGCACACACAAAAGTAAACATTTCCCCCTACCACTTCTGAGGCACACTCTCCCCTGAATCACCTTGGTCCCTGGGGAGAGTGGGGCCAGACTGAACAGCAGTGTTTACATAGCACTGGTTCTACCCAATTCACATCAAGGCTCTAAGAGCCCTCATCTCTCCTGCTGCTGACCAGGGTCCTGAAAGACCCTCCTCACAGGCATTAATGCCGGTTTGCTTGCAAAACCTGGCATGGATATAGTTATCAGACTTCTGGACTTCTGGTAGTTCTCTGTCTCCTGACCTTTTGCAGTTCATAAGGTTGTGGCCTCCAGATGAATCTCCTTCATCTAAAATGAAAACTGATACTGAGGAAAAAGCCCATGATCCCCACTCATGAGCCATATGTCAGCCTTGGAGGGTCATAAGACTTCTACAAATGGAAGTCCTCAGTCTTCAGGACTGTTGGATCCACAGCCCAGAGCTCACCGAAATGTTTAGTGCTCTAATTAATAGAAGAGCCAGGACCAGGCAGGACAAATCGGAGTCAAAGTACCTTTGTAGACATTTCGGGGTCCCTTCCACCCCTTGGAGAATCCCTCTTACCCCTTGATGAGCCAGCAGGTGTGAAACAGTTCTCTGAAGGGGGGACTGGCAGGGAGCTCCTCTGCCAAGGGGTCTGTTTAATTGCTAAATGGTTCCTTTGGCAGAGACGACTTGGAGTTGAAGAGCCTGCTGCTACTTGTCCTGCTCTCTGGGGGTTCACTTACTGAAAGCCACAATGGCTTCACATGCTGTCTGTCATCTCTCCTCGTTGAGGGGGTATGAAAATAGAAGATGGAGAACTTTTGGAGTGGGGCATGTTTGAAGAGGAGAGCAGGGTTGAGAAAGATTTTTAGAAATGTAGAATAGCAGAGCTGGATGAGACCTTCAAACATATAATGTTAAAAAATAGAATGTATAGTGTCAGCACTGTCAGGGATCCCAGAAAGCTAGAACATAGGATGTTAGCATAGCAAAGGACTGGAGAGCCAAGGGTTAGAGCAGGGGCAGGGGGAAGGGTGAACTTTTTTTTTTTGCTTTTTTTGGAGGGCAATTGGGGTTAAGTGACTTGCCTGAGGTCACACGGCTAGTAAGTGTTAAGTGTCTGAGGCTGGATTTGAACTCAGGTCCTCCTGACTCCAGGGCCAGTGCTCTATTCGCTGTGCCACCTAGCTGCCCCTAGGGGGAGGGGAATCTTAGAACACAGAACATGAGAGACAGAAGGGACCCAAGAATGCAAGCTACAGAGTAGAGTTGGGAGAGACCTGAAAACATAGAATGTCAGATTTGGATGAGATTGCCCAGCATACAATGTGAGAAAATCAAATATGGAATGTCAGAAAGGTCCTTAGAACTTAGAATAATGATTGTTAAGCCTTGAAGAAAACTTAGAACAAAAAATGTCAGAATTACAAGATGCCTTCAAGCACTCAGTATTAGAAAATAGAATCTAGAATGTCAGAGGCAGAAAATAGAAAGGAGGACGTCAGAAGGTCCTTAGAAAGTGGAATATTGTAAACCAGATAGAGACCTTCTAACATAGAATGCTAGGATCAGAAGCAGTAGTGCTCTGAGAAATGTTTTAACAATTAGAAAAAAAATATATATATATATATGACACACTTTTAATTTTAATTGGCATTATTGATGTTTTCTGCATCACTTTCTTATGTTCAGACAACAAAACAATATATCAAACCCTGATTTGTAGCAAACTCAGATTTGCAAAGAGTAGGTGCTTACACTGAAAATTTCACCATTGGATCTTGAAAGGCAGCATAAGCCAGCTCCAGCACTCTCCTGACTAGAAGGACCTAACACTCACAATGTCTGAGATGGAAAGGGCCTTAGGATATAGAATATTAAATTATAGAATTCCCGAATGGAGAATGTCGGCACTCAAAGGGTCAGTTAGTCCAACCTCCTTATGTTGGATAGGCAGAAACTCAGGGGAGGCAACTTTCCAGGCTGCTAGTGACGGCAGAGACAGAATGAGACCCTGCAAGCTAAGTGAACCATGTCTAAAGACTTCTCAGCTGGGAAAATATGACTAGCATTTGATGAAGGGATATAAAGAATACTGATTGTAGTCCTTACTCTGCCATAACCTAAACTTGTGATTTGTGAAGACACTTTGTATTTGTGACCCTCAGTTTCCTCATCTTTAAATTGAGGGGATCTGGGTGGCCAGGTGGCTCAGCGAGTAAGAGCACCAGCTCCAGTGTTGGGATAACCTGGGGATCAAATCTGGGCTCAGATACTTAGCACCGCACCCAGAAATAACTGGCCGTGTAACCTTGAGCAAGTTACTCAACCCCGATTGCTTTAAAAAAAATAAACTGAGGGGATCTGCAGTCATCCTGATCGATATCTGGCCACTGGACCCAGACAGCTCCGGAGGAGAAAGTGAGGCTGGTGACTCCCTCACTTAAATCCAGTTGATATGCATGTGCTAGCACCGCCTCCTCAGTCTCATAGTCCTCTCCCAGAAAGAAAGACCAACTACAAACTTAGGGAGAGAGTTAGCTGAGCTGGAGTCGACTTCTCCCACTAAGATTCTAGGACTGGTCCATCAGCACCATGGAGTCTGGGGCTAGGGAGAGGCTTCGCTGCTCCTCTAACTTACCTTGCTCATTTTCCAGTCCAAGAAACCAATGCCCAGTCAGATTAGGTGATTTGCCCAAGGTGACCCAGGTGCAAAGTGGCGCCACAAATCTGATTCCAAATTAATTCCTGATTTCACTATATCATAGGAGACAGCCTTTTGGGAAACAAACAAGCTGGTCTGTGCCTCGGAAAAATGGTGCTAAGTACACCTGCTGTGAAGGCTTTTCCCAGCAGGGCGCTGGGTTGATCCCCCTTCCCCCATCCTTGGCCTCCCCCTGAGAGCCAGCTGGGGAAAGGTCTGCTGACATCAGAGCAAGTTGAGGCATGAACATCGAGCGTGGGGCTGTTTCCCATTTTACTGCTGGGTGCTTGGGTGTCGCAGACAGGATTTAGGTCAGAGGAAGCCCCAGAGACAGTTCAAGTCCCCAAGAGCCAAGCAAGAGCTGAAGGGAACAGGAACAGTGATTCTAACCTCACCTTGCCTTCTAGACACTTACACCCCCACTATTGGAAAAGCAATTACACAAGGCATCCCTCCCACCCCGAAGATACATGTGCCATAAGAGACAGTCAAGGATGCTGTTCTTACAGGGTGATGGGAAGAGTCAGAGGACCTGTCTTCCAATGTTGACTATGTGACTTTGGGTAAGACACTTCAGTTTCCTGGGCCTCAGTTTCCTCACATGTAAAATGAGGAATTTGGATTAGGTTACCCTTCAGGTCCTTTTCAATTCTAAACTAATGATCCTGGGACAGAAGAGACTTCAGACCAGAGAATCCCAGAGCTGAAAAGCACTTTGGAACAGGGGATGTCAGAACTGGGAGGGAACTGAGAACAGGGGATGTCAGAGCTGGGAGGGACCTGAGAAGAAGGGATGTTGGGGCTGGGAGGGGGCCTATTAATGAAGAGTGTTAGATCTGGAAGTCTATCCAGTCCAACCTTCGTATTTTACACATCAGGAAATGTCCCCAGACAAAGGAAGGTATCTATCTTTCCTGTCCATTGTCCTACATCGTAAGGTGGTTAGCAGCATGATCAGGATTTGAATTTGGCTCCTCCAGTTCTAAATACATTGATTTTTTTTTAACCTTGGGATAGAAGGGTCAGGGCCCTTAGCTTTCAGCATTGCTCTTGGAGGCTTGGTTACTTAATGGATGGAAGGAGAAGGAGGTGATTGCAAAAGGAAGGGGCTTTGGTCAGGATGCCGGTGTAAGAATGGAATTAATGAGAATACCAATGATACTAATATCAGTAACAGCCACTGAAATGTCAGACCCTTTATCCTCATCACCATCTCTGATTCATGGAACCGTTCTCTGTAGTAACTAGTGCCTCTGCTCATTCTACAGATGGGGACACGGAGTCTGAGAGCTGATGGCACGTGGCAAGTGGAAGCCCTAGTCAATGGCAGAGCCAGGATTCTACCGTGAGTGACTGGATTCGGAGTCCCCTGCTGAGTCCAGCCCGCCCCGGCAGCCTCAGACAGACAGGTGTTGGCAGTGAGGCCTGGGCGTCCTTCCTGCTTGTGTCTAAGGTGTTCACCCCAGGAATATCCGGACAAGATGTCATCTGACCCCGCGCTTCTGCCCTAGGGTCTTCCATGGCTCCTGCTTACCTCCAAGATGAAACAGAAATCCAGCTGTCTTTGGACTTTTGTGAGTTGGCTCTTGCAGTGCTATGGAATGTGGCGTCGCTTCCCTTTGCAGACTCAGCTGGCCTTGCTCCGTCCTTCGGGCCCAGGACACATCTTCATCTCTGCTCTTCAAAGTCCTTTGCTTCCTGGGAGGCTCAGCTCCAGGGGGGCCACAGAGCCCTCCTCCCCTTCATGATTTGTGTTCCTCAAAGCATCTCCTGCATGCTGGATCCCCTCTCAGGGAATGTAAGCTCTTAGAAGTTAGAGAGCATTTTGTTTTTTGCATTTGTGTCTCAGTACCTTGCACACAGTAGGGTCTTTGATCATAGGCCTAGAGCTGGAAGATGCCCGAGATGCCATCTAGGGCAAACCCGCCATTTTACAGATGAGGAAACAGGCCACGGTGGCCAAGTGTTTGCCCAGCATTACAAGGCAGTGAGTATCAAAGGTGGGATTTGTCCTCTTACTCCACACCCGCCATGCTATCTGGCCTCCTGCATGAAGCCCGGTGCTTTGGGGTGAACTGGATGTTGGGAGCGTCCCCTTGTCTTCCAGAGGGCGGCATTGGCCGCTATTCATCATTGTCTGCATCTCACAGTCAGCAGGAAGGCTCTAGGATTGAGTTTAGGGCTTCCTCCCAGTTCAGCAGACTCATAGCCTGGTGCTACTAGGGTATGCTGTTTTCTAGCCGTTTGTCTCAGTTTCCTTAATTGTAAAATGGGTACAGTCATTTGTAACGTGCTTAGCCTGGTGCTTGGCATGTGGCATCCAGTTTCCTCATTTTAGAGAGGAGGGAAGTGACTTACCACAGTCACATAGCTTGTTTTCTTCCCCACTTGGTCTAACTTCCTCCTTTTGGAGGAGAGGCCACTGACCCTAAGAGAGGGGACTTGACTTACCCAAGGTTGCATAACTCTTAAGACCCTAAGATTTAAGGCTCAAAGGGACCTTCGAGGCCAGGGTTTCTAACTCTCTCAGCTCACAAACATGGAAGCATTTCAAGTGGGGTGAAGCAGAGCTGCTTCTCTAAGTCCCAGCTTCACATTCCCCCCATTGTGCCCCATGTCTTGTCACTGGGAGCTCCTGATTGCCAGTGCTCTGGCTCTGCGACACAGTCCCCTGCCTCTGGCTTCCTCCATGCCACCCTCACCCACTGACAGGTGAGCCCAGGAACCAGTCGGTCGACATTGCTGAGCTGATTCCTAGATAGGCAGGCCTGAAGCTGGAGTATGGCAGTGAGCACTGCTTTGGGGGGGAAATGAGATGCCCAAGCATTGAGAAACACAGAAACCCGTTTTCCTTCCTAGAACAAGGCAGGCAAGTGGCCAAGACCGGGAAAGTGAACAAACTTGTTAGAGGCTCACTCACAATTGGGGGGGGGGGGAGGGGGAGGGGGGAGGGGCCCTTGTCTCCTGGAAAAGACACATTAGGACTCATTTCCATAGTTCCCAGACAGAAGACAGTGGCTGCCACTAGGGCTTAGGGAGTGTCCAAGCTGGAAGAGACCTTGGCAGGTGGCTATTTCCAGTACTTGGATTTCCATTTCCCTCAGTGGTTAACTAACCTCTGTTTGAATACTTTCCCTGATGGGGAGCTCCCTACCAAGCTTTTGAAGCCCGAGTCATTAAAATGTCTTTGATGGTGAGCTTTCTTCACCATTCCGTTCAGTTCAAGTCTGCATTCGTTTGAGCACTCACAGTTTGAGGTTCTGGGGGTAAAAGAAAACAATCAGTCCCTTGCCTTCAAGGCACTTCTTTTGGGGGATGGATACAGCATGAACGCAGGTAGTTAAGGACTTGTCAATATGAAGCCTATACGACCTCATCATTGGGCAGTAACAAGGAGGGGAATCAGGTAAGCTTCCACGTAGGAGATGATCCCCAAGCTGGGCTTACGGAGGGGTTCCAAGAGCCCAAGGGTCCAGGCTGTGCTAGGACTCAAACAGGCTGACTGCCTAAGGGGAGAGCAAGGCAGCTAGTTTATACTGGACTATCCATTTATACTGGACTGTCCAGGGGCAGGAAGGGGAAATCAGCCTAGAAAGGTCACTTGGATAGAGGGATTTATATTTGAGCCTGGGGGCAATGGGGAGCCATGGAAGCTTTCAGAGCAAGGGAATAATGTGGTTAGAGTTCTGGCCTCCTGAGTTACCCAAGTAGAAGGATGTGTGACCTGTGTGGTGAGGTGGGTGAGGCCGGTGTGTGATCATGGACATCATGACCAGGGGTACTGAGCCTTGTTGTACACCTTAAATGACCTCTGTGAACATGAATGGTGCCATAAATGTCTGAGGAAGGATTTAAACTCACAGAGATGAATCTGCCTGACTCCAGGCCTGGTACTTGATCTGCTGGGCCACCTAGCTGCCTCCATCTCCGTTTTACAGATGAGAAAACTGAGACAGACAGATGCGGTGACTTGTCCAGGGTCACACGGCTTATAAGTCTCTGAAGAACAGATGTGAACTTCATTCTCCCGGCTCCAGGTCCAGTGACTGTGGACAGAGCCACCCAGCTAACAGGTGGTATAAAGAAGGGGGAAGAAATCACTGCGGGGGGAGGCAAGGGCTCAGCCGTCCACTTCATCCTGAGCAGGCCACTTCCCTTCAGTGTGTTCATCTGTAGAATGATGGACTGAACCCGGGTTCCTTCCAGGTACCCCTGGTGACAGCCTGACAGTGACCAGAAGTCCCTGCTAGCCCTGACCTTGACTCCCCAGCTCTGGGGTGGTCCGACACTGACCCATCAGGGCTGCACTGCCTCTGGGGGCAGGGGTCTTCCCATGTATTTGGTCTTTCACTGCCAGTCTGGTAGCATGCTACTTCTCCTGCCTTCACCTAGGCATCAGGCAGCCTTGCCTTATCCATATAAGGCCTTTCCTGGAAGTCTTTTGTGCTTGTGTAAATAGAGCAGCCCAGTTTGCACCTTTCAGTAAAGGGGTGGCTCCTGTTAGCTTGGAACCTGAATGGCTGTGGGTGTGGGAGCCGCACAGGCCAGGCATTTTGCAAGAGGGCTGCAATAACTCTGTGGGTTCAGCACGTGGGGGGAGCGCTGAACGCCTCCCGTCTGACACATGTGAACAAAGTCATCGCCAGCGCTGGCTGTCCACGGCTAATTCTGGACTGAGTTTGGAGGGGAAGTAAAAACCAACAGCAGCAGTCCTTTGAACAGCCAAACAAGGTAGGTTCCTGTAGTTGGGTGAGATGGACACCTGAGAGGTGCTGAAGGAAGGTTAGTTCTTAATGGTTCAAATTTAGAAAGAGCAAATACAAAGCGTTTGGGTGTTCTTGGTGCATGAGAGTCATGCACAGAGCTCTGGTGGGTGGGAGGGGCCTGAGAACAGGGGATGGCAGAGCTGGGAGGGGCCTGAGAACAGGGGATGTCAGGGCTGGGAGGGGCCTGAGAACAGGGGATGTCAGGGCTGGGAGGGGCTTGAGAACAGGGGATGTCAGGGCTGGGAGGGGCCTCAGAACAGGGGATGTCAGGACTGGGAGGGTCCTTGAAACAGGAGATGTCAGGACTGGGAGGGGCCTTAGAATGGGGGATGTGAGGGCTGGGAGGGGACCTAGAACAGGGGGGGTCAGGGCTGGGAGGGGCCTGAGAACACAGCCTGTTGAAGCTGTACAAGACTTTGGAGCTCTTTTAGTCCAACGTTCTGTTTCATAGATGTGGGTTCTAGGCCCAGAGAAGGTAGGGTAATTGCCCAAAGTCATTTGACGAGTTCCTGGCAGATCTAGGACGTGTCCCCAGGTTACAGCATCTCCTGGTTGGGAGGGGCCTCATGAACAGGACCCCCGTTTCTAATGGCAGCCTGAAGTAGTTTTCCCAGGAGCAGGCTTCTGGATGATACTGACTTCCTTTGTGTTTGAACAGTAAACAAAGTGATTCAACTTTTAGGAATCCCAGCAGCAAATGGGATAAAAATGAAACTGAAATGGAGGAATGTTCTGGCTGAGGCCTCCTGGAAGCTAAGCCGTGGTTGTTTGATCCATCATGAAGCAGGAAAGTGAGAGGCACCGGAAGGACAAACATTGTCCTGAGCAGCTGTGTCCACGAATTCAAAGGAATCGGGCTGTGGAATTCCCCGGCATCTATAAGCAAGCCCAGAAGACCTTCGAGGCCAAAGACTCATGCACTGTCAGCCCAGAGCATGGATGTGAGCCCTGGAGACTCCTTTCCAGCCTAGAACGTGAGTGCTTAGAACATTAGGACAGAGACATTAGACCAGAGGCATTGGCATAGGTCAGCCTTGAGCTAGAATGGACTTCAGAGTGGACCTCCCTAATCGGATGCTTTTTTTTCCAGATGAGGAAACTAGGACCCAGGAAGGTGAAATGTCAAGTCCCAGAGGGCCAGCGGGGTAGAGCACTGGGCCTGGAGTCAGGAAGACCCGAGTTCAAATCCAGCCTCAGACACTGGGTAACCCTGGGCAAGTCACTTAACCTACGTTTGGCTCAGTCTCCTCATTTGTAAAATGGGCATAATAATAGTACTTACCTCCCAGAGTTGTGAAGATCAAACCAGATAGTAATTGTTAAGTGCCTGGCACATAGTAAGAGCTACATAAATGTGAACTCTTACTGTTATCGCTGCTGCTGCTGTTGTCAGAGGGAGTAAACATCACAGGCGGAGTTTGAACCCATTTCCCAGCTCCAGAATCGGAGCTCTTAATCCTGTATCTCCCATAGAATATCAGAAGCAGAAAGGACCTTAGAACATACAAGGTAAGACATGGTTCACCTCTTCAAGGTCCCCTATTCCAAACCCTTCAATTTACATATAAGGAAATGGGCTCAGAGAAGGGAATTAGCTTGTTTGAGGTCACACAGATTGTAAATGCCACAAGGCCTGGGACTGTTTTGCTTTTGTCTTTGTATTCTAGGACCTAACAGTGCCTGGCATACAGTAAGTGCTTAATTGATGCTTGTAGAATCACACCGATTAGGGGCAGGACTGAGAGTAGAAGCTCAAACTTCCAAACTCTCGCTCCTCCCATTAAACTACAGGATCACTCCGTGATTTTGGTGATTTTTGAAATAAATTGTTTGAGGTTGTAATAAAAGTGATAGGACTCCAATATGGAGTTACTTAGGCTAAGTGGTCCTAATGACATAAACACTTGAGCTATGGGAGGTAGCCAGATTTTTCCACTTTCCTGACTCATTCTAATCCTATGTCAAACATGGAAATGATGGTGGCTCCTGATTGGAAGAGACTCCCAGCCCACTGTTGGGGCTATGAGCTGACAACCATTCTGGGGAGGTCCACTTATGGATTTGGACCCTCACCCAATTTCTAGTCCTGACTAGGAAACTCCCCCACCTGAATCTGGTGTTGACTAGCAACCTGGTGGGTTTCCCCATCACATAAGAAAGCTCCCTCCCATATCTGGCAGTGATGACCTGTTCTCAACCAAGCCCACATTGAAGGCAACTCTGTCTAGACTTCAGTTACTCTACAGATAAATGAGTGGATTATATTATGAGATCTCCAAATCTTTTTCAGAGATAAGATCTGGTGTTCTGTGTTTGAATACTGTGTTCTGTGTTCTTTGTCTGCATAGTCTATGTTGTAAGAACCCTCCCCATTCTAACATTACTGTTATCTTAAGATCTCTTTGATTTCTCACATTGTGTGTCCCATCCTGCTGCCCCACCTGTCTAGTTTTAAGTCTGTGTTCTATACTCTGACACTCATAGATTCAAAGGTACCACACAATTCTCACATTCTATGTTCCAAGCCTAATTCCAATTTTCACATTCTATATTTGAAGATCGCTCTCAGTGTATGTTCTATAGCCTAAAACTCATATATCCTAAGATTTCCTACAGTTACCACATTCCATGACATTCTGTGTTCCAAGCTCCTTTCCAGCTCTCATGTTCTCTATTATAATTTATGTTGCAAGCTTCCTTTCAATTGTTAAATTCTAACATTCTGGACTCTAAGGCCCCCACTCAGGGATCTGCTGGGAAATGTTTCACAGCCATATCTCTGGGTTTGTGTCATTAATACCTTCTCCATCATTCTCTTAAGTCTAAACAATCAACAAACTGATTTTTGATTTGTAGGACGTACTGATTTCCAAGGTGGAAATGCTCATACTAAAAATTTAACAACTGACTGTCTTGTGGACTGGTAGGAACCAGCTCTAGCCTGTTACTCCTCCCACCAAGGGCTAACATTCTGTATCTGAACATTCTCTGCTCTAAGGTTTATCTCCAGCGAGCCCAATATCCCTACAGTTTGAAATGAAGGGACGAACAAGGCACTTATATTACCAGTTCTCTCCCAGCCCTGGAAAAGTTGGATTCCCTTTGAATGTTTTATTAGTGTTCCCATTACATGTGCTTAAATATAACGTCTGCTGGAGGTTGAGGCATTTTCTTAATAATAATGATGGATACTGCCTCTAAGCATCCCAGACTGGGCTGCAGCTTTCCCAGAACAGAGGCAAAGCTTTCTGCATTTATCACTTAGTCATTTCAGAAAACATCTTATGCCTTCAGCATCTTCAGCCAAAGGCATCGAATTCCCCATCCTTCCCCACCCCCCACCACCTTTTAGGCCTCGGTGATAACTCTTGCTGTAAATGACTATACCAATTAAATCTAAAATGTGCTTCTCCCTGGGTTGGAAATTAAAACAGTCATGCTTGTTCCGAAAATGTTGTGGTCATTTTGAGATTGAGTGGTTTTTTTTTAAGAGCCTTAGGTGGGTGTAGAAAGAAATAATAATATTAATAAAAGAGTGGAAATGAAAATGCCCATTGGGCAGGCATCCTGCAGAAACAACGAATGCGGAAGCAGTGAGAGTGGAGTGGGTATACTGGCTAGGATACTGACCTGGGAGTCAAGAAGACGTGAGTTCAAATCCTGCCTCAGATACTTAGGAGCTATGTGAGCAAACCAAATCCCTCCTCTGTGCCTAATGAAAGTGGCCTTCAAGATTCCTTCCAGCTCTGTGTCAGCGTTGCTATGTCTTTGGAAGGCCCCATGTTATACTGGAAAGAGTGTTTGCCTTGGAACTAGGAGACATAAGTTGAATTTCTAGCTCTGACTCTTCTTAGGTGAAAGACAATGGGCAAGGTGGCCTCTTGGTCTCTGTTTCTTCTGTTAAATGCCTATAAAAATGCCTGTGCCACTTACCTCACAGGGGAAGCAGTGGATCCCTCCCCATTAGAAGCCTTCAGGCAAAGGCTGGATGACCACTTGTTTGGTGAGCTGTAGGGGGAATTTTAGGACTTATTGGCCTAGATGGCCTCTGCATTGGAACTCTGAGATTCTAGGATTTGTTTACACAATGAGAAGGCTCCATAAACCTCCAAGAGTTATACAAAGGTGAATATACATCTCAATGTGAAGGAGAGGGCTAGCTAGGCTTAGGACATGGGATTTCACTGGTGTAAAGGAGGAAACTCCCTTTTACCATCACAAATTATCACTGTCTCTGCCACTTCTAGTCCTAGAGAGACTTAGAATCAAGGTGTCACCTTCCCAAATGGGTCAGAACCAGATTAAAATAGAATTTGGAAATGTTTACCAAAATAAATAAAAATACAGAACAACACAGAACATGTTAATTTGTGTGGTCAGCAGGGATCCCTTCTATTTGAGTTTGACGCCATTGACTTAGAGGAACTGGGAGGCTGTGACTTGCCAAAGGTCATCCATCTAGTGAAACTGAGGTCGTCTTGACTCCAGGTCCAAAGCCCTTGTCACTACACTATATTCCTATGTCATTGACTCTGTAGTAATGTACATGGTAGCAGAGTAATCTCTATGTTAAAATAGGTTTATGTGAAAATTTGTATCCATAAATGCACATGCAGATTTTTAATGTCACTATAACATGAAAAACATGGCAAACTGTAATCTTCAAAGAGAAGGCCAAAGGATGACTGAGGTATATGGTAGACTCAAATAGCCTATAACTTATCACAAAGATAAACTTGTAGGAAAGAAGGGGTATAGAACATGTTATTCCAGGGATGTGAGAATGGAGATGGAGCTTGGCCAATCATGGAACCCAAGTGAGAGATGACAGATGGGCCATCCATGTTTATATATGTATAAGGAGGCAAGGGATTGGCAGGAAGGAGTTAGTGGGATAGTGAGTGTATACTTATGAGGAAGGAGATGTCACCACTCCTCAAGGTAACCCATTCCACTTTGGGACAGTATTGAATATTAGGAAGTTGTTATTTTAAGGAAATTCAGTATAATCCAGAGAGCTGCACCTGAAGTGAGGAGACTTGGGCTGAGATTCTGGTTCTAGGCCTATATAACCTCTGTGATTTTGGTGTTCTCAGTTACAAAATGCGTATAATACTTGTATTGTCTACCTCACAGTGATATCTCTGGAGAGTCAATGTGGAAGAGTAGAAAGAACATTAAATTGAAGATTCTCAGGATTTGAGTTGTATTAATGTTTTTTGGTTTGATTAGTTGACTCTTATGACCCCATTTGGAGTTTTCTTGACAAAGGTACTAGAGTGGTTTGCTATTTCCTTCTTCAGCTCATTTTACAAATGAGGAAACTGAGGCAAACAGGGGCAAGTGACTTGCCCAAAGTCACACATCTGAGGTTGGATTTGAACTTAGTCTTCCTGACTCCAAGGCTGGCACTCTATTCCCAGCACCACCTAGCAGCTCCCTGTTCCTCAATACCTCTCAATTATTGTTACTATCAGGCAAATCACTTCCCCTCTGTAGGCCTCAGATGCCCTGGCTATAAAATTAGGAGATTGGGCTCTATTATCTCATGCATTCCTTCTAGCTTTAGGCCTATTGTTATGTGTAATCCACTTTGTAAATTATAATGTGCCCTATAAATCTGGGTCATTACTTGAGTCTTTATACACACAGCCTTATTATTTTGTCATTTATGAATGAATAATGGAGGGTCATAATGAGTAACACAAGAGAGGACACAAAAATCCATCGTGCTCCTTTGTCTCCTTCAATGTTGGTGCGTTACCGAACGAGATGTCGCTGGTGTGGTCACTAAGCGGTAGTGTGTGACCTTGGATGAACCTTCCTTTTCTGGGCTTCAGTTCAACCTTAGAGAAAGGAGAGGAATGAAATCTATGATGTTTCTATGTGAAACCATGGCTGGATCCCCACCCAATGACCTTGTATTTATTTCACACCTGTGTTATATGTACTTATATCAGTACATGTCTCCCCCCAAATTACCTTGTATTTATTGTTATATTTCTTGTACAAGGGCCGGCACATAGTAGGTGCTTAATAAATGTTGATTGATTGAACCTGTCTAGGCTTTAGTTTCCTCATCTGTGAAATATAGGTTTTGCTCCAGAAAATCTCCCTATCTCTCCCAGTTCTAAATCTATGCTGCTCTTTTCTCATCTTTTCCCCAAATGACTTAAGCCTTAAGTTTTCTCTTCATGGGAAAAAAAAAAAACAAATCGGAAGTTGGAAAGGATCCCAGAGGCTTTTAGTGGAAGCTGACAGAGAACCCTGTCCACTCCAGCATCCCCAATGAGAGCCTTTCTGGATCCTGCTCACAGACAAGCCACTTCTTCCTGAGCCAGCTGATTTCACCCCTGGACAGCTCTCACCTCTCACTCCTGGGAAGTTTTCCCTGAGATCAGACTTCGATCTATCTCTCTGAAACTTGTCTTCAGTGCTCCTGGCTGTGCCTTCTGGTGCCAAGTTGAATGAGGCTTGTGCATTCTCCTTCTACGTGTTGGTCTTTCAAATGTTGGAAGACAATGATCATGTTCCTCTTCACCCTCACACATTCAGCTCATCTGTGCAGAACACTGGGGCTGAAAGACATCCTAAATCCATCAACAAGCATCTCTTTCTAGGTAGGAGCACAGTGGAGGACCCAAAGGCATTGTGTGCTAAGCCCTGGGTATACAAAAGGAGGAAACAGACAGTACCTGCTCTCAAGGTGAGATACTGTGGCCAAAGCATTCACATCCCTTTGGCCAGCTCCAACGCTTAGCACAGAGCCTGACTCGTAGTAAACGAGCCAGCAATTGTAATGATAGCTACTACTTATATAGTGTCTACTGTGTGTCAGACAGCGCTAAAGGCTTTCTAAATATGATCGCACAACAACCCTGAGAAGTGGGTGCTATTATATCCCCAGCTTCCAGTTGGGAGGCAAAAAGAGATTAATTGACTTAATTGGCAGAGCATCTGATGACCCTCAACACATTTAGGTAGTCTGGTTCTTGGACAATAGACATTACACTTCCCGGGGGGCATCCTCATCTCACTTTCCTTGGCAATAGGGGAAAAACAGGATTTATAAGTTAAGAACCGTTATTATTAAAGCTAAAATAGTAGCTCGCTGGTTCATAGATTATTCCTACCTGATCAAGTCACTTCCCAGTGCTCTTCCTAATTCTCTAAGACTGCAAGGTTCAGAGAAAGGTCTGACCTGCATTGGTGAAGGTAGATTCTTCACCTGGGAGTTTCCAATAGCAATAAAGTCACAGGTCCCTATCCAATACTTATCTAGCAGAGTTTCTTAGCCTTGGCTCCCAGGACCCCTGAAGATCTAAGCATAGATATTAGCAGGTCTGTGAACTCGGATGGTGAGGATGGTGATAACAGTCCCGCTCCTCCGCCCCCATCCTCCACCCCAGTCTGAGAAAAGCATCCAGGATCTAGGGAATTCTGGGTGGATGTTACATAATTGATATTATACCTTTGTTAAGACAGTCCTCTAAACTTGTCTTGGTTTACTTCTTCTAATTACAGGGGCTAAGTCCACAAAGTAAAATGGACCTTCCAAAGGGGCAATTTTAAACCTTTCTTTAGAACTGGGGGTGGGGGCCAGGGGCTCAGGGACATAACGGAATATACAATCAGGACTGACCTAGGATGCAATTACATTAGAAGGGAGCCGGGCATTTGCTCTTTCTTTGCCTTTCATTTATGAAACAAATCCGAAGGTGCCTGAGAGTTGAAAGTAAAGAGAAAATGCACTTGAAACCCTGGGAACTTTCAGTATAAAACTAAGGGCCTTAGTGATGTAATGGGCACAGACACATTTGTACAGGGAGCAGGAGATTTGGGTTTTAATGAGAGCCTGGACACAAATCATCACTTGGCCATTCCTACCCTTTCCACCTTCTTTACCTTACAGATCCAACTACACTAGCCTGCTTGTAGTTCCTAGAGCACGATGACCCATCTCCTATCTCCAGGTCTTTGCACTGGCCTTCCCCTGTGCCTGAAAAGGTCTCCCTCGACCCTGTCTCCTAGCTTCCCTGACTTGTTCAAAGCACGTCTCAAATCCTGCCTTTTGTAGGAGGCACTAATGCCTCCCCCTTTCTTATTACCTCCATCCACTCCTTATATTTCCTCCTCTTCTTCTTCCTCCTTTTCCTTCTTCCTCCTCCTCTTCCTCTTTCTCCTTCCTCCTCCTCCTCTTTCTCCTTCCTCCTTTTCCCTTCTCTTTCTCCTTCTTCCTCCTCCCTCCTCCTCTTACTCCTCCCTCCTCCCTCATCCTCTTTCTCCTCTCCAGGCTAGTAAGTGTCTGAGGTTAGATTTGAACTCTGGTTCTCCTGACTTCAGTGTCAGTACTCTATTCACTGCACCACCTACCCCCCCCCCCCCAATATATCTCTACTATACCTGTTTTTTCACTCCTTAGCTATGTGTAAGCCCCCTGAGGGCAGGACTACTTTTTACATATTCTTTTTCCTGCATGATTCCAGTGCCCGACACATCTTGTTTGTTGTTCAGTCATGTCCAACTCTTTGTAACCTCATTTGGGATTTTCTTGGTGAAGATGTTAGAGTGTTTTGCCAACTTATTTTACGTATGAGAAACTGAGGCAAACAGGGATAAGTGACTTGCCTAGGCATAACTAGTAAGTATTTGAGGCTGGATTTGAACTCAGGAAGATGAGTTTTCCTGACTCCCAGGCCCAGCACCACCTAATCTGGTCCACAGTAACTGTTTATACAGTTATCCCTTTCTTATTTGGGGGGCTAGGGGTATGGCGCCTTTTCAATCTGGAAAATCTGTGTAAAATTTTTTTGGCCCTCCCTTCACACCAGAGAAGAAGTCTGAATTTTTATGTTATTAAAGGATAAAATATGTTGATATTATACAACACTATGTATATATTTTATGCATTTCTGAGTTTCTAAACTTTTCCTATGTCATCTGCTGGCCCTTGTGTATCATCTGTGGCTTCTGCAAAACTCTTCCAAAATTTCTATGTAATTTCTAATGCCAACCTTTAATATGTCAAAGCTGCAAAGGGGAAAGATGCAATGTGGAAGGGATAATTAACCGACTGGTTAAGGATGGGCAAAGTAGATAATCATCTGGTGTTAGAGTCACAGTTGGAGTTCATAGAATTTCAGAATTTCAGATTTGGGAGGGAACTAAGTGGCTTCAAGTCCAATCTATCCCTGAAAAAACATCCTCACTATAACAACAAGGGGTCAAGCATCCTCACTATAACAACAAGGGGTCATCTGGCCTTCAGTTAAGTCCCTCCAGTGAAGGGGAGTCCATCACCCCCCAAACAGCCCATTCTATTTTCAGATAGCTTGAATTGTTAGGAAGTTCAAAATAAAATTTATCTCTAGGTAGCATTTTTCTTTGGGACTAAACAAAATAAATATCCTTTTTCCATATAACAGTCCTGGAATACTTGAAGACAGTTTTCATGTCTCCATTAAGTCTCTTTTTCCCCTTGAGCTACAAACCCTATTTTTTTGACTGATCCATATAGGTTAAGAACCTCAGGCAGAGGCCATATCAGTGTAACTGCTTTAGATTGCCTCAGGAAGACCTCATCATCACACACTCTCTTTATAGCAGAAGACTGACCTCAGTCAATGGCGAAATACCAAACATAGCCAAGACACACAATATACCAGGGGAAGGGGCACCGCCAACACTTGTATAACTCTTCTGGTTATCTTCCGAGGGTTTTGTCTCTTGGAAGAGATGCATAGTGACATGCCTGTGTCAGGGAAGTTTTCCAAGGATCTCTACAAAATAGCTGTGTTTCTCTCAATCTTGACACTTGGCCCCTCTTCAGATTACCCTGTAATGTCTCTCCCTCCCTCCCTCCCTCCTTCTCTCCCTCCCTCCTTCCCTCCCTT
>NW_027185852.1:17181249-17208749 GCF_028583685.1 Petaurus breviceps papuanus | reverse complement strand
ATGTATGTTTCAGGAGGAACTGACCAGTCATAGGAAGGAGCAAAGCAAGTAGAGTGATGTTCTAGGAAGAGAAGATGTTGGTGCATGGAGGAGAAAAACAGTCTTGAGAGGAATAGGACGCAGAGAGGAATGAAGGCTGAGGTCCCTCAGCCACCTGCTTTCCTCCTAGAACCCCCTGTCTCTGACACATCCCCCTTTCCATCCTCCAGCATAATGGGCATCCCTTCCTTCATCTACCAAATTTATTCCATGAGGTTGCGGCCTCATCTGCCTGACCAGTCTCTGCAGGCTTCCTATTACTGCCTGTTCTCGGGTTTCTATGTTGATTGGACAATTTATCTCTGGCAGGAGCATCGGACTTTTACAGGAGTTGACAAAGGAAAGCCAGGAGGGCACTGAGGACTTTCTAAACTTCCAGTATCAAAGCGAAGAGGGAAGCATTCTTCTCCCAGCCATCGAGAAATCTACCAAAGACAGGGGTGGGTCATCATCTCTATGCTACAGAGGCTTTTCTAGTGTCAGAAAGGTGCCTGGGGACACTATGAGCCAGAGACTCGTCTAAGGACACATAGCCAATATGCAGAGAAGGTGGTATTGAGCAAGCTCCAAGGCAGGCCCAGTGTTCACTCTGCTAAACTGCTTTTGTAAAGCTTTGTTTGATGAAGGCTAATATGGCAGCATATGGTGGTTATGACTGAAGGTTATGACCTGTTAACAATGATGGGGGGAGGGGGGCTGCTAGGTGGTGCAGTGAATAGAACACTGGCCCTGGAGTCAGGAGAACCTGAGTTCAAATCTGGCCTCAGACACTTAACACTTACTAGCCCTGTGGCTTTGGGCAAGTCACTTAACCCCCAACTGCCTGCCTTCCTCCTCCAAATAGCAAAAAACAAAAACAAAAACAAAACCGACACAATGATCCAGGTCCTAGGTAATGATGGTGTCGGCAGTGGGAAGGGAAAGGAGAGAATGAGGCTGGAGAAGACCTTCCCCTTCTAAGTACTCTGTGATCCACTGACACCAGCCTCCTCCTCCTTCCTCCTGATGTTCCTCCATCGCTGGCTGACCCTCTTTCCTTCTTCATCTCTTGGTCTCCTTCAAGTGTCAGCTAAAAGGGGCTTTCCCATGTGCCTTCATTCTAGTGCTTTCCTAATGAGATTATTTCCAGTTTATCCTGTCTGTAGCTTGTACACAGCTGTTAGAATGGCACCTCCTCCATTAGATTGTGAGCTCCCTGAGGGCAGGGGTTGTCATTTGCCCTTCTTTGTAGCCCCAGCTCTTCATACACTTCTCAGCCCATAGTAGGCACTTCATAAATTCTTGTTGATTTGTTGTTGATTACAGGGACATGGAAGGAAGTAAATTCAGAGGAAGATGGTCCAATCTGAGAAGTTTGTGAGTGTACAAAGCCACTGCACCATTTTGGAGGAGGAAAAAAAATAGATGGGAAAGTTTAGGGAAAGCTTTTCAAGGGGAGCCTTTGATGACAGACCTCCATGCTATGAAACGAATGATTATATGAATGTCTACACTGGAAATGAATTGAAGCAGAGCTGGACCTGGCCACCCGAGGCCTGGAGGCAAAGCTCAACCCTCTCACTTAGCTGAGTGACCTTGGGCACTTTTCTAAGCTTTAATTTTCTCACCTATAAACTAGATGAATAAGACTTGAACCAGTTACCTCAGAGTTGTTCTAAGGAAAATTCTTTGTAAATATTAAGACCGTGTGTGTGAGTGTGTATGTGTGTGTATATGTGTATGTATATGTGTGTGTGTGTGTGTGTGTGTGTGTGTGTGTGTGTGAGAGAGACAGAGAGAGTTCAATTTAATTCACTTCATTAACATGTATTAAGCCCTTCCTATGTGCCTGGCACTTTGCCTGATGTATTTATCTAGTGATGCTCTGTGACCTCATTTGGAGTTTATTTGAAGAGATGCTGGAGTGATTTTCCATTTCCTTATCCAGCTCATTTTACAGATGAGGAATCTGAGGAAAACAAGGTTAAGTGACTTGCCCAGGGTCACACAGCTAGTAAGTATCTGAAGTCACATTTGAACTCAGGTCTGCACTATTCACTGTACCACCAGCTGCCAGATACTGTCTGAAAAAGAAAAGAAAACACAAGAAAAGAAAAGGAAAGAAAAGAAAAATGAAACAATTTCCAACCTCAGGGAGTGTGCATTCTAAAGGGGCTCAGGTTGCAACTTGGCCTCAACTGAGTAGATACAAAGTATGTTCAAGTTACACAAAGTAATCTCAAGAAAGGGAGCTCACTGATCACCCAGATACCAGGAATCAGCCTCCTGTAGTGGAGGGCACTCAAGTTGTGCTTGGAAGGAAGCTGGGCATTCTATCGTGGAGGCTGGAAGGATTCCATTCCAGCCGAAGGCCTAGGTGGGAGATGGAATGCAGTGTATGGGAAGCAGCAATGCCAGTGGATCTGGAAAGGCGAGTGATTCCAAGGGAATGGCATGAAATTTGACTGGAAAGGTAGGTAGGTGGGAGGCAGCTTGTAGCGATCTCCAGTGCCAGGCCAAGGATCTTGTTTTCTCCTGGAGGTAATAAGGGCTCCAGCCCTGTCTCTGCTGCTTCTGATTTCTGTCACTTAGGGCAAGTGACTTCGTGTATGATGCCCAGGTTAAGCCTCAGTGAAACGGGGACAACTATATCTGGAGTACCTCCTTATAGGGTTGTTGTGAGAAACAAATGAGAGAGTTTGTGCAAAGCATTTTGTAAGCCCTCAGGTGCAACACGAAGCCAGCCGTAATGACAATCCCATAAGCATCAGGTGGGAGCTATTAGAGCCCATGAAAAGGATGAATGAGATACATGAGCGTGTGCCTAGAGATACCAGAGGATTCAGAGATGGGTATTTCCCTAAAGATCATCCAGCTTAATCCCCTCATTTCACAGACGAGGACACTGATGTCTAGAAGAAGGAAATGATGTGTCCACAATCCCACAGGGAGCAAGTGGCCAAAGTCAGATTCCGATACAGGTCATCAAATCAGGGAACCATAGAGTTTCAGAGGGGAAAGGGACCATCTACATCCTAAAGAATTTTTTTTTTAAAGCAATTGGGGTTAAGTAACTTGCTCAAGGTTACACGGCCAGTTATTTTTTGTGTGGGTGCCAAGTGTCTGAGACCAGAACCGATCCCGGATCTCCTGACGCCCGGGCTGGCGCTCTTACTCACTGCGCCACCTGGCCACCCCCTAAAGAACTCTTTTTTGATAACATGTCCTTCCAGGGTGGCCCAGCCTGTGTCTGAAGCCCTCTGGTGAGGGATCGCTCATTGTCTCCCCAGGTCGCCCATCCCTCCAGACGGCAGCTACAGGCACCAGAATTGTTTTCTCTGACATATCACCTAAATTGGCCTCTTGGCAGCTCCCATCCATTGCTTCTGGTTCTGGCTTGAAGCAGAAGGAGCCCAGTCCCTTTTCTAGGGAATAGTGAGTCAATCACTTGAAGGCAGTCGTCAAGTCCTTCCCCTAACCAAGTCTCCTTCAAGCTAAACATTTTCAGTATTTTACACTGATTTTCACGGGGCATGGGCTTGGGGGCCTCCACCACCTTGGCTGGGCTCCTCTGGTATAGACTGGGAGTTCAGAAGGCCTGGGTTTGAATGTCATGAGCTGTTGTCCCTTTGAGCAAGTCACAGCTTTTAGGAGCACCCATAAAATGGCAATAATAAGAGCCCAGAGTCACTATAAGACTGAAATGAGATAAACCATGTAAAGACCTTTCCAAACTTCCAAGTGCTATGTCCATGTGAACTATTGTTACTCTTCAGCTTATCGACCAAGAATTGAGCATGGCAGCATGGCACCTGGCATTATTAATGATCAAAGCCCAAGTGTTCAGATCTCCTCTCCAGCGTACCCCAGGCCCTCCTATGTTTAGCCTAAATAGAATGCACTGAATGCATAGCAGCAGTCTATCCTTAGAATAACTTAAAACAATTTTTCTTCAGTTCACAAGCATTTACTTTTTGTCCTTCTCTGCCTTCCCACCTTCACTGGAAAACAAACCAACCTTTGTAACAATAAATTCTCACGTTATCCATATTCAAAAACATGTGTCTAATTCAACGTTTGTCCATCATTGTCAGGAGGTGGGTAGCAAGTTTCAGCCTTGGTCTTCATTGTGGCTGGTATGTATGTTGATCAGAGTTCTGCAGTTTTCCAAAGCTATTTGTTTTTACTACGAGGCTGTTATTGTATAAACATTCTGGTTCTGCTCACTTCAACCTGCATCGATCCATTTAAGTCTTCTCAAGTTTCTCGGAAATTTCCCCTTTCATTATTTCTCTTCAAGATCATAGATTTTCTAAGTGACCTTAGAGGTCATTGATTCTGACCTATCTTCATTGGGCAGAAGAAACTGATTATTCTCTAGATGCAGCCCCAAGAGTGGCTTGTCATGGGTCAAACAGTAACAGGCAGAGGTAGGATTTGAAGGCAGATTCTCTTTCCATTGAGCTGTGGTGTCCTGTAGGACACTCAATGGTCCCCTCTTCCCTGAGATAGGTCAGCTCTATCAGGAATATAAGGGTTTCTAACCTATTCTCCTTTACTAAGGCTTTCAGGGGAATCACATCAATGCATGTCCTATAGACAGGACCCCAGACCATCCTAGGTCAATAACTGTGCCTCCTCAGAGTCTGGCAGAAAATGTTGCTTTAAAAAATACCATGTTCAGTGGGGCTGGTCTCTGCAGCTATAGGGAGAATTCTCAGGCAAAGCCCTTGGACCAACACATCTCTCTCTCTTTTTCTCTTTTTAAAACTATGGTGCTCTTTGCAAAAACAAAGGCCTTTGGATGCAGTTCAGGAAAAATGTGACTTATAAACAAACAGCCTTGGAAAAACCCTGCCCCACCCTCGGCTAGGCACAAGGAGAACCCCACCCAGCTGCTTGCTTTCTGTCTTGCTGCCTCCTCCTTTTCCTCTCTCTCTGTTTGTTGTCTTTGGTTACCCAGAGGGCATTCCCCCCTTTCCTTCTTCTACCCCACCTTCTTCCTGGTGCTCAGGATCTGCACAGATCACAAAGCAGGGGCCTCACATGATTATTTTTTAAACTGGGGATGATTGTGGAGGTTTTATATGAAAAGAACCCCAGGAAATGTGATGAGACCCAGAAGGTATGTGGGCAAAGCTACTCCAGCTTATTCCCTATGCCAAGCTGGCTAAGGAATTTTTCCTCAGCCTGCCTCAGTTTCCTCTTCTGTAGAATGAGAGTGAAAACTCCTATGATACAACTTGCAAGACTATTGCAGTTGGTTCATTGGTTGATCTGACATGGCTTAGTGGCCTGATGCTGATCGTCAGCTCAGCTGGCCACTGACAGGGAGCAAGATCCCTGGAGGATGCTGGATGAGGCCTCAATCCTGCTCCTTCCCTCCTCTGAGTTAATATTAAATTGCCTGGGCAGAAGCCTAAATACAAAACATCTGAGGTTGCTCCAGGAAAACTGAAACAATTGGGGCCACTGAGGAAAGCTCTGACCCCTGGTGTCACCGGAAATTATTTGCATCCTCGCATCCCAATTCCAGGGCAAATCATTTACTCTTCCATTGACTTGCTGCAAAGTGTGAGTCACTGGTCCTGGAATCAAATTCTGACCACCCCTCACTACCAATGTGGAATTGGACTCAGTGAATTGGGAGGTCCCTTTAAGCCCTGGAGCTGTGATCCTGTGTCACTACTTGTCTCAAGCAAACAATTAAGTGTCTACTGTGTTCCAGGCATCATAAGGGGCAGTGGATGACCTTGGGTGAGTTACTTCCCTTCCTTAAGTCATGGTGCTTATTTAGTTGGTTTTTCTCTCTGTGACCCGACTTTTCATAACCCCATTTGGGTTTTTCTTGGTAGAGACACTGGAGTGGTTTGCCATTTCCTTCTCCAGCTCATTTTACAGATGAGAAAACTGAGGCAAATGAGGTTAAGTGACTTGTCCAAAGTTACACAACTGGTAAGTATCGGATGCTGGATTTGAATTCAGGTCTTCCTGACCCCAGGCCTAGCACTCTATCCACTATGCCACTTAGCTGCTGTCAACAAGCCTACAAGCATGATTAAGCTAGGTGGCAAAGTGGATGGAGGGGGTCTGGAGTTCCACAGACTCATCTTCATGAATTAAAAACTTCCTTGCTGTATGAACCTGGGCAAGTCACTTAGCCCTGTTTGCCTCAGTTTCCTCATTTGTAAAATGAGCTGGAGAAGGAAATGGCAAACCACTCCAGTGTCTCTACCAAGAAAAACCCAAATGGGGTTATGAAAAGTAGGGTTCCATTGAAAAAATTGCTTAAAAACCAAGGATTTCTAGGCTTGGTGCTAAACACTGCGAATATAAATACAAAAAGAAGACAGTCCCTGCCCTCAAGAAGTTTGCTTTCTAATAGAGAAAGACAATCCATAAAACATATCTGAAAAGGAGGTGAAGAAGGTTTAGAGAGCCTGGAGTGCTGGCTGTGGAGGAATGAAGACGTGACTGGTCTGGTTGTCTTCCTTAAAATAGTGATTCCACGTGGAAGGAACTAATCTCCAGAAGGGAGTCTAGGGGTGAGTGTGAGGAGCCTGGGGGTGGAATGAGGAGGTTTTCTGGCACAATGGAGAAATGCCAGAGTCTAGAGTGGAGCCAGGGAGGAATGAGCCTCATGTGATGAATGCTTCCCAATTTGAGAATGATTTCTGAGGCCCCTTCCTAGTCTTAAATTCTGTCATTCCAACATGATTTTTTGGCGGAGAGATCGTGTTAAGTGAATCCTCAGAAATTCAATACCTAGAAACTTTTAATTGGATAAATTGGAATGGCCCACTGAAATTTGAGACAGAATATAGAAAGTCAGAGTTAGGAAGGACACGAGGACATGGAAAATTCATAAAAATAATTATAAAACTATTTGAAAAAAATGTAACAGGCATTTATTTTTTCTCCCTCCCACTTTCCCCCCTCCCTGTTGAAAACAAAACTAAAACCCCTTTAAGACAAATTTGTAGTCCAGTAGAATAGATTCCTACATTGGTCATGTAAAAAAAAAATAAAGTGTCTCAGTGCAGGCTTGACTCCAGGAGCCTTCTGTCAGGAGGTGGGCAGCAGGTTCACCTGGAGTCCTCTGGAATTGTGACTGATCATTGCATTAATGAGTGTTCCTGTCTTTCAAAGTTGTTTGTCGCCATTGAATCAATTGTTCTCTTGTTCCTGCACTTTACTCTTCTCCACATAGTCTGACAGAGTGACACTGGTCCTAATACATGACTCTTCATCTCCTGACAACTCTTCATCTCCTGACTCCTCTTCACTGGCTACCCAGCAGTCCATGGAAGCTGTAATTTCTGAGCTTTGATCACTGAAGCATCGCCCAAACCAAACATCTCTCCTGATCTCTTTATGTACTCTGAGATTTCAGAGATGAAAGAATGAAAGAGACCTCAAGCACCACTTACTCCAACCTGTGCCTGACCAGGAATACCACCTGTGACAAGCAGACATGTGGCTTCTGCTTAAGACTTGCATATAGGGGAAATGCCAGTGAGTTAACACATCTCAAGAGGATGCATATGGGAAAGAGATTCTCAAGGTCCTGTGCTCTTGCAGCTTCTCTCTTTGTAGCATCACGGGGTCAGAACTAGAGCTGGAAAAAACTTAAAGGTCATTGAGTCCAATTATCTTATTTTACAGATGAGGAGACTGAAACTCAGAGAAATGATGGGTTTAGCCCAAAGTGACACAGATGGCAAGTGACAAATCCATCACTTTTCATCCTAGTTATTGAGGGCTCCATAGAGTGGGGTTCTCTACAAAACAAAACTGACTTCCAGAGACACAGATTTTGGTAAGGCTTGGAGAAATGATGTGATGTGTCCAACATATGTCCACCATTATCTATTCAAATTAGCGGGAAATTCTCAATATCAATCCATTGCTCTTTCTTTATGTGATTCTGCCTTAATTAAGAGTATCATGGGTTACTTTCCTATTCATGTTTGGATATTTTGGATTGCATGGAGTAAGGGATAGTCAGAAAGCTAGCTTGGCTGAACCACAGAGTACAGGAAGGTTGGAAAGGTTGGTTGTGAAGGGCTTTGAATGCCAAATACAGGAATGTATATTTCATCATAGTTGGGATCCGCTGGAGTTTATTAAGTGGGGAAGTGATAGACTTGCACTTTATGAAAATCACTTTGGCAGCTGATTGGAGTATGCATTGGAGTGGTGAGAAACTAGAGGCAGAGAGACCCATCAGGAAGTTATTGAAATCGTCTAGGTGATAAGAGATAACCAGGGATACTTGACCTGGGGTTCACATATAGATTTCAAACAGGGAACAAAATCACATCTTTAGTTCAATATGCATGGTTTCCTTTGTATTTCTATGTGTTTTAAAACAGGATTCTAAATAGGGATCTTTGGGCTTTACCAGACTTCCAATGGCATCCATGACATGGTATAAACCAAAATGGTGGCTGTGGGAGTGGAGAGAAGGGGAATAAATTGAAAGACATTGTGGCAGAAGAAAGGCAAGATATGTGGATGAGCAAAAGTGAGGTATCAAGGATGACGGCGAAGTTGCAAGCCTGGGAACAGAATAAAGAACTTCAGATAAGGGGATCATTTGGGGGGAAGAACATTAGAAGAGGTTTTGGTATAAATCACAAACCCATCTATACTTGCTCATCTTGTGTGATGAGCAAGACCATCCTAAGTTCCACCAAAATTGAAAAGGAAGGAGGAAGGAGTGGCTCCTTAGTGATCGCTGCTCCAAATCCCAGTGTCTGCCCAATGAAGAGGCACTTGCTATGGCCAGAGAGCCATCTGGGGGGCAGGAGCTGGATATGCTAGGTGGGGGAGGGTTCCCCCTTTGTCATATGTGGAGTTCCTGATGTGGGGCCCAGTTTGTGGTTAAGTACCCACTCTGCCCCAAGGGATGTTCACACCTGACTCAGAAAAGAGTAGGTTGGAATTTATTCAGAGGTGCGAGCAGTCAGTGAGAGAGTTTGGGGAAATAATGGGAGAAGGGTAGGTGAGGCTGTATTGGAGACTTGCCCCCAGACTGGCTATCACAGAAAGAGTTCTTTGCTATCCATCTTCCTCTCCTCTGACTGGTTGATCACATACTCTTTTCTTCCATGCCTTGAATGTAAGGGACCAACTTCCGTACTTTGGAGACTATGATTCCAGGAAATTTCAGAAGCATTCTTATACTTATTAAGTGTTAGACACTATCCTAGGTACCAGGGATGCAAAGACAAAAAAAAAAAGAGTCCTTGCCCTCAAGAAGCTGACATTCTACCGTAAAGAAGCAACATGTGCACAAATGCTTCATTACTTATATAAACAATGAGGATACAAAACAATTTCTGGGGCTCCTTGGAGAGGGGATGGACTAGAGGCAGGGGGACACATCAGGTGGCCAATGAAATATTCTAGATATGTGATAAAGGCTGAAATAGATGGTGGTTGTATAAGTACAAATGCGGGAGGTCTTGCCAAGTTGAAATGGGGACTGATCTATGATGGGGCTTAAGGGAGACTAAAGAGTTAAAGATGAAGACTGAAAATCTGGGCAGCCAGAGGGGTGGCAGTTCCCTCTATAGAAATTAGCAAGTTAGGAAAAGGGGTGAGTTTGGGGTGAAGAGTCATGAATTCTGTTGCAGACAATGTTTTTGTTAAAGATATCAATGGGACTTTGAAGAAACTATGGCAAGAGGACTATACTCGAAGCCGAGATGGGCGACCACTTGTCCAGAACACTGTTTTTGGAATCCATGCTTTGGGTAAGGGTTATTTCTTAGGTCATTTGACCTCAGTCCCATGGACTTTCCACTACTCTTCACAGAACTGCCTCCCCTTTCTTTCCTCCCCTGGCCTCAGTTTCTTTAGGTATAAAATAGGGGTTCAAGCTGCCTGATTTGATTGTACCTCTTAGGGTACTGGGAAGGTCCAATGAACTCACAGGATATGAAAGCCCTTTGTAAGGGCTCAGCAAATGGCCATCATTATCATCTTCATTATCTTTACTGTTTATCAATATAAATGTGGTCATTTGCCCTGTGGATTTGTTTGTTTTTGCTTTAAATGCTTTAACCCTTGGGAATCCTTAAGGCCAGGGTATCACACAGGCATTTTTGCTGACGCTCCAGCAGAGCTAACATTTGTGTAGGCTTCATGTTTATAAAACACTTTACATACATTATCCCCACAACTCCCCTGGGGGGGTAGGACAGGCACTGTCAGCATAATTATTCCATTTTATGGATGAAGAAATTAAGGCTCAGAGAAAGCAGTAACTTGAAACCACTTTACCTCTCAACTAATTTCTTGCTACACAGGCTATTCTATGGTAACAAAGTTTTATAACTGTAGAACTGAAGTAACTCAGTTAACATGTTTAAGGGGGTTGATCAGAGGCCTTCCTGAGTCTACTACAGTAATCTATTACTTCCTGAAACTACTACATTAACTGATGCCCTGATCTCATGTGCTTTCCACTATGCATCAATGCACAGCCTCTATCCCATCCTCCAAAGACTGGGAGCCTTTGTTTGGGACTCTTGAAAGCGAGGAGTGCCTTGCATCTTTCACATTTCTGCATATGGATTTTTGTGAGTCCTTTGAGTTTCTGATTTTCTGTGGGGAAATAAAAAATGTTGTCATGTTCCTGATAGATTTTTATTACCTTGGGCTAAGACCCCCTATCACACTACCGTTTGTGCAAGACTAGATGTCATGATCTTTGGAGATTTCCCAGAGTAATTCCCACTTGGGTTAGGGTGGAATTGGGGAAGGTATACAAGGCAAAGAGAAGCACATTTTGCGGGACAGCGTCTGAGACCAGACCTGGTTTATGTGAGTGAGCTCAGAGCCTGGAGGATCTGGGGCCGCAGATTATACAGCCACAGACTTAACATATTGGAAGACAACCTAGCATCTAGACTATCCCCTAGCTAAAGCGTGAAGTCTGTCAACAACATTCTTGACCAATTACCACCCAACTTCTGATTTCACATATCTGGCCTCATTTTCAAAATCTGTAATATGAAGGGGAAATATAGAATGATATCTAAGGCCCCTCCCAACTGTAAGATTCTACAAATCTATAGCAAAAACTGTAGTAAAAACAAGGCCCAATGGCTTGCCCCTCTAGGACCCATGTAAACAGGAGTGAAACCTTCTCTAGTAAGGTTATCAATTATCTTCTTCATGTATCAGACTTAGCACCAGAACAGAATTTAGAGAACATTCAGTTCACACGTGTCTCCATTTTGCAGCTGAGAAAACAGACACAGAAAGGTCAGATGATTTGCCTGGGGTCACACAGCCAATAAATACCAGAGATAAGATTTGAACCCAGGCCCTCTGAATGTGTCTGAGCCATTTCCCTCTTCTTTGTCCCAAGCAATCCTAAGACATCTCTCTTCCTTAGAAGTCCATCTGGATACGGGTTTTCTTGGACACCAAAATAACTTCATTTAAATCTTGGAGTATCACTTGTCACCAGCTATCAGCTTTCATTTCTCCTCAGGGCTCATTGGAAGGAGTGTTATTGGAGGATGAATCACTGTTTTCATTACTGAGGTTTAATATGGAAGTTGTGTTTTTAAATGGGGATGATATTTCATCTTATTAAGGAATTGTACCTCGCTGCTGGAAGCTTCCTTCCCAAGTGAGCAGACCTCCTTTTCCTTTTATCTCTTACCTCTGCATTCAAAAGGCCCCACTCTGGGTGATAGTCTGGCTAGAAAATCAGAACCACTCAATGGGAGAGCCATAGAATATTAGTACCTGAAGGGGCCTTAGAACTGCCCGGGCCCTTAGAATGTGGAGATTTGGAGCTCAAAGGAAACTTAAAACACAGAATGCAAGAACTGAGAGAGACAGAAGGCTGCACATTTCACTTCTGGACAGCTCTCAGAGTTGGGGAGGTCTCAGAAGACAATGTCAGAGCAGTGAAGGGCTTTAGAACACAGAATTTTGGGGCTTTTAGGTACCTTGGCTTATAGAACTGTGGAATTGTAAGGTGCATGTTAGAGTTTGAAGAGACCCAAGAACATACAACATCAGTGTTGGAAGGGACTTTAAGTCATGGAGAGACCTTGGAGTAGGATGTCAGACCTGGAGGATTCCTTGAACATAGGAGGGGCCTTAGGACATGGAATGTTATAGCTGAATGGGACTTCAGAACAGACCCTTTGGAGGGAGAAGGGAAAACTTAGAACATAGAATGAATAACTAGAAATATCCTGGAACACAGGGAGCTAGAGCTGGAAGACATAGACTATTACATGAGGGGGATGCCTTAGAACTCAGAGTATTATAGATAGAAGGACATAGAATAGAGATTACAGGTATCTTCCACATAAGAGGTTAGAAAATAGAACATGGGTTTTGGAACTGGACTTTATAACAGAAGATATCAGCCCTGGAAGGGAACTCAGAGCTCCTCTGCTCCTAGCCCCACGTTTTACAGATGAGGAAACTGAGGCTCAGAAAGAAAGAAAAACACTTCCCCCAAATCACACAGCCAATAGGTGCAAAGCACTGGAGATACAACTAAAGTGCCCTTGCCCCCCATTCTGACATCCTTTCCAAGTGATCACACCTCCCAGGTTAAAAAAAAAAAAACCTTTTTCTTGCTTTCAGCCTGACTTAAAAGAAAGAATACTGAACCCAAATTCCTCCAGGCTTCTTCATATCCCTTCTTAGTGGGAAGTGGTAGATGGTTTTCCTTCTAGAGTTCTGCTGAAGTTTTCCCCATTCCATTTCCTAGACCATTCTATACTTTCAGAGGTCAGGTCATCTATAGGTCTTGGACAACATCTTTAAACATGTTGTTGGGATATGAGTCAGCCCAGTTTATAGTTACTTTTAACTTGAAAGCTTTGAACCCTCTTGAAAACAATGATGATTATGAGGTCCCTTAGTGTTAATTACTCACAGTTCTACAGGGCTTTAAAGAACACAAAGCACTATCCCAACCACCCCATGAGGGAGATAATGAAAGTATTATTATCCCTATTTTATAGATGCAGAGACTGAGGCTCAGTCAGGCAAAGCTAATTGCCTATAATTACATGGTTAGTTAGTCCAGGTCACTTAAGGTTCAGGAATCACGGTGTAGTGGAGAAAACATTGGACTTGGATTTAAACCTGCCTTTGCCCCTTGCCACTTGTGTGACTTTGAGCAAGCCAGGTAGCCTCCTGGGGTCCTGGCTTCCTTATATGTAAAGTGACAAGGTTGGGATAGATGACCTCAGTGGACCCTTTTAGCTCTAGGCCTATTACCCTCTACAATTGTACAGAGCCAGAGTTGAAAAGAATCTCACTGGTTACTTAACCCAACACATAGCTAACAAAATGGTCATCCAGCTTTTGTTTGGAGACCTCAAACTTGTGAGGCCCAGCTAGCTCCTAAGGCTGCATATTTCACTTCTGGACAGCTCTCAAGGTTAGGAAGTCTTCATCACCCCTGAGTTTGCCTTGGGCTTTGCCTTAACTCCAATTCCATGCCCCTACCCTACCCATAGCTTCTAGTTTCTGTCCTTCTCCTGACATCCCTTCAAATATTCTAAGACTTCAGTCCTGCTTCCTAAGTGTTCTCTTTTCCCCATTCAACATCTATAGGTCCACTAACTGATCCCGAAATGGCATGGACACATCCTTGTGCTCTGGATGCTCCTCACTTCATTAATGTCTTTCCTAAAGTGTTGTTCCATGAATTGAACATTCTGTGGTTGAGTGGGGAATGTCCTAATGCCATTCCTGGAGCGTGGGCCTCTATTCTTTCTACTCCATCATGGGTTCTCAAAGGTGACCTTGATATATTTGACTCCCTGTCACTAGGAAGATGTCTTTGAACTATTTTCCTAGGAGTTAGGATATGTTGGGCTAAGGGAACCTTTTTATGGCCAGCATTGTCCCCTTCAAAACTAGCTTATTGGGGTTGGGTATTCAAGCAGTGTCTTAGAATGGAGCTGGACAGAATTCCTGGGCTGATCTCTCATCCAACTTTCCACCATGACACTTGAGAATAGAGACCATTCCATTCTTTGTGTCTGTGTCCCTGTCACGTATCCCACTGCCTCAGCCAGAGTAGGAGCTTAATGAATGCTTGTTAACTGATTGATGATGGAATCACCTCTCCAGTATGCCCGACCATTGGCCAACATGTCTCTACTTTCTTACAAGGAAGCCCTGAGTCAGCATTAGATGGCTGTAAATGTTATCACGCACTTAGAGAACTCTAGAACTGGAAATGACCTTCAAGGCTGTCTACTCTAGCTCTCCCATTCATATGAGGAATCTGAGGCCCAAAGATGGGAAGTGAATTGGGAAGCCATGGCTCCAATCCAAGTCTTCTGGCCCATCCATCACATCATACTTCCTCGATAGATGTCTGATTGGGGTTAGAACTGCTACCTACCCAACCATCATTTTCTATTTAATTTTCATCACAGAGAACTGCACTTTTTTTTCTGTCCCAGTGGAGAGAGCATTGGGACTGGAGCTAGGAGACCTAAATTCAAAGCCTGCCTTAGGTACTTACTACCTGTGTGACCCTGAGCATGTGACTTGACTTCTCTAAACCTCAGCTGCCTCATCTTTAAAATGGAGCTAATGACAGCACCCATATCTCATGGTTATTTTGGAATCCGATGAGCTAGTGTATGTTAAGTCTTTTACGAACCTCAGAACACTACAGGAAGGCTAATGATAATGCTGGCCATCTCATCATCTGTAAGCCCTTGAATTATGTGTCCTGGTCTCCAAGAGACCAAAGCCCATTGGTTCTCAGCTCTTGGTTGGTCCTATTATCTGTCCATATTTTGTACTCACCATATGCATAGACTATAGACATGTCTCTGCTGTTTTTTCATTGACTATGTTGTCTATGTCTATGTGTCTCCTAGTCCATCAGTCTATTGCACAGACATCCAGGGTGTATTATATTGGGCAGGTAGTTGGTACAGTGGATAGAGTACTGGGTCTAAAATCAAGGGCACCTGAGTTCAAATCCTCCCTCAGACACTCCTAGCTGTGTGATCCTGGGCGATACTTTACCCTGGTTGCCTCAGTTTCTTTATCTGTCAAATGAACTGGAGAAGGAAATGGCAAACCACTCCACTATCTTTGTAAGGAATCCCAGATGGGGTCATGAAGAATCAGACATGACTGAATGACTGCATAGAAAGAGCTCTCACGTCAGTTCTGGATACCACATTTTGGGGAGGGCGACCAGGACAGTGAAGAGATGAAGCCTTCTCTTTGTCATTTTCAGTGTCCCCAGGCGCTTCTGACACTGACCCAAAGTCTTTCGCCATCTTGGATATTCACCATTAAGGATACTCTTCAGTTTATTTATCAATCACGTTCTTTCTAAGATGTGATGGCCCAAACTGAATGACTCCAAATGTGATGTGATCAGAGGAAGAGATCGGGAGGCAAAGTGGTTAGCTCTCCAGTCCTGGACACCATGCCCTGTGTTGTTGTTCAGTTGTGACAAGGAAATGAAGACAAAAAGCCATCCTTCCGGGGACATCAGAGTTGCAGGGCCCTCAGGACCATCTGGTTGTCTAGTCTGCAGCTGAATAAGACCCCTGTTTTGCTCACAGTATGCCCAGTAGGGAGGTATCCAGTCTTTTCTTGAGCCGTCTAGGGCAGAGGAATCCACTGCCTTCTGTGGAGAAAGGTGATTGAACTTGTTTTGCTTGATCCCAGTGGGCAGAACTAGGAACCCTGAGTAGATGGTACTGAGAGGCTCATTTAGATCTGAAATACTTCCTCATGACAATTATTCATTGTCATTTTTGTCACTTTAGAATTTGTGCATTTTTTTATCTCACATGCTCAGAACCATCATCATTGATTTCTTGGTCCAGAAAGGGTGAATGCCATTTCCCCCATAGTTACCTTTTCATCTTCTCCCTGTAACAATCACCTGTTGATTCTACTTCTATCCTTTGAAAGCAAGGAGACCACTTTATTTTTTTTCTTTTTTGGAGGCAATCGAGGTTAAGTGACTCACCCAGGGTCACACAGCTAGCAAGTGTCAAGTGTCTCAGGCTGGATTTAAACTCAGGTCCTCCTAAATCCAGGGCTGGTATTCTATCCACTATGCCACCCAGCTACCTTGCAGAACACTTCTAATCAGTCAATAAATATTTAGTAAGTGCCTACTGTGTGCCAGCCACTATGCTTAGCATTGGAACCAGAGAAAGGTGAAAAAAGAAAAATCATCCCTTCTCTCAAAAAGTTCTGAGTCTAATGGGGGAGATAACATTCAAGAGACAGTACAAAGAAGGTGTGGACAGGACAGATTGGAGACAATTAATAGAGGGATGGCACCAACATTAGGAAAGAGGTGGGACGGCTTCAGATATTAATTAGCCCTCAGATATCAGACAGGAAGAACTTTGCCCCTCTTCCCAAGGCAATGCAAATGGAAACTCTTACTTTTGAGCTTTGGTTAATCTCATCCAAAATGACCTCTTAATCACAAATCATACTTCTCTGAGAATCATAGAATTTGAGAATGGCAGCAACCTCAGCAACCATCCAGCAGCCCGCCCCATGCCCAAAAGAAAATTGCTTTTACAACAGATGTTTACCAGCCTTCATGTGAAGACCTCTAGTCGATGGGAAGCCACTGTCTTCCAGGCTCCTCTCTCTCCTTTTGAATGTATCTGGTGATTAGGAGGGCTTTCCTTGCATCAAGCCTAAATTTGTATTTTACTGCTTGTAATGATTGTCTTGATTGCTGTCCTGTGAGGTCAAACAGCCAAAGTCTACCCCTTCCTCTACAGTGGATACTTGAATACAGCTATGATAAGTCCCCTAACTTTCTCTTCTCTGGGTTAATATCTAGAGTTTTCTTTGTTCATCCACTCACCAGATAGCTGAAACTCCAGATCCTTTACTATCAGATAATAGAAATCGTCATTTTTGGGGTAACCTCTTGGGAAGAAATTCAGCTCTTGGGGTCTTTAGCAACTTAGACACTTTCCAGGGTGGCCAAGTGAAGCATTAGCAGAAGGAGAAGGCAACAAGAAGGATCCTTATATACTCCATTGTCCTAGTCAGAATTACTATAATTGACCACTAAATAAACATTTATTAAGCTCCTACTAAGTGCCCAACACTGTGCTAAGCTGAAATTTCCACCTCCAAGCCCCTTATTCTATCATCTAATCCTTCTTGAAGTAAATAGCTCTCTCCCAAATGAACCTGAGAAAATGGGAAGCAGTCATCAAGCGGTCTTCCCCCAGGTCTCATGTCTTACAAAGAGCTCGGCATTCCTGTGAATAATTATTGTCATTAATAATCAGCGGCATATTCAACACATCTACTGCCACAGCCTCTCCCACCTTCAAAGCTTCTAGAAACATTAATTATCCCTCCCATCCCCCCAGTGAATAGGTAAAGAGGGGTCTAAACACAGGACAGGGAACCGTAAAGTCCTAAGTACCAGCCGCAGCCTAGACAGTCTCTGTCTCAGTGGCCTGGAGCGTAAAGAAAGCAAAGCCAGCTCTTCTCTCTCCACCCCCTACCTACTGTAAAAAGAGGGAGACAGAGGTAATACCTCCCTTGCAGGTGTGCCCTAGAGCCTAATTAATGTGGTAAAGGGTGAGTTCACAATGAAAAGACCACTTGGCTTCCAAAAATGTAATTATCCTCCTTTAAAAGGTAAAGATCCCAGTCTGAAATAACTATCCTTAGAGCCATAGTAGGGAATGGGTGCCTGCCTATTGCATAAGTCATCCCTGCAGGGAACACCTGCTTTCTGTTAGGGGACAACTGAAAAGAATTGGAGAAATATTGGAACCTTAATACCTGATAATACCCAGAGTCATTTGATGATATGTGCTTTTGTGAAAGTCTATTTAGGAAGCCAAGGGGTATTGGACTCTCCACATATCCACAGTCTAAACTGCTATTATGACTATTGCTGAATTTGTTCCTACTCGTATGCTGTTGAACAGGCTGGAGAAAATCATGAAATGCCACTGACCAGATCCACTGTGCATTGATGGCAGATAATCTGAACTGGTCCCTCACTGCTGCCAGGCAATGTTTTTATACCTCCGGGATTGAATTCACTATCCCACTCACAACAGAGGCTCTTCCAAGCCTTCTCATTGCTCCTTGAACATTCTTTGGTTCCTCTTTTCCTAAACCATCTCAGCTGAGAACCTTGCCTCATATTTTGCCCCCTCCAGATGAGGTCATTAACTCAGAGTTCCCGCTTCTCCTCTCCTCCTCACTTCACTAAGATGCTTATATGAAGAGGTTGCTCTTCTTCTTGCTAAGGTCAACCCCTCTACATGCATAAGTTGGCCCATTCCACCCTATCTACTCCAACAGATTGCTTTCTCTAACATCCCCATTATTGTTGTTGTTTAGTCATGTCTGACTCTTTTTGACCCCATTTGGGGTTTTCTTGGCAGAAATATTAGAGTAGTCTGCTATTTCCTTCTCCAGCTCATTTTACAGATGAGGAAATTGAGATAAACAGGGTGAAGTGACTTGCCCAGGGTCACACAGCTAGTAAGTGTCTGAGGCCTGATTTTAACTCAGTTCTTCCTGACTCCATGCCTGGCAGTCTGTCCACTGCACCAAGTAGCTACTGTTCATCCACACTCTTTCACTGATATCCAATCTCTTCTTGTTTACTGGTTGCTTCCCTACTGCCCACAAATATTCCTATGTCTTCCACACTCTCAAAAATCTCTCCATCCCTGCTAGCTATTGTCCTGTATTTCTCTCCTTTCCTTGGCCAAACTCCTCGAAGAAGTGGTCTTGAATTGGTGTCACCTCCTCCTTTCCTCTCCTCTTCTGAACTCTAGGACAGCCTGGCTTCTGACTGCATCATTCAACTGAAACTAGTTTCTCCAAAGTTACCAATCTCTTGACTGACAAATCCAACAGCTTTCTACATCTTCCTTCTTGACCTTGCAGTCACTTGTCACTCTTAATCATCCTCTTTGCCTTGGTACTCTCTTCTCTCTAGATTTCCATAGTGCCTCTCTTTCCTGGTTGTCCTTCTACCTGCCTGATTATTCCTTTTCAGTTTTCTTTTCTGGCTCCTCATCCAGTTCGTGCCCACTAATGGTAGGTGTCCCTTGGGATTTTGTACTGGGCTCTCTTCTCTTCTCTGTCTACAGTATTTCACTTGGTGATATCATCAGCTGTCATGGATTCAATTACCTCTGTCCATATAATTCTCAGATGTTTTCTTCCCCTCCAGCCCTTAACATCTCCAGTCCCTTATTTCCAACTGTGTATTTGATATCTCAAAGTGGACATCCATGGACATATATGGACTCAACATATCTAAACCTGAACTCATTATCTTTCCTCCTCAAACCCTTCTGTCTTCAAAATGTCTATATTACTCTTGAGGGGAACAGCATCCCCTTAGTCCCTCAGGCTCACAAGCTAGGTGTCACCCTGGATTCCTCACTCTCTCCCATCCCGTACATCCAAGCCATTGATGAGGTTTGTCTATTTTACCATGGAAACTTTTATCAAATACAAACCCCTTCTCTTCTCTGACACTGCCATCATTCTAACGCAGATCCTTATCACCTTACACTTGAACTAATGCAATGGCTTCTGGGGGCTCTGCCTGCCTCAGGTCTCTCCCCCCTCCAGTCCATCTTCCCTTCAGCCACCTGAGTGATTTTCCTAACACACCAATCCAATCCTATCACCTCCTACTCCATAAACTCTAGGAACTCCTTATTACCCCAGGATCAAATACAAAATTCTGTGTTTGGCATTCAAAGCCCTTCATAACCTGCCCTCTCCCACCTTTCCGCTCTTCTTACGCCTTTCTTCCTGACATGGACTCTACAGTCCTATGACATTGGCCCTTTGGTTGTCCCTTAAACAAGACCCTCCACCTCTCTTGATTCGGAGCATTTTCTCTGGTTATCACCTATGCCTGAATGCTCTCCCTCCTTGCTTTTGTTCTTCAAGTCTTAATAAAATCTCTAAAATCTTCTATAAGAATCTCTCTTTGATCTTCCTTGATGCCAATGTCTTCCCTATGTTGATTATCTCCAATTTTTTATCCCATCTTTATCTTCCTTGTACTTAAGTGTTTTCATGTTGTCTCTCTTATTATACTGAACTCCTTGAGGGCAGGGGCTGTTTTTTGCCTATCCTTGCAACCATGACACTTAGCACAGTGTATGGACATTTACAGTAGGCACGTAATAAATGCTTGTTCACTGACTGACTGATTAATTAAGAAGGGGTCTATAGGCTTCACCAGATTGACAAAGGATCCATGACATGAACAGGTTGAAACCCCTGCTCTAAGGGGAGATAACTAGGCTTCCATACCACTTCCTGGCCATTTCCAAATCCTACTGCCCATCTTCTGGTCATCCTCCTCATCCTCATCTCCTTCCTACCAGAAGTCAGCCTCTGCCCTGGGACCCTGGGCTCTGATAAGTGATGTTTTACCTTCCTTTGCCAGTAACAGGCTGCCAGTCCACATCCTGGTCATTTCTATCCCACCACCATTCCAGTTCTCTTGTGTTACCTTTTCTCTTTAGACTGGACTCTTTTTGAAGGCAAGAACTGTCTTGTTTGGTTGTGTCCCTAGCCCTTAGCACAGTGCCCGAATCTTAGAAAACACTTCATAAATTTGTTACTTTCATTCATTCTTTCAATCAATGGTCCTATAAATACAGGCAAAACTGGAATATGCAGAATGCAGTTGAATGTCTGTGAAAGTGTCAACAGAGATGCTCAAAGTATTTTCAAAACCCACCAACTTCAGGTTCCTGTCAATTTAGCAAATACCAGTCTCGTCCTCAATAGGCTGCACATATATATGTATATATATATATATACACATATACATATACATACATACATATACATACATATATATATGTATATATATATATATATATATACACACACACACCAACTTAAACCAATGGCCTGCTCATAGCTTACATTGCCAGTTTCAGCTATCAGGGGGGACCTGGGGGGGGGCGGTGCTTTCTGAGATTTACATTGGAAAGAAGGATCAGATTCTATGCCTAAAAACTAGAAGTTGGGTTTGAAATAAACCCTATATTTTTTTATCCTCTTAGTTCTAAGGACTGGGAAAATTGTCCAACACAGAGGGAATTCCATATGGTTTTTAAATTATGTTGTAAAGGTTTGGGTTTAAATGAACCCTTCTGAGTATTTTGAGAACCTCCAAGGACATGGGGCTGCAGTGAAATGGGGAGGCCAGTTCTCCTGGAAATTATATCCTTGAAGTGAACTTTCCTCCTCGGGGCTGGATACTCACAGATGTTTCTGCTTTGGAGACAATTAGAACCCCGTGGGGGTCCTTTTTGGAACCATCCTGTGGAGAAGCTGTTACTGGAGAAATTTGCAGCCCAACAGTGACTGAGGACTAGAGTAGCCTGCATGGTTCAATTTCAGAATGCAGAGCCCCAGTGGGTGGGGAAGGGGCTCCTCAGGCTGGCCTTCCTTCCTGTGTGTGGTGTATTGGGTTCAAACTTCAGGGGTCTGCCTGGCGTCCAGAAAGAAGCATCATCCAAACAGTTCCCATTTCTATTTCAAAGAGTGAATCACTGGAGGATGTGGAGAGAAAGTTAAATAAGATTTTTAGGATATGAGTGTAAGCCTGGGACAGCACATTCAGTTTGAAGGGAATGATTTCCTTACTGCCCATTTTATAATTTCTTCTGTTTATTTAAATACCTTGTAAAAGGCTCAGCTTTCATAATTCAATTCAGTTTGGAAAGTTAGAGCTGGAAGGAACCTTAAGGCTGTCTAGTCCAAACCCTTTCACTTTACAGATGGGCAAGCTGAAGTCCAGAAAGAAATGACTTGTCCAGGGTTTCCTGCTCATTTGTGTCAGGGAATTTTTTTTTAGTGGACTTTCTTTATATATACTTAGTATAGTGTCCAGCACATTTATGGCTTAGAAAATGTTTGTTGCCTGAATGTAGCAGGAAGATTTGAGTTCAAGTTCTGCCTTTGACATGTCCTAGCTGAGTCACTTAACCTATCTGTGCCTCAGTGTCTTCATCTGTAAAATGAGAGGGTTGGCCTTGGTCTCTGAAGTCTGTTCTGGCTCAGCTCTATGATTCTATGACTGTCAGAGAGAGGATTTGAACTCACATCCTCTGAGACAACATCCAGCTCCAGACTCAATGAAACTACTTTTTACTAATTGATAGGCAGATTAGTAAGGGGAGAGAGTGTTGGATGGGAAGTCAAAAGACTGCTAAACTTCTCTCTTCATGCTTTCTCATCTATCAAATGGAGGCTGGGACAAGGACCAAGGTCTTTGCCAAATGGCTCAGTTTGTTATTTTGGCTTCATTCCCCACTCTCCTGTGCCTTACTCAGTCCAGCCACCATTTTGGAATATTCTCCTTCCACAACTCTCTCTGTTGATAACTTTCTTGTCCACAAAGAGTTTATCAGTTTAGGTTCTTTTTCATGGGTCTTTTCCCTCCAGTTGATGCTTGAGCTGAGCCTTGAAGGAAGCTAAGGAACCCAAAAGTCAGGTATGAGAAAGGAGGGCATTACAGGGAGGGAGAAGAGCCTGTGCAAAGAGGCAGAAGCCATCGTGTCCTAGGAATAGGAAGCAGGTCAACCTTAGTCAGTGTAAGCTCTTCAGAGAAATAGTGATGGCAGGAAGAGGAGAAGGCTTTTTAGGGAAAATGATCTGTTTGGGACATATTGAGTTTGAGATGAGGAACATCCACTTAGAATCAAGCAGTAGGCAGTCGGTGAGGTGGAACTGGAGCTCAGGAGAAAGGCTAGGGCTGGACATCTCTGTCTCTGTCTATGTCTATCTCTCTGTCTATGTCTATGTCCATTTCCATAATCTTGTCTCTATTGAGTTCTGTATCTGTATTTTTATCTATCTGGAAGTCATCAGCATAGAGATGAAATTAAACCTCAGGGAGATGAGGAGATCAGTAAGAGAGGCAGTAATAGTCTGGAATTTTCAGAAGAGAGGGAGGGAGAGAGAAAAATTTGGAAATCAAAATCTTATAAAAATTAATGCTAAAATTTTTCTTTACCTGTAACTGGGGAAAAATAAAATACTATTAAACTTGATATATGTGTATATATCAAGGTAAAAGTTAAAAAGTTTAACTATATATGTATGTGTGTGTATATACATACATACATACACACACATATATATTTATATATATATATATAGAGAGAGAGAGAGAGAGAGAGAGTGAGAGAGAAAGAAAGAGAGAAAGACAGAGAGAGACAGAGAGAAAGAAAGAGAGACAGAGAGACAGAGAGAGGCAAAGAGAGAGAGGCAGAAATGAAGAAGAATAGAGGAGGAACCAGGACAGACCTGGGACACAACTTCAGTTAGGGAATGGGGCAAGGATGAAGAGTCAGTAAAAGGAACTTGAGAAGGAATGGGCAGAGAGGTAGCAGGAGAACCAGCAGAGAACAATGCCAGGGAAATCCAGCCAGTGCAGAGTGTCCAAGAGATGAGATGGTCAATCATGGGAAATTCAGCTGATGAGAACCAAGAAAAACCCATGCAATTGAGAGATCACTGGTAACTTTGGAAAGAGTAATTTCAGTTGAGTGATGAAGTTGTAAGTTTGATCCCAAGGAGTTGAGGAATGAGTGGAAGGAGAAGCAGAGGCAGTGAATCTCCATAGCTTTTTGTTTTCCTACGAGTTTAACAAAAGAGACTAAATTGGTTCATTTGTGTGATTCTACCAACTCTCTTCAACTGAGTAAATGGGAGCTGAGGAGGTGGATAATGGGATTGGGACCTGGCAAAGTATGAGTGGGAACAGGATGATGGAGCAGGGGATTCCAGGGACTCCTCTCATCTTCCGTGCTAACCTTCTCTGTTGGATCTCATCACAGGGTCTGCTTTCTGGTTTCCTCTCCTCTGATATCCCATGCTCTCAAGAATCCAGGCTGCTAAGAGCAGGGGAAATAGCACAAAGGGACTGGCTGAGCAAAAATGCAAAGAAAAACTGAAAGAATGACAGAAGGCAGCTGTATTGTTGAGAAGAGGATCAGGGAAAGGGTGGAGGGAGAGAAGAGCAGCAAGGAGGAGAAAAACAGGATGGGGAAGGAGAGGCAGAACGAGCCAGGCCACTGCACGCAAGCCTGTTTTGACAAGGAGCCAGAAATAACAAGATGGTGACTTTCACTTGCCCATCCCCCCTTTCACTCTGTCCAAAGAGCTTCCAAGCATTAATTAATGTGGTCACATAATATCCCTGGGAGGTAGAGGTGGCTTCATTCCCATCATACAAATGTGGAGATTGACCTCTCTCTTCTCCCCATGGCCTCCCTAGCCCTCAGCTAAGAAGTTTAGAGCCAGCAGGGACCTCAGAGGTCACCCTGTCCAGTCCCCTTGTCCCATGCAAGAATCTTTTTTTTTTAAACTAAATCTCCAACAAATGGTTATTCAGCTTTTGTTTTCATTGATGGGACTCTCACTACCTCATGAAACAGCCCACTCCATTCTTGTACAGCTCCAGTGCCCTACAAAGTGCTTTAGAAACAGACTTGTTTATCTTAAGAGAATACAAAGTTCTTGAGGACTGAGTCAGTTTCATGTTTGGTTTGGGGTCTTCAGGACCTAGGACATAGGTGGGGATTTAGCCTGGACCCATGATTTATTAATATAGAGAGCTCCCAGGTGATTGGGAATATTTTCTACTGATGGAGATTGGCATCCTCTCTGCAACTTAGGATTCTAGAGTCCAGCTTCTTCATCTGTTTTTGTGTCCTGACCCTCTCTTTGGTCCCCTTCTCAGAATCCATTTTTGAAACAAAGTTGTTTTTTTAAATAAAGATAATAGAAGGGTCAGCTAGGTGGTGCAGTGCATAGAGCACTGGCCCTGAATTCAGGAGGACTTCAGTTCAAATCTGACCTCAGACTCTTAACACTTACTAGCCGTGCAACTTTAGGCAAGTCGCTTAACCCCAATTGTCCTCCAAAAAGCAAAAAAAAAAAAAAAAAAGATAATAGAGGTGACTAGTAGCAGAGTGAATATAGAGCACCAGCGCTGGAGTCATGAAGATCTGAGTTCAAATCTGACCACAGATACTTACTAGCTGTATGATGCTAGGTAATTCATTTAATTCTGATTGCCTCCCCACCAAAAAGAAATTAATCAAAAGAAACATAACATTTCAGTTAGAGACTAAGGAAAATAAAGATGAAATACTTTCTGTGCCCGATTTCTGGATATAAGGAATATTATAAGGAATCTTTCTGTCTTTGAGAGTTGCCTAGAGCAATGAGGGGAGAGGGCCTTGCCCACTGTCACTTGGTCGGTATATATCTTCCTGCCTTCATGGACGGCTGTCTATCTACTATACCATGCTGCCCCTCTCAGCACATAGTAGGTATTTAATAAATGCTCGTTGATTAAAAAGTCTTTTTTGTTTTTAGTCCAAACTGATCTACTTTTAACCATTTTCCTGTGTAGTTGCTAGTACATAGGGTCAGAGATTGAGAGTTGAAAGTCCAATCCTTTCATTTTACAAAGGGGGACATTGAAGCACAATGATCTTAAGAGTCTTGCTAAAGTAACAGTAACAGACAGAGAAGGAATCTGAACCCAGAGCCTCCGTCTTTACATACAGCACCATGATGTCTCTGCCCTTGGGGCCAAACTGATTAAGTCTAACCCTTTCGTAAAAATTTCTCATCCCTCCAGATATGTGCAGACAGCAATCATGACCCCATTAAGTTGTCTCTTCTCTAGATTACCCATTGGTTCCTTTCATCCTCTCCATCCCAGAAAGCCTTACCTAGGGGTCCATACTCTTGGGTTGTTCAAGAGGCACTTACTGACTTTGGGGGAAAGTGAGTGACTTGACCGAGGTCACCTATCCTGTCAATAATAGAAGAAAGAAGAATAGAAGAATTCTTTTTCCCAGGCTGGACTACACTCCTTGCTTGAACATCTGCAGTGATTGTAACCAAGGAAAAGGCAAAGCAGAATGGGCCCTGTGCCTGACCAAACATCCGTTAAATATTGAGGGGGAAGGAATGAGGTGAAACTTTGAAAAGCTGGTCAATGCCCTTAGTGTTGGGGAATATGTACATCTTGAGATTTTGTGGTGGAGGGAGAGACAGCTGTGTGAGGCCTGGCTGTGAGTTCTAACTGACACTGAATTATCTGGCCCCAGTCAAAACTCCAAACTCATCCGGGTCTCAGTTTCCCTATCTGTAAAACAAGGAGAGGTGATGGTGGACTATATTGTCTTGAAGGATTCTTTCATTCTTGGATTTGAAGAAAAAAAGGTTGGATTTAAAGAAATCCTCATTAGTTGATTTTGTAAAACAACTTTTTTTTTTTAAAACATGGAAACATTTAATGTAGTTATTTTGAGTTTTTTTCCCCTTAAATTTTTTGGAAATATCAGGAAAATAAATGACATCCACTTTAATTCTTTTTTGAGCCAACTGGGATTAAGTGACTTGCCTCAGGGTCAAACAGCTAGTAATTGTAGGAAGCTGAAATTGAACTCAGCTCCTCCTGACTCCAGGATGGATGCAATCTATCCACTGCCTTGCCTAGCTGCCCCCACTTTAATTCTTTTATTCTTAATAGCATGAGTCATCAATTAGAAATGACAATTTAGACTCATGTAGTCATGTACAGTCACAAAACCTTTTTATGTATATTGCTTATTAACTCATTTGATCAGAGAAATCACAGAATGTCAGATCTGGGAAAGACATTAGAATATAGAATGTCAGAACAGCAAGTAATTTTAGAACATGAAATGTCTGAGTTGGATGGGGAATTTAGAATACAGAATATTAGAGATGGAAAGGATAGTAAACATATTAGAGCTAGAAGGATTCTCAGAACAGGGAATGTCAGGTCTGGGAGGGTCTTCAGAACAGGGGATGTTATATTGGGAGGGGCCTTAGAAAAGGGGATGTCAGGTCTGGGAGGGTCCTGAGAACAGGAGATGGCAGGGCTAGGAGGGGCCTGAGAACAGGGGATGGCAGGGCTGGGAGGTGGAAGGGACCTTGGCATTTAGGATCTAAGAGCTTGAGGGATATGCCAGATGCAAGGGTGGATGGGCTTTGTTCTACACTACTGGCAGGAACACTCACATCAGGGAAATCATAGACCTACTGAATCTGTCTAGTTGATCTTCCTATGGCACAAGTCTGAGCAGGTCACTCCTCTGCTCCCTAAGCTTCCTGGGCTCCTTATTCTCTTTATGATGACCTACAAGCTCCTCTGTATGGTATTAAATGCCCTTCTCCACCCACTTCCCTCCTGGCTTCTCAGTCCAATTTCCCATTCCTTCCTCCTCTTGGCTCCAGCCAGTTCTTCCCGTGTGACCCCCCCCCCACCTCCCTGCTCTCTCCCCAGCACCTCTCATTTACCCTCCTCTCCCCTCTGAGCACCTTCAAAGCCAGATTCAGGAGCAGCCTCTGGTAGGAAGCATGTTCTGATTCTTCCCAGGCATACACCCCCCCCC
>NW_027185852.1:17177634-17180849 GCF_028583685.1 Petaurus breviceps papuanus | reverse complement strand
CACTCTGCTAAGCACTTTGCCCAACAACCCTGGGAAGTAGGAGCTATTATTATGCCAATTTCACAGTTGAGGAAATTGAGGCAAACAGGTTAAGTGACTTGCCCAGGGTCACATAACTAGTAAGTGCCTGAGGTCATATTGGAAGTCATGTTGTCCTAACTCCACATCTAGCACTATCCACTGTGCCATCTGACTACCTAGCACATAGTGAGCTCTTAATGAATCCTTGTTGAATTGAACCGGTATATTGAAACAGAATCAAAGAGAAAAAATGACTTCCCTGAGGTCCCATTGCTGGCTAGTATCAGAAGCCAGGATAGAACCAAGGTAGTCTAACATCTATTTCAGGGTCTTTCCCCTTCTACCACAAGCTAGCCAAGGAAACTGTTTCTTGACTGAAGGAGTCAGAGCATAGGGCATTACATTCAGTGAAGGCAGTTTCACGTGTCTAACTGATCAAGACTTAGATGAGCCCATGGCAGGTCTGAGGGAAAAAAAAACAACAACTCTCCAAGGGGGCTTAAAATAAAGTTAGAACTGGGTGGAGGAAGGGAACCACCTGTTCAAGCAGCCCCGTGAAGCTTGTGAGCAGGGGAGAGTCACAGGAGACAGATGCCTGTGGGCAGCCCACCAGCAACCAACCGTTACAACCTTCCTTTCTGTTCAGGAGTGAGCAAGTCCCCAAGTATCCTGCCCTGCCCACAAATGACCTAGAGTAAACTTGCTTCAAGAGCTTCAGTGAACCAAAGCCCAATGGCACAAAGCAGGCACCGAAGCTATTCGAGATTCTCAGCTGACTTCTCAAGAGCTTGTGGGTTTGGATGTGGCTCAAGATCAGAGTGGAGGCTGGGAGGGAATCAATCAGAAGGCATCGTTCTGGTACATCCAAAAATTAGGGGGCTTAATCCCCCGAATTCTTGGAGATATTTGCCATTGTAAATGGCAAAATGGATGGATTTCAAGGGGAATTTGGAATGGTTTGTCCCGGGAGGAAGAATTTCCTGCCTGTTTCTCCCCTCCCTAAAATGATGCTCAGTAGTGCCAAGATGACCACAGGAAAAGGAAGTTTGTTGCAGCCACGCGCTGGAATCCCTGTGTTTCCAGGGTGTTTAGTGAGACTCCAACGACTCCTAAGAAGTCTCGTGATTAGAGAAAAGCAAAAAAAAGTGATTCTGGAAGCAAACAGCTGGTCTAGCTAGTGTCCTGGCTGTGGTGTGTGCTGCTGGGCAAGTGTCTTCCCTATTTGGACTGTTTCCTCATTTGGAGGAGGGATAATAATCCCTTCCCTGTTTGCCATTGAGTTATGGGAAGAATCCATTGAGATCCTGAATGAGAATGCACTGATAAAAAGTGTAAAGCGATTTCTAGACTTTGTGATGCTCTCTAGACCACCTAGTGCCAGGTACATCTGGACCCTTTGCTATCTATCCAGGACCTTAGTCAAAAGTCAGGAATACAAAGGAGAAATGACCTGCACATTTTGAAGGCATGCTTTTACTTAGACAAGAGTGGTGGGCATCAGTGAAGACTAAATCTTTTGGGGTAGGGGGAAGAACACCCATCTCACCGCCAGAAGGTATTATGCAGCCCAGCTCCAATACTTATTAGCTGGGAGACTTTGGTCAATGTGCCTCAGTGTTCTCTGATGTCAAAAGGGCAAAGTGATTTCTAGTTTGTCAGGGCATTTGTAAAGATGATGCTTTGTAAAATTGAAGGAGCTCTGGAAATAGGAATTATTGTTATTCTTCCCACTGTAAAGGACACAGACTCCCAGGCTGCCAGAACACTACCAAAGGCAATGAGGAAGCCTCCCCCCTCCCCCTTCTGCCACTGACTCACAGTGGGACCTTAGACAATTCAGCTACCATGCTGGTCCTTAGACTCTTGATCTATGAAATGAAGGTATGGGTGGTATTCAGCGACCTCTTCCTTCTATGGGCCTGTGAAATGAAGCAAGACAATTTTCTTCCTGTAAGAAAGCCTCACTCCTGCTATGGTACGTGGATGGTGTCAGGGACAGTACTGGTGCCTGTGGGATGGGTTATGTTACATCAGTTTTCCTTACATTGAATGATATTTCAGGCAATATTGTTAGAACTTTGAATACATTATGTTAGAGCTGGAAAGATTCTCAGGAGATAGAATGGAACTAGGGTTAGTGTTGGAAGACAGACCTTAGAACAGAATCTATTAGACCTGATAACATAAGCTTGTCCAGGCCTGGGGCTGCTCTTTGTTCACCTTTGTAACTCCAGTGCTGGGTGGGTAGAAGTTGGTTTTTAATGAATAGACTGGTTGATTGATTAGTCTTGGAAGAGACCTTAGAACTTAGAATGTTAGAACACAGGACAGCCACCTGGGAGGGGCCAGAGAACCAGGAAAGAGCTGGAAGGGACCATGAAACACAGGTTCTTGGAGAATGTGGAACATTAAAGCTGACCACTACATTATATCTTAGCCTGTTGAAGGCTGTAGGGTTCTTTGGAGAGGCCACCTGGCCCTGCGTCCTTGGTCCCCAGGGGGATGAGGATGACATCCCCAATGCATTCTAAAATCTTCTTCCTAGGACAGTTAATCCTCCACAGTCTTTTGTCTTTTTCACCTCTCCCTCCCCTCCCCCTACCCCGCCGTGGAATGTTTGCAGTGAGAATGCCCCCTCCCCCGGAGCCCGAGCCGCAGAATGTGAGCCGACGTGCGGCTGTGGGGCTGCGCTCCTGCCCCTGGGAATAAAGGAAACCTCCCGGCGGTGATTCACTCTGAGCTGTCCGGGCCATCCGGCAGCAGCGGGCCTGTCACACAGCCACCCACTGCTCTGGGGAGCAGCCTAGACGAGAGTTGGCACGGGGTCCTGGCTGCCGCCGGCGGCGGAATGCGAGATTCGGGACCACTTACTTTCCGGGCACATTATCTGACATTTGCCAGGCTCCAGGGACATGTGGAGAGCGCTCTCCCTCTCTCTCCCTCACTCCCTTCCTCCTTCCTTCTCTGTCGCTGCCTGTTTCTATGTATGCGTCATTGTCTCTCTTTCTTCCTTTCTTTCTTCCTTCCTTTCTTTCTTCCTTCGTTCCTTTCTTCGTTTCTTCCTTCCTTCCTTCCTTCCTTCCTCCCTCCCTTTCTTCCTTCCTTCCTTCCTTCCTTCCTTCCTTCCTTCCTTCCTTCCTTCCTTTCTCTTTCTTTCTTTCTTTCTTTCTTTCTTTCTTTCTTTCTTTCTTTCT
>NW_027185852.1:17169721-17177624 GCF_028583685.1 Petaurus breviceps papuanus | reverse complement strand
TCTTTCTTTCTTTCTTTCTTTCTTTCTTTCTTTCTTTCTTTCTTTCTTTCTTTCTTTCTTTCTTTCTTTCTTTCTTTCTTCCTTTCCCTCTTCTTCTCTCTCCCTCTCCCTCCCTCTCTTTCTTTCCCTCCCCTTTCATTTTTCCCTTGTCTTTTTTCTATCTCTCTCTACCCCTTCCCTCCCCCTCCCCCATTTCTTTTCCTGCCCTTCTTCATTTGTGGAAAGAGTTTGAATCCAAATTCTGCTCCCATTTCCTATAAGGCTGAAGACAGGCACTGGCGAACATCCAGTTGAAAGAGTCTGTTCTGGTGGGGCAGGGAAGATGCTGGAGACACAGTCTGCCTTTCCAGGAAGAGTTGGCCACCTGGTGACTGCTGGACTCCAATTTATCAAAGCCACTGCAGGCAGGAAATTGTCTTCTTAAGAACAAGCAGAACACAACTTTTTAATATTATTATTGTTTTCATATTTTCCAGAAAAATAAGGCACAGACCTACTTCCTCTCCAGAAAGCCTGATGTTAACTGCTTGGAGGCTGCTGTGACAGCTCTCTTGTGCTTACATGCTGTCAAGTTAGGGGCTCTGGACTGTGGGGCTGGTACCAGGTAGCAGCCAACAGAATCATTCACTCACCTTCCTCCCTCCCTCCCTCCTTCCTTCCTTCCTTCCTTCCTTCCTTCCTTCCTTCCTTCCTTCCTTCCTTCCTTCCTTCCTTCCTTCCTTCCTTCCTTCCTTCCTTCCTTCCTATGGTACAATGTGATATTTCTGAGGGTAAAGACTGTATTTTTTATTAGTATCCCTAGCATAGTATAGTGCTGGGTACAGAGTAGGCACTTAATTTTTAAAAATGAACCTACTATGTACAAAACATTCATGCTTGGGGTACAGAAATGAAAACAGCACAGTTAGTTGTCCAAGAATTTACGGTCTAGTACAAATGATAAGGCACACAGAGGCCATCATAACAGCTCATTTTTGTATAGCACTTTAAGGTTGGAAAAACACTTTATAGCCACATAGATTTAGAGATAGGAGTTTGATAGGCCACAGAGTCCAAATCTTTACTTTTAAAAATGAAGACACTGAAGTTTAGCATCACTTTCCCAGGGAGGATTTGAACTTGCAGCTTCCTTCAATTCTTTTACTCCATGTACTGCATCATTTGTTTTTAAAACATTTTTATTAAATTTATTTATTTACTTTTAGTTTAAAACATTCAGTTCCACAATCCCCTGAGTTCCAAATTTTCTTCCCCCCTCTCCTTCCCCCTCCCCAAATCCGATATAGATTCTACAAATACCTTTTCATTGAACATTAGTTAAGTTATAAAGAGGAATTATAACCAATGGAGTGAACAATGAGAAAGAAGGAACGAAACAAAACAAAGCACAAAAGAGAGAGAGCAATACGGCATCATTTATATTATCTTTCATCTCACCTCAGTTTCCTCATTTGTAAAATGGTGACAATAATAGCACTATTTCCCCAGGTTATTGTCAGGATAATATGAGATAATATTTATAAAGTATTTTGCAAATCTTAAAGCATTCCATAAACATAAACTGTTATCATTATTATTATTTTGATGCAACAGTGTCTGATAATTTTATTGCCCTTAAGCTAAAAAACAATGCATTCCTTCCAAAACCTTAGAAGACAAGCAGTGGAAGAATGATTATCAGAGTATTCAAGACAAAGAATCTGAAGTTTGAAGGGAGCAAGTAATGGGCTTGGGGTCACATGACTATTACTTCTCACATTTGGGATTCCCACCCAGATCATTTGGTACTTGGATGAATCTGCTTCCTACAACACTTAGCACAGTGCCTGGAACATAGTAGGTGCTTAATAAATATTGATCGATCGATTGATTGTGTATTCCACACCTGAGGATATTCAGACTGTCGAAGAGGATACAGAGTGCCATGAGTTCAATTGAGGTCAAGGTCACTTCCATCTGGACACCAGGCAAGGCTTCCTCAGGTGGGCAGCATTTGCATGAGACCTTGACATTGACAAATGGATTGGGAGTGAACAAGTGGAGATGGTTGGGTGAGAGTTCTAATTTCAGACCTAGAGAACACTGTGGGCAAAGTTTCAAGGGTGGGAACTCATAAAAAAGGGTACAAGACCAAGCAGTATAGTAGTAATGATAGCTAGCATTTATATTGTGCTTTGAATTTTCAAAGTGGTTTATAAATATTATCTCATTTTATCCTCAAAATGGTTTTTTTTTTTTTGTTTGTTTCTTGCCTACCTCTTCTGTTTCTTAGTCAGACACTAGGGTTTTCATAGTGCTCAGCGTTCACAATAAGATATTAGTGATTAAACAATCCTAGGTGTGTTTGCATTTTAAGAGATCTGTGGAGCCCCTCCCCCCTTTTTTTCCACAAAGGACAATTCTGTAGTGGTAGAATTTTAATTACCATGGAAGCTTTATGGGAGATCCCAGAGAAAGTCAAATGAACTCAAATTGGAAATTACCAAATTATATTCAATCAATTAATAAACACTTATTAAGCGACTACTATTTGCTAAGCTCTCAGACTGAGAGCTGGTCCTGTCGTCCTGCAGACAAAAGTCAAGACTAAGTCACAAGATGGTAGAGTTGGAGTTGAAGGGACTTTACAGATGAACTATTTCAACCTTCTCATTTTTCAGATGATGAATTAGGGAAGTTAATTGACTCCACCAAGGTCACAAAGGTATTAAGTGGCAGAATTTAAATTTGCCAGCTACCAATCCAGAGACTTGTTCCATTATATCATACTGCCTCAGAGACAAAGGTAGCTTAGAATCTGCAGCTTTTTATTGCTTCTGACAGCATAATGGTGGAAACTGGTCTGTCCGTCTCTGCCCCTCTCCCTTGATCTCTGCTCCCCCCCCCATTGGTAGTTTTGAAATGATTTCCCAAGCCCTGAGGTTGTAAAATTTGAAAAAACATTTTTTTTTGCTTAAGCTTTCCTTTCCTTGTGTTTTTAAGACTCTTTGCAATTTAAAGGAAATCCAATCCATATGTTTGATTATTCATACTTCCATCATCAAAAATATTGCTGATTTTTGGAGGAGCTTTTGATGTTCTGGAAGTTGTAATAATAATGATAAAAAAGCATAAAAGCAGCCTTCCCCTTGCTACTGTCCCTTTATTCCAGACAAAAAACTTAAAAGTAGAATTTTATTAAGAAGACAAAAGAAAAAAGATGATTGAAAGATTTCTTGTCCTTTCTCTGGAGTTTGGACTCATCTCAGTCATGTCCCAGGCTCAGAACTTTGTGGGGTTGCCTTCTCCCAGACTCTTTATGGGTCAGCTGATTCACATGTGGCACCCCACACCAATTCCCAAAAAAAGAAAAGAAAGAAGAAGAGACAGGAAAAGAAATGAGATGAAAAGAAAGAAAAGTCCTATCCATCGTGTGGGGGAAATCCAGATTTCCCATCCTTTAGGCTTTCTTTCTTCCTCTGAATCACTCTGTTCATGTTGCCAGGTTACTCATCACTGATGAGCAGTTCTGATTGAATGACCATAGAATTTAGAACTGGAAAAATTATCAGCAATGGGCCCAAGATTACAGGGATAACAAGACAGGGCTCAGATCTTTCCTTTATTCAAAATCCTTCTCTAGGACTTGAATGAGAAGGGAGCTTAGACTCCCTACCATCTAATTGAATCCAGTCATTTGACAGAAGAGGAAATTGAGAATCACAGACAGGTACGGGGAGGGGAAGTTGGTTCTGCTTGTAACTTTCCTCAGTCTTTGTGAAGGCAGGTACTGTTGGTGACATCAGACTGAATCTTCTGCCCTAAGATACAGGAGTGATGGCCCTCCTCAATCTCTCCCTTCTCTGACACAGTTCTTCTTTCACTGGTTGCTCCCAGGCTACTATTGTTTCTGGATCCACTCTGGATGTCCCTTTCACCGCTGGAATATCTTCCTGGTTCTGAACTCATCCCTGCTTTCCTACAAGTTCCTCCTGGGATGACCAAGTGCCTCACCCAATCTGAACAGACTTGTGGAATCTAACTCTTACTGGCTGATTTAGTCAAGAAAAATTCCCACCTAACAAAGCTAACAATTTCTTGGTGGGGTGGAGTAATAAATGGTTCTCATACTTAACAAAACTTGGAGCACGATCTGTTCAAAGGAACAGAGGTGAGAGATGTAGTGCTGATGTTAGAGGAAAACAAGAAAGGTTTGATTGAAACTAAGAGTGCATGGAGGGAAATGATGTTCAGTCTTTCAAGGCTCCTCTCAAATGGCACTTTCCCATAAAGCCTTCCTTGATTCCCTCCTCCTCAGCTGAAAGGACTCTCTTCTCTGATCTCAAAGAACTTTGTCTTGCACTCACCAACAGAGCATAATGAGATCATGATATACGTATGGGCAGTGTTTTCTGTGCCCATTAGAGTCTTGGCACCTCGAGCTCATTTTGTGCTGCCCAGAGGGGCTCTAACAGTTCTCAGTACCAAGCTCCTTTAGAGCTGGGGTGTTTTCACTTTTGTCTTTGTATCTTTAATGCCTATCACAGTGCCTGGCACATAGAAGGTGCTTATAGTGCTTGTCTATTGGTTAATGATCAATGCTTGCTGAGTGAGTGTTAGGCAATTGAGATGATTTTATTCTTCCCACTTTGGCTCGGAGGTCATGCTGGGTCTGGAGTTAAAAAGACCTGATTTTTGATCTGGCCTTGGAAATTTAGCAGTTGGGTGGCCCCAGCAAGCCATTTAATCTCTGATTACCTGAGTTTCCTTAACTTAAAACAGTAATAATAGTAGTCCCTATTTCAGAGGGTTGTTGTGATGATCAAGTATTTGTAAAGTGCTTAGATTGCTCCTGTGCCTGGCACATAGTAGGAGCTTAAAAATGGTTTCTAATTCATTCCATTCTATTCTACCTCAGCTTCTAGTAGAGAGGGCCCAAGACAGCTGCCATATTGCTCTGAATATAAGGGGTACCTTCTCTCTGTTCTCAAGTAATAATCGACATTTCCATGGAGACTTTAGATTTGTGAAATGCTTTCTTCATAACAGCTCTGCAAGGTAGGTTGCACCAGTATTGTTATCACTCCATTTTACAGTGGAGGAAACTGAGGCCAGAACATGCAGTGAAGTGACTCTCTCAAAGAGAATAAATGTCAGTACCAGGCCTTGGACCTCTGGGTCATCTGTCTCCAAGATCATGATTCCATGCTATATTTCCAAATCTGACTTATATAAAGATGCATGTTATTTTTAGCTAGTCCTTCTGAATAGTCTTTATCTTCCTATCACTAACTACCATCTGTCTCTGTCTTTGTCTTTGGAGTTAGAGGATGTGAATTTGAAACCTGCCTCTGTCACATACCAGCTGTATGACCTTGGGTAAGTCATTCAACTTCTATAGGACTGAGTTTCCTTATTTGTAAAATGAAGTGGGTGACTAGATAATCTCTTCCATTCAAAGCTCTATGATTCTGTTTGACTTTCAAAGAGATCTCATTTAGGGGCACACTACATTCAGGTTAATTTTGTGCCTCATGGAGAGGCAGTGTGATGTAGTTGTAGTGAATAGAGAGTTTCTGACTTTAAAACACCTATAGGGATTCCCAATTTTACTCCTCCTCTCCTTAAAAGATAACTCACTGTATCCACAGCATGTTGGGTGTGTTCCAGGGGAGGGAGGTTTTGCCAGTGAGGGAGGGAAGGAGGACTGAAAAACTTCATAGGAGTGTAGATGGCTGGGTGGGAGGGGCACAGAAAGGAAGGGAGAGAGAAAATGATTTCTGGCTGGCATTTCCAGACAAGGTCTCAGTCAGAGGCCGAAGCAACTTCTGGGTTTTCATCATAATTGTTATTGACCTTTGGAGCCCTGAGCAGAGCCATTATCCATTAAAAAAAAGTAAATAAAAATAATTTCTTTGACTTTCCAAGAATGAAGTTTGGCTAATGTTGCCCCTGCCTGCTGACTGTGGGAAAACAATGTGTCTCCTCATGGCCAAGAAATAAGCATTTGAAATTAATCCATTGATCTCCATAGAAAACCCTATTGTACCAAGGCTTGTCTTGTAAAGCTGCATCCTGCAGATGGCCCTTCCCCAACAGGATGCCCATTGAAGTCAGCACCAGAATTGATGGCAGGATATGGCCCTAAAATGCTCCATATTTAACTGGCTCAGAAAATCATGCTTATTGGGGGTGCCACATCCCCTGCAATTTTTCCTTAGGAATCCAAGAAATAACAGATTCTTTTTCATATGCTCACTGGCTCTCATGGTAGGAAGGGGCTTCTGGATTCACTGTGCTCAACCTGGACCTATCCAGGAATTCCCTTGATGACATTCCCAACAAGGGAATATCCACCTTCCACTCAGACTTCCTTTGAGGGAGGAACCGTTACCACCCAAGGCACCCCATTACACTTTACTGTCCTGCTTACTTTCTTTCCACTAGGCTACAGTATGTTGATGTTCTTCCTAAAACCTCGGACACAGACCTGAAAGCCATTTTCCAGGTGTTGTCTATCTAGGCAAGAACACAGCAGCTGTATATCCTCTCTGCTTCGTGCTGGGCCTCTCTGAAATTCATTCTAAATTCATGGGAGTTTTCTCAGCTGCTACATTTTTTTTTAAAAAATGGTTCCTGTTTGCCATTTTAAAAGCAGTTTCTTCAGAACAACTCTGAGAAGTTAGCTATGAAAATATATATTTTTTTCTATTTTGCATTATATTATAAGCTGCTCTGAGGGTAGGGCCTATCTTTGCCTTTGAATTTGCACCCCTATTGCTTAGCATGGTGCTTGGTACTTATTAAGTACATAATAAATGATGAGATGAGAGAGAGAAGAGAAGTGAGGGGAAGAGAAGTGAGGAGAGGTGAAAAGAGAAAGGAAGGGAAGAGAAGAGGAGGAGAGGGGACGAGAGGGCAGGGGAAGGAAGAGGAAGGATGAGAAGACAAGAGAAGAAAAGAAGAGGGGAGAGAGGAGAGAAGGACGAGAAAAGAAGAGAAGAGGAGGGGGAGGGAGGGAAGAGGAAGAAGGGAAAAGAAGATAAGAGAGGAGACCAGATGAAATAGGACAGGAAGGAAAGGCAAAGCAAGGAAAAAGACAGGAAGTGAAGGGAGGGGAGAGGAGGGAAGGGAGAGAAGCAAAAGGAAATCAGAATCTCCAAACTGTCAGTGATTTCAGAGGCCAATTAATTCAACTTGCACCAGCTAGGAATTGTCTTTATAACATACCTGATGTGGTATTCCAGTCTTTGCTTGAACATCTCCATGGAGGTTCAACCTGCTGCCTCCCAAGGCAGCCCATTCCCCTTGGGGATCTTTCTAACCTGGTGGCTTTTCAAATACTTGATCACATCCATTATGTCCCATCCTGAGTCTTCACTTTTCCAGGCTAAACATTCTACAGATCCTCTTATGGCCAGAACATCAGGGCATCGCGATTTTTCTTCTCTGAATGACTCTCTCCGGAGGGTCAAAATCCTTCCTAAAATGCTGGGGCCAAAACTGAACCTGATGTGACTGTCATGGAGTTCATGGCTTAGCACAGTTCCTAGAACATAGTAGGCACTTAAAGAATGCTCATTGACTGACTGAGGGATTGCTTGATCTGGTGGACACATCGCACAGCTGATGCATATTAAGATTGCTGTTCACTAAAACCCCAAGGACTTTATTTCTTCAGATGAAGACTGAAGAGATTTCCATTTCTCAGCAGAACAGCTCAACACCAAGAGACATGTTACTTGCAACAGTGACACTCAAATGATTCAAATATGTTGGGTTAATTGGATGTCTTGTATGTATGTATGTACATACATATCTACCTGAGTATCTATCCATCTGTGTATCTATCCATCTATATATCTATCCATCTATCATCTATCTATCTATCTATCTATCTATCTATCTATCTATCTATCTATCT
>NW_027185852.1:17153005-17169711 GCF_028583685.1 Petaurus breviceps papuanus | reverse complement strand
TCTATCTATCTATCTATCTATCTATCTATCTATCTATCTATCTATCTTTATCTATCTCTGTATCTATTTATCTAGTGAGTTGGCATTGTCCCACACAGTACAGAGACTTGGTACTAAGGGAGATCTGGAAAGGACCTCCTAAGCCATCTAGTCCAACCCCCTCATTTTACAGATGAGGAAAACTGAGCCCTGAATGTGCCCCAAGTCAGGCAAGTAGTATGTGACTGAACCAGGTCTTGAAGCCAAGTTTTAGGTTCATAGATTTAGGACTGGAGAGGAATTATCTAATTCAACCCCTTTATTTTACAGATGAAGAAACTGAGGCTCAGGGAAGTCCAGTGACTTGCCCAAAGTCCCAAAGCTAGTATCAGAGGTGGGATTTGAACCCAGGTCCTTGGACTCCAAAGACACTCTACCGAGTGATGTGATTTATTCAAGGTCTCATACCTAACAAGTGGGATGACCACAACAGAAGCCCAGGTCTTTTGATTCCAGTTCTGCCATTCTTCTGCTCCATATTTAAAACACTAAACAAGCAAGAAAGAGCCATAAGGCATTTACAAAATATGGAAACCAAACCTCTGGTTCCAGGACTGGGACTGAGGTCTAAACATGTGTCTAGTAAACATGCAGACTGAGATGAAGAGAGAATTTTCCCAGTTTCCTCCCATTGTCTATTCTTTCTCTCAATTTGTCATCCAAAGGTTCTTTCTTGGGATTTCATTAGTGCTGAGGGCTTTCCACTCCTCCTCTCCCCAACTTTTGGGGAGGGGAGAAGAGTTGGCCAATCCAGCTGCAAGCTACATCTGGTCTTCTCTGTAAGTATTGGGGTGAGAATGGGGTCGCGGCTGTGATTTCCTTTGGTGTTTGTCATCTAGAAGAAAATTAGTTTGGGAAAAAGAGGAAGCTATGAAATAGTTAAAAGGGACCCATTTATATGAATCTGGCCTCCCCCTTCACTCCAAGCCAAGACCTTGGCTTCCTTAGCACTGGCAGTCAGTCAATAAGCATTTATTAAGCACCTATTGTTTGTCAGACTCTGTGTACCCACTGTCAGCATTCAGTCCCCCCAGAAGCTCCCTCCCCCCAACCCTCTTCCTCCTACTCCCCCCACTCACCCACCTGACCTTTGGGAATGTGTATGAAACAGGCCAAAGAAGGAAAAGGGCAGGAAGTGCCTGGGCAGGAAGCTGCCAACACTGGCCTGCTTAATTGAGTTTGACTAATTGAGGGATTTGCTTCTTTCTTTCTCTCTCTTTTTTAAGGGTCCTAATTCAGTGGAAAAGGGGAGGGCCCCTTTAATTGCGGCTGTCTGTCCATCTGTGGTTTCTCTGTGGCTCTTGGGATGAGGCTGGCTCCCAGGCATAAACTAATGAAGGCTTTATTTCTCTTTAATCCTCATTAAAAGGGCAGGGTAGAAGCCCAGGAGTCTGGAGGCAGACTGAGTTTAGGTCAAAGAAATCATAAGCTGCAGGTTCTAATTCTGGCCTGGACATTTTCAGCCATGGGACCACTGGCAGTCCACACGAGGAAGCTTGCTGGGTTTGGAGTCAGAGACCTGGGTTTGAATCTCAAGTGACCCTGGGCAGATCACGTCATCTCAAGTACCACTCTCATCTCAAAAAAGAAACTTTCCTCCATCAAGGGAATGCCCTCGATAGGTCTCATGACTAAATCTCTGGATCCTGTTTTCCTGTATACTGGCTGGGGCCATCCCAAGTCACTCTTGGCTGGAAGGCATTTTATGATTTCACAGACAGTTTCATGACTTGACTCTGCTTTTATTATAATTCTAAGGGTCATTTAAATGTCTACAATGGGCACTGCTACTTTCTATGCCCTCATTGTTCTAATCATATTTTTAAAATATACTCAGAACCACAACTAGGGTCAGACAACTGGGTCTTTGTACCAGAGCGCTGAAATTTAGAGGGATTGACAATGAGCTTGGCACCTGTTTGGCAAGAATAAGATCTATTTTTTTTTCATCTGGGAGTTCCCTACACCAATGAAATCATCAGTCTGGATCATATTTCCCTAATTTATTCAAATGAAAAATTCTTAGATGCTGTGCCTCCTATTCTCCAGATAAATTCCTCTGAAACCCCATACCCCATTATTTTTCCCTTCTCCATAACTTGTGATCTTTCCAGCAGCAGCTTCACAGTGTCAATCAATCAATCAATCAATCAATCAATCAATCAATCAACAAACATTTATCAAATGACTACTATGTGCCCTGGGGATAAAAATAATATGAAAAATAAAGCAGTCCCTGACCTCAAGGAGCTTATATTCTTTAACCTCTGGCTCTCCTGCCAGAGGTCAGTCTCCTGTGGTCTTCCCTTCCCTGGGGTCTGCTCGAGTGAAGTCTCCTCCCTCCCCTGTTCCCTGACAAACGAATGTCTTAAAAGGTTGATTCATTTTGGAAGCTTATTCTGAGCACCCAGATTGCTGGCTCTGACTGTGTATTCACTCATGTAGATTTGGAAAGTTCCTAGGTCAGAAGGGCTTGACCAGAAGGCCGTGGGGTTGGTTGACCTCACTGTATCTTTCTGCCTTTATATAATTCCATGTCTTTGCATTTTTCTTCTCCCAGAGACCTCAGACTCTTCACTGCTCATACTGCTCTCTGCTTTGCATCTGCCAAGGCATTTGCCCTATACTATTGAGGACTACATCAATCAGGGATGGAGCCTAATTGCTTTAGTAGATGACTCTGAGTACCAGGAGGCAAAAATTTGTCATCCCCTAGTGTGCTGTGTACTAAATGAATGTTCCTTCACTTATGGCAAGGGGGCCAGTGAATAGAGCATTCATTGTTCATCCGGGAGTCAGGGTGAAAGGAGTTTAGATCTAGCCTCAGGCACTTACTGGCTGTGTGACCCTGGGCAAGTCACTTCACCAGTGTCTACCTTAGTTTCATCATCTGTAAAATGAGGATCATCATAACACCTATCTTCCAGAGTTGCTGTATCAAATTAGATGATATTTGTCAAACTCTTAGCAAACCTTAATGCACTATTGAGACAATTCATGACAATAATAACAACGACTTATATAGCTTTCTAAAGTTTCTAACATTTGTTTCCTTTTGAACCTCTTGTTATTCTCAGGAGTCTCTCAGCTTCACCCGGCTACCAAAGGGGCTGGGACACAAAAAGGTTAAGAACCCCTTGGTAATAAAAAAGAGATGAAGACGCCTGTGAAGTATAATCATCTCCATGTTACAGATGAGGAAACTGAGTCAGGACGAGATCTGCCTGAGGTCTGACAGCTAGAACAAGTAGCCTGGTACAAAGGGTTTGGGTGTGGAGTCAGCCAGCACCTGGCTCTGAATCCTCCCTCCTAAGGACTTGTTTAGTCTACAGCAGATTAGGGACCTTCTCTGGGCCTCTCCTTATCTGATGCTCAGTGTGCTCTCCTGTTGGTCACAGGTCCTAGATTCAGATCTAGAAGGGCCCTCAGGGGTCATTCTTGGTAACCCCCTGCATGTCACAGATGAGGAAACTCAGGCCTGGAGAGAATAAAAGCCTCAAACCCAGCTCTGTCTAATGAGGGACTCTGTCTAGACAAACCCCAGGCCATCTGCTTCTAAATTCCTGGTCCTCTGTCTGCAGCGCTTCTGGAGCATGTTCAGATTTGTGGAGATGGAGCCCTCTTCATCTTCTACAACATGGGGAAGGATGAAGGCTTCCATGTTATCTGAACTGAGCATGTCCAGATTAGCCTGTGTTATGTTTTATTTCCTGAAATCTCTCTCTCTCTCAACTCCCCTTCCCCCACCCATTGAGAAGGCAAGAAAAACAAAACTCATTAAAACATGTAGAGTCAAGCAAAATGACTTCCCACATTTGCCATGTCAAAAGAAAGGGAGAGACAGAGAGAGACAGAGACAGAGAGAGATAGAGAAACAGACAGAGGGAGACAGAGACAAAGACAGAGAGAGACAGGGGCAAAAGAGAGGAAAAGGGAGAGTGAGAGTGAGAGCGAGGGGAGAAAGGAAGAAATAAAAAGGAAAGGAAAGAATGTGTGCTGCCATTTGTACTCTGGGTCCATCAGCTCTTTATTTAGAGGTGGGCAACATTCTTCATCATGAGTCCTTTGGAACTGTGGCCAGTTATTGCGTTGATTACATCTTTCAAAGTTGTTTATCTTTTATTTTTATTTTTTTGCTTTTTGGAGGGCAATTGGGGTTAAGTGACTTGCCCAAGGTCACATGGCTAGTTTTTGTGTTAGGTGTCTGAGGCCGGATCCTAACGCAGGTCCTCCTGACTCCAGGGGTGGTGCTCTATTCGCTGTGCTACCTAGCCGCCCCTAAAGTTGTTTAACTTTACGCCATTGTTATCATGGTATATATCCTTCTCCTGGTTCTACTCACCCCACTCTGCATCATTTCAATAATCTTCCTATGTTTCTCTGGAACCTCCCCATCTTCCTTTCTTACAACACAAATAGTATTCTGTCCCATTCATATTCCTCAGTTGATGGACATCCTCTTAGTTTCCAATTCTTTGCCACCACAAAAAGAATTGCTATAAATATTTTTGTACATGTGGGTCCTTTCCCTCTTTTTTTGATCTCCTTGGGATACAGACCTAGAAGAACTATTTCTGGGTCAAAGGGTATGCACAGTTTGATAGCCCTTTGGGCACAGTTCCAAAAGGCTTTCCAGAATGGCTAGAATAGTTCAGAGTTCCACCAACAGTGTATTAATGCACCTGTTCTCCCACAGTCTCTCCAGCATTTGCCATTTTCCATTTTTTGGTTAACTTTATCATTCTGATGGGTATGAGAGGCTTCCTCAGAGTTAAATGTGCATTTCTGTAATGATTAGTGATTTAAAGCATTTTTTTCATATGCCTATTGATAGCTTGGATTTCATCCTCTGAAAAATGCCTATTCATATCCTTTGACCATTTATTAGTGGAATCTGCTTAGCTTTTAAAGTCTTCACAATCTGGCTCCAACCCATGCTTGCAGTCTCAGGGTACTTTACTCTTTCCCCTTGTACTCTGTGATCCAGCTAAACTAATCTTCTTTCTGTTCCTCATACACGTTTCATTGCCTGGAGCACCCTTGTTTCAGTGAATCTTTCTTCCTTAAAGATATAACTTAAGGATCACCTGCTCCGTGAAGACTTTCTTGATTCCCCATCCACTGGTGCCCTTCCTTCAATCTTACCTTGCATATGCCTAATTTGAATTCATTCTATTGTGATTATTCTGTATGTACTTACGTATTTGCTCATTGTCTCTCCCATTAGAATGTCAGCTGCTTGAGAGTGGGGACCATATCATTCTTTGTACTAGTACCCCCTTTGCCTTCACAGTGCCTGGAACATAATGGGTGCTTCATAAATGGTTGTTGATTGATTAATTGATTGGTTATACTGGAGGCAAATGAAAGTCAAAAGTGACTTGGAGAAGGATAAGCAGTTGGTGTTTCCTTACCCAGAGGTGCACAGAACCAACTGTCTCCTTATTTCATCATAGAATCATAGGTTGAGAGTTGAAAGAACATTATCAAATCTCTGACTACAAATTTGAACCCAGGGCCTCTAACTCCAAAGCCAGCCTTCTTTGCACTGTTACCATGCCTACAATGTCATTTTGGAAAGAACATTGGATGTAAATGGAGAGGCTCTGGGTTCAGATTCTGACCCTTCCACTTAAACCCACCTGTGTGATGTTGGTCAAATTGCTTCAATCATTCATGCAATATTCAAAAAGTATTTCGAACAATGTGCGGGTCAGGAAAGGCATTTTGAGGAGGTGGCACATAAGATGAGCCTTGAAAGAAGCTGGAGATTCTAAGGTGGAGAGGAAGGAGGAAGGAAGGCATTTCAGGCATGGTGGAAAGTCATTGCCAAGACATGGAATCAGGAATGGAATTTCACATACAGGGAAAAGCCACTAGGCCAGCCTGGATGGAATAAAGAATATGTGAAGGAATGATGCAAATTGAATCTGGAAAGTTAGGTCAGGAGCTAGGTTGGGAGGGGATTTAATCTCTTCTGGGACTTGGTTTCCTCATCTGTAAAATAAAGTTGTATGACTTGACCTTTAATGTTCTTTTAACTCTCAACTTACAGATCTCTGAAATCAACTGCACAAAATCCCTGAAGTACACCCTGCACACTGGAAACAGAGTCCTACATTAACAAAGAGATAAAAAGTCAAATATTGACAGAGAAAATGAGCAAACAGAGGGGAAAAAAACCAGACTATAAAATCTTGCTTCTGAGGTCCTTTTTCATTTTGAGATTCTATGTCCAAAAATATCCACCTCCAACATTTTATGATCTAGTGATTTGATTACTGTGCCCAGAGTGAGAAGGGGGAAGTGTATGGAAGGGGTGTAGGAAGTGAGTGGGGTAGAATACATGACATAAGTGGCAAGATCAATGAGTAAAGCAGGGTCCATTTTGGGGACAGGGAGCAGCTAGAGCAGACTAGTTAAATTTTCACACTTGATTTTCCAGTTAAGACAGCTGGGTCCTAGCATAGGAGTTCCAAAGATGAATAGATTCTCCAGGGATTGGAAACACAAATTTTGGAGGTCTGGCAAGGAGATCCTGAGGGAAGGCACTAAGTACCCTTCACATGTGTGCCCTGGCCACATCATCCCTTTGTTTATTCTTTTCTATGCTTTAGTCCTACATAGGCCTGCTTTTCCTACTGATTATATATGACTTGTAGAAGAATGTGACCTAACTTTTTTTTTTTGAGAAATGTTTTGATGCTATTTTCCTTATTATGTGATTTTACAAAATGCCCTTGATTTGTTCTAATTTTGTCCTCTGGTTGATCTGAAAAGGTAAACACATTCAGTGGGGGCTCATGAATGGATACAGACCCATAGAGGACTTTGATCCTGAGGCTCTCTTCTCTGGAGGACCCATTGTGTGAGTTGGGTGGTGCCTCCAGATATTATTCTATATTCTAGAATTCTATATTCTCACTTTCCCTGAACTTCTTACATTGTGTTCAAGTTCCAAGGTCCCTTTCCACACAGATAATCTATGTTTTTTTTTTGTTCTAATATTATATGGTCTAGGGATCTAATCCATCTCTAATGTTCTATGATCCTCAGCTGTCAGAGAAATTTTGATAGATTCAAATTCTTAGCCAAGATAATGACTGCTGATTGAAGGGGATTTTGTGAACCTTCCCTAAAAGCAGGTACATTTGCAAATGAGGTCTTGTTGGCATATGGTATTTGGATGATATCATTTTCTTTAATTGAAAGTGCTATCTTAACCAGATCATTTTGCAAAATCCCAAACAAAGACATCTGTTGTTGTTTTTTGTTCTTTTTCTGAGCAAACAATCTTGTGGAAAATAGGAAGGAATGAAGAAAACCCTCGAAAAGTTGGAGATTAGGAAAAACCTAGGACCATGTAAGGGGATACTGATTAAATAAATCTGACAGGCAGTTTCCTCAACCAATCATCCCATAAAATTTGGGTATATTGGAACTCTATGTCTGACTTTTTTGTCAGTCGATTAAAAGGAGAAAAAGAGTTCATCTGCTGGGTTTGATCATTGAGCATTGATCTTCTCTCTCTGCAGTTTGGATCTCTTTGGACTGAATCAAAGGGCTGCACTTGAGGACCTAGAGGGCCACATGTGGCTTTTAGGATGCAGGTTCCCCATCCCTGGCCTAGAAACTTGACCCACAGAGCTAGGCTCTTCAGTTATTCCCTATTGTCTGAGTCAGGTTCAAACTTCTTTAAGTGATCTTCAAAGCCTTCCATATCCTGGTATCTTCATATCTTTCTAGTTATATCTAAGACTCCTTCTCTATTTGGTAGTTAGTCATTCACAGTCTGACTCCAACCTATCATTCTCAACTGATTTCATTTCATTCCCTCTCACATTCAAATTAAAAAAATATATATATATATATACACACTTTATTTTAACATTAAAATTTTAAAATAACATTTTATTTTCCCCAGTTAAATATAAAAACAATTTTAAACATTCATTTAAAAAAATTGAGTTCCAAATTTTCCCCCTCCCTCACTTCCTCCCCTTCCCCTCCCTCTTCCCCTTCCTTTCTCTTCCCTTCTCCCTTTCCTCTCTCTTCCCCCACCTCCCCCGAGATAGTAAGCAATCTGATATAGGTTATATGAGTGAAATCACGTAAAACGTTTCCATATTAGTCATACCACACACTCAAATTTCTAGTGAAATTGGCTAAACAGAACATTCATAGAGTCAGAGAACAGGGGAATTGAAAAGGACTTTGGCAGCTACTACCTGGTCCAACCCACATGGGAAAACCATCCTTACCTTACGTAGCTTTAAGTGACTGTCCAACCTCCACTTGAAGACCCCTGAAGAGGAGGACCGCTGTGTGGATTGCTGTGCTGGTTTGGCTTTCTCAGCCAGCATCATGTCATAGAGATCTTCCCATGTTTCTCCACATCCCTCATCGTCATTGGTTTTTTTAGAGTTCAATGATATTTATTATAATTGAATGCCATGATTTGTACCTGATAATGGGAATTCATTTTCTTTAAGGTTTTCTGCTACCATTAGATTGCTTTTGGCATATATGTATATATGTATACATATACATATCTATCTCTCTATCTATTTATCTATCTATCTATCTATCATCTGTCTGTATATCTATCTATCTATCAGTCTGTCTGTCTGTCTATCTATCTATCATCTTGTACCTACTATCTGGTGCATGGTAGCCACTTAAAAATTCTTGTTGAGATTGAATAACTGTTTACTGATTGATTATTTTCAAGGAGAGGGTGAAGGCAGTGTAAGGATGGACATAAGTCCAGGCATGTATCTATGAAGGAAGGGAATAAACATTTTATACAGAACCTACTATGTGTCAGACATTGTACTAAGTGCTTTTATCTCATTTAAAATATTATCCATTTGTAGCACTAAGTGCTATTATCTCATTTGAACCTTGCAATGACCCTGCAAGGTAGGTGCTGTTATTGTCCCCATTTTATAGTTGAGGAAACCAAGGCTAATAGGTTAAGTGCCTTGCCTAAGGTCACATAGCTAGTGTGATGCAGAATTTGCACTCATATCCTCTTGACTGTAAATTCAGTCTTCTTCCCACTCCATGACATTGGAGTAAGTAACAGGACATGGAGTTAGATGTCAGGAGAAGTTTGTTTATAATTAGAAATGTCAAAAGTTGGATTGGGCTGTTTTGGGGTATAGTGGGTTCCCCTCCCCTCGAAATCTTCTAGCAAAGACTGGGTATTGAATAGAGGGGATTATTCTTATGTTGTGGCTTTGACTAGAGAGCTTCTGAGGTCCTCCTCTGCTCTGAAATGTTGAGATTCTGCACAAAATTCTATTTCCCACCTGTGCCTTTGCAGATTCTTGTCCATAGCTGGAAAGATCTCTGTCCTTGCCAGTACAAGACTCCCTAGCTTCCATTGAGGAAATGAATGAATGAGTGAGTGAGTGAGGGAATGAATCTTGTGATTGTGTAATAGTCAGGTTAGGGCCTACTTCTGGAGGGTCTTCAATGGCAGCTGGAGGAGTCTGGGCTCTTCAGCGGCTTAAGGGCGAGCTCACGAGCCCCCCAACAAAGCCAATTCTCTTTCTCGACTTTCCTCAGGCCAGCTGGCAGCTATGACTGGAGGGCAGCTGCTCCAGCCTTCGAGTGGTTCTTTGATCTTGGTTCCTGATTATTCCAGACTTCTAGCTGTCCCAAATGTTGGGTGTCCTCAACCCCTCCTAGCCCAGACTCACAAGGAAAATTGGATTCTGCACAATTGGGCTCCTGAGGGTAGTGGGTGACCTTGGGGTGGGAGTGAGCCTCCTGGGTGCAGCCTTGTTAAGTGGGCAGGGTCCCCTCGAGAGCCTAGTGCTCCCCTGGCGCTTCTACACTTATTCATCAACAGAGAGACAGCAGAGAGCAGCGGAAAGAGCCCTGCATCGGAAGTCAGCGAGCCTGGCTTGGAATACCAGGTTTCTATTTATGTGATCTTGGGGCCTCAGTTTCTTCAAACTTAAAATGAGGCATTTGGTTTAGATATTATCCAAAGTTCTTTCCAGCTCTCCATCCTTTGACTAACGAGCCCAGGATCAATAGCTGGCATTTACAGGGACTTCACTGATTGCATTGTGTTTTATGCACATTATGCCCTCAGACTCTCCCACCAGACAGCCATGCTCCCTCCTCATCTTCTCTCACCATTCCTGGCTTCCTTCAGGATTCAGCTTACACATCCCCTTCAGCAGGAGAGCTTCCCTTTCTCCTGCTGGAGTCTTTCTCTCAAGGTCACCCTCCATCAATTCTCTAGCTTCCTTTATGGATATTTGATTATACTTCTGTTGTTTCCCCAATAGAAAGAAGCTCCTTGAAGGCAAGAATGTCCCACTTGGGTTGGCTGGTTATTGTCCTTTCTCCAAGAGGACCAGAATGACATCACTGTGTCATGGTCAAGGCGCACTCTGTCCAATTGTGACTGATCAGACCAACATGAACTCGGAAGGCTCCACCACAGGTCAGGCACAGATAATCCAGATGGACATTGGGAGTGGAGATAGCTCTAAATTTGGGCAGCTCATGTTACTTTTGAGCTACTGAAATTCTGTTTTGAAGTCTGTCTCACTTGAGTATTTAGACTTCTACTTTGTACCTAGTACCTGGTTCATAGTAGTCACTTAAAAATTCTCGTTGAGATCGAATAACTGCTTAATGATTGATTACTTTCAAGGAGAGGGTGAAGGCAGTGTAAGGATAGACATATGGTGCAGGTGGAAGAAGGATCTGGGTTGTAATCCTAGCTCTTCCTCTTAACGTCTGACCTAGGGTCAGTCACTTACATTGTCTGGGTCACAATTTCCTTGTCTGTTAGATGGAGTTGGACTAGAGGACTCCTGAGGTCCCTTCCCACCCTAAATCTCAGCTCCTATGTGTCAGTTCAAAGTCCTCTGATGTAAGTCAGGGGACTTGGTTTCTTGTACCAGCTCCATCCTTCACAAATTCCTCTCCTTGTACAAACCCCATCCTCTCTGGACCTCAATTACTCCTTTGTAAAAGAGGGGAAGTGGAATCAATGATCCTGGGGCCCCTTTCAAGTTGCAAGATTCTCTGATTCTGTGTGATAACCCTGGGTGGATGGTGAAATATGACTACATAGAATATTGAAGTCTCCCCACCCCCACCTTCAGCTTGTTTTCTAGACACACATTCATTGAATTATTCCCAAGCCCAAAGACTTCCCTCCTCCCTCTTTTTGTTTCAGTGGTAACTATCTCCATAGTATTTGGACAGAGCAAGGAAGAAAGTCTCCAGAGCCTCTACAGGAAACATCTGCCCAATAAAACCCTTCTTTGGAGTTCTGTGTGTGCATGAGTGGTACTTTCTCCTTGGAGAGTAAATCCAAGTTGGGGTAAAGATCCCAAAGGGGAGAGAACACTGTAGAAAGTTGAAGGGAGTTATGTTCTTCCATCCTGATCCTTACCTTCCTCTGAGTTAATGACTCCATCCTGGAAGCCTTCGTATTATACCAGAACTTTATTGCTCTGTTGAATGAATGAGGGATGCTTAGCATGGAGGAGAGAAAATTCTAGGGGACTTGATGGAGTTCAAATGTTTGAAGTGCTCTCATGGAAATGAGGGGTTAGGCATTTCTTGCTTGACCCCAAGAAAAGGGTGTGAAGCCTGAATTTACCTCGGTGTACCTCTCCCATTGCTTCTGAAGGGAGGCCTCCAACAATGAAGAACTCGGAGTACCTGACAACCCATCGCTTGGTATATAGTAGGTGCTGAATAAAATTCTTTTTGATCAAATGAAAATGAACTGTTTTTCCTTCAATGCCTAATTTACATGCCATTTCTTTCCTCAAAGCTCCCTGCTTCCCTCAGCTATTGAATGGGCTCTCTTGTACTCAAAATGCACCACTTTGTTTAAATTCTTCCTTCCCATTTGTCTCAATCTACCATTAATCGTATTTCTTATATGTGATTGGAATAGGCACTGGATCTATGAATTTATCAGTATAAAAACTCAAGGGTGAGGAAACTCCCACCAGTTGTCACCACCTCTGAAATTCATCATCTTTGAAAACTACCTGGAACACTTAGAGGTAGGGACTTGGCCTGGGTAACATAGCCAGTGAATGTCAGAGGAGAGATTTGAACACAAGTCCTTCTGGCTCCAAGGACAGCTTTCTGTTTTCTGCTCCATAGCTGTGACAGTGTATGTCCATATCTATGTCTGTGTCTGTATCTATCCATTCATGTATGTATGTATCTATCTGTCTGTCTAATCTCCATTAGTCTATTATCTCATTAATGGTCTTGTTCTTAGTACATAGCCTCAAGTCCTCCTACAGCAGTGTGTTGTGGGTGAATTGGCCTCTAGGGATCATTCCTTGGTACATATTCTCTGAATGGACCCAGAGGACCATGTGAAAGCTGGAGGGAAGCCTGCCATGTGGTAAAACCCCTGTGGAAGGGACATGGGCATTGCTATACGATGTGACAGATGCTGACTAGTCTCTTGGTCATTGCCTGAAGTCTTGCGACAGCAGCAAGAGGTGGAAGGGGTGCTTGACAGGAGACAGTTTCTGGAGGATAATATGCCCAAGTTACAGCTGGAAGTGGCCTTAGAACATAGAATATTAGAACTAGAGGGGGTCTTAGAACAAAGCTGAGAGTTGGTGGCTCGTTGGGTAGAACACTGGAAGCAGGAAGTCCTGAATGCAGATTTGACCTCTATCTCTTATGAGCTGTGTGGCCCTGGGCAAGTCACTTCTCTTTTGCTTCCTCAATTCTAAAATGGAAATAACAGTGCTTAGCTCTCAGGCTTGTTGCAGAGATCAAATGAGCTAAATTAGCTCAGTGCTTGACCCACGGCAGGTGCCGTATCAATGCTTATTCCCTTCCCTTAGAACAATGACCATCACAGCTGGAAGGGGTCCTTGGAATTCCTAATGTCAGAGCTAGACCTTAGAACACAAACTACGGGATGTTAAAAGTAAAGGGAGCCTAAAATGTTAACTAGACAACCTCCTCACTTTATAGAAAAGAAAGCAGAAGCCTTCGGAGAAAGCGATTTGTCCAAGAGCACATGTTAGCATCTGGTTGGTTAGCATCTGGTTAGCAAGGTCAGTGTTGGGAGGTAGTCCAACCTAGACTCTGCACACAGCACTCTTTCCCCCATGCCACAGAAAGGACCAGATTCTACACCCAGACATCTGTTGCTAGGACCAAGAAACATACAGCTGACTAGCTGACTAGGGAGTAAGGACTTAGCACATAATTCAGTGCTGGACACACAGTAGGTACTTATCTTGATTGACTGACTTCCTCTTGGGATGGCTATGGTGGGGCCAGGAGAACTTAGCTCTTAAGGGTTATGTTCAGGGAAGTAGACTTACTGTCTTCCCCCAATATTCCTTGACAGTCCTCTGGTAGCCTAAGCTGCAAGGATGCCCTGACCCCTACCATCGGGATCCCACCGCTGTGGCTATGGAGGCCTGCCCTAGAGGCTAGCTTTCCCTTAATAATAATACGATTGACAATAATAGTAAAAATAACACCAGCACCAGCACCAATAACTAATATTTCAATCCTGCTTACTATGTACCAGGCGCTGTGCTCAGCCCTTACAATTCTAATTTCCTTGGACCCTCATGCATGGGTGGGATCTGGATTTGGTGGGGGTTGGGCCCCCTGGTCTCCTGGCTCCACCACACCCAGAGTTGGATGGTCCTTTGAGCAGCTGTGCCTGCCCCCTTCCCCCACTCCCCATTCTTCTGCCTGGCTCATTGAATTTGCCTCAGGTGCAGCCATGGCTAGCTATGGCTCTGCTCTAAGTACACACTTCAGCTAAGTAATATGAGCTGAAGAAAAAAAATCTCTTTATTGGTGCCCTGGAGTTGGGCTGGAGCTGCAGCTGTGGAGAGAGAGTGAAAAGTGTTTTGGACTCATGCATCCGGGGCTGGGATTTAGATCCTCCCACACCCCCAGTTCAGTTGCTGTAGACAGAGTAAGCCGAAGCCAATAGAATAATTATAACAATAATACTTCTATCGAGCCCTTATAAGGAGCTTTAAGACTAAGTGCTTTACACATATTATCTCATTTGATCTTCACAACAATCCTGGGAGATTGGAGCTATTATCCTCTTTTTACAAGTAAGGAAGCTGAGTCAGACAGGTGAAATGACCTGTCTGGGGTCTCCCAGCTAGCAAGTGTCTGAGGCTGGATTTGAACTCAGGTGTTCTAGAATCTAGTCCAATGGTCTTCTCCACTCTGTCACTTAGCTGCCTCTGGGTAATGAGGAATTAATGTACTAATGAAGTACAAAGGTGTCTATATCCCGTTATCCCTTGTTAGAGTGTGAAAAAAATTCTCTGATGGAATTGGGAGCTGGCCATTTGTTGAGAAAGACTGGCCATGCCTAGTGTCCTGCCAAGACAGACGAGCATTTTCAGGCAGGCAGTACCTTGTGGAGTGTGACCCCTGACTCTACAAGAGGGTAGGAGGGTGGGGAGGGGATTTTCTCTTTTCTTCAACGGAGCTCCTTGCCCACAGTAGAAAAGTAAGAGTTTCTATCCTCAGGGAGCTCATATTTTAATGGAAGGGGAAAACACCGTAGGAGGTTTCAGCTGCAGGGCATATGGTGGAACCCTGGGGTTCAGTGAGTATAAGAAAAGGTCAGAGGAGAAGGGAAGGAGAAAGAGAAACTCCAGAGGGAGCAGAGACACACACTGCCAAGGGGGATACACACTCGTTTTTGTTTTTTTTTTTAAAGCAATAGGGGTTAAGTAACTTGCTCAAGGTTACACGGCCAGTTATTTCTGGGTGTGGTGCTGAGTATCTGAGCCCGGATTTGATCCAGGTCATCCCGACACTGGAGCCAGTGCTCTTACTCACTGAGCCACCTGGCCACCCCTAAGCAATTGGGGTTAAGTAACTTGCTCAAGGTTACACGGCCAGGTGTTTCTGGGTGGGTGCTAAGTGTCTGAGCCTGGGATTCGATCTCCAGGTCTTCTCAACACTGGAGCCAGTGCTCTTACTCGCTGTGCTACCTGGCCGCCCCGGGGATACACACTCATACAGGAGATAGCTTCAAGGGAGATGGTTGACACCTAGCAGCAGAGAAAAGAGTCCACTTGGGACTCAAAGGAGAATTAGCTCTGGCAGTTGGGAGTTGAGCTGTGGAGAGGACTAGACTTAGGAAGCCCAGCAGAGAAGCTATGACCAGGAGGGAAGCATGAGACTACTGTAAGGGGTGCTACCACAGAACTAAAGGCATGCTTTGTTATCTTCTGTTCACCAGGCATATAATTCACTACCCATATATGCTAAGTTTTGGTCCATTCTTCCTATGGATGCTGTATGTATTTGTAGAAGAGTGGGCCTCAGGTTTATGGGGTTAATGTTTTGTAGTAGCTGTTCTTAAGAGTTCATCTTATGAAATACCTTTGATTTGAACTAATTGTGTCTACTGACTATTACAGGTAAGTCCACCAGTGGGGGCTTGTGAGGTAAAGTTTTAAGAGTTTAGACTTATTGACTATCCCTAGAATGTAAGGCTGTAGTAATTCCAAGGGGGATCCAGCTATAAACTCATTAGTGCCAATTTGGAGAGAAAGTGCCTTTAGGATGAGAGAGCTACCACTCCAATCCTTGGATACCATATTACTGACAAATCATTTCATCTCCCCTATGCTCAGTTTTCCCAGTGGACACCGAGACAACATGGTGTAGTGGATAGAGAACCATCATCTGAATGAAGACCAGAGTTCAAGTTCCTTCTTGGACATGTTTTTGGTGGGTGATCTTGGTCAAGTTACTGAAATACTCAGTGAATATATCAATGAAAGTAGGCATCTGGGCTTTACCCCACCAAGAAAAAAATGGTCATAAGGATACTTGTAACAATAATAGTTGGTATTTACATAGGACTCTAATGTGTGGAAAGTACTTTACAGATATTAACTCATTTGACTCCACAACAACCATGGGAAATAGGTACTAGAATTCTCCCCATTTTACTGATGAAGAAACAAGCTTGTAGATGTTGAGTGACTTGCCCAGGGTCACACAGCTAGTAAAGATCTAAGGCACAATTCTATCTGACTCCAAGCCCAGTCTTTTATCCATAACACCATCCACCTCAAAGGGCTGCTGCATTAGGCTCAGAAGAGAGAATATGACTTTCCCATAGGGTGAGCTAGTGATTAAAAGGAATCCTATCCCAGATCTCTTGACTTCCAGGCAGGGCCCCCCCTTCTCTTTCCATTTCTAGTTATCCTGGTGGGAAAGAGATCCCTCAGAACTTGGTGGAAAAGTCTTCCCTGCTCTTCCCCTAATACTTCTTACTCTACTTTCACACCTTTCTTCTTTTATCTTCATCTTTGGCTTCAGGAAAGAAATGAGATAAGTGTTTAGAAGATGGTTATTGACCAAGGGAATGAATGGGAGAGCTCAGGATTGTGCTAAGTGCTCTGTAAACAAATAGGGAAGGGTTGCTGACTCCTTGGGACTTTGGGGCCTTTCCATCTTCCCTGAGGCTAAACTTTCTTTTATGTATTGTCCCAAATTAGAATGTTGGCTCGGAGAGGGAAGGGGCTATCCTTTTGTTTTCTTTTCTAATGGTAACCTCACAGCTTAATACTGTAATTGGTACAGCTTAATAAACTTTCTTTCTTTCTTTCTTTCTTTCTTTCTTTCTTTCTTTCTTTCTT
>NW_027185852.1:17113453-17152995 GCF_028583685.1 Petaurus breviceps papuanus | reverse complement strand
CTTTCTTTCTTTCTTTCTTTCTTTCTTTCTTTCTTTCTTTCTTTCTTCCATCCATCTATCCAAGGAGTTTACATCTTAATAGAAGAAAAACTTCTAGCTGCTATCTTGGCAAGGCAAGGGGGTCCAGAGAGTACTGGAAAAGGGTAGAAGGGGAGGAGGGAGAAGAGGGAAAATGAGAAAGAAGAAGAGAAAGAAAATAAAGGAATAGATGAGGAATAGAAAGGAGGGAAAGAAGAAGAGGGAAGAGGATAATAGGGACTTGGTGGAACAGGAGGAAAAGAAAGAAGACAAGTAGAATGAGGCTTTGGAAGGAGGAGGGGAGAGAATGCATGTGAAAGGGGGAAGGACAAAGGAGCGAAATAGGGGAGGAGATGAAGGAGGAAGAAGAGAAAGGGTAGATAGGAGGAGAGTGACTGAGAGGATGAAGAAGGGGAGAGGGAAGGAGAATAAAAATGGAAAGAGGGAGGAGGATCCTGAGTGGGAAAAGGAGGAATTCAAAGAGGAGGAGGAGAAGGAGGAGGGGTCCCAATATTTGCACAGGTGCATTGTAATACAGCCTGTGGTGTGAACATTTTCCACTTCATTACTCCTGGACCCTTGCCCAGATTCTTCCCCTGTTTTCCAGAGGTCCCTGATTTTTTTGGATCTCAGTGGTTCTTTCCTGGGGTTCAGAAAGTAGCCAAGGCAGCAATAGAAATAAGGAAAACCAGAGTTGCCAGAAACATCAATGCTGGGTTTGTTCTGCCTGGGTCTGCTCTCAGGGGGCCCAGGAGCAGAGGTGGAACTAGCAGTATTTTTCACCTGAGGTAAAACCAGATGGGTCCAGGACAGGCGTGGTAGAGATGGAGGAGGCTGACAGTTGGTGGAGAGAGGGGTTGGCCCATCCCTCCCTCACCTTTTCCTCCACGAAATAAGGACTTTGTTCCCTCCCCTTTCCTAGGAGGCCCAGGTATAGCAGTCTTTAGATTGCCCCTAGAATAAAGTGTCACCTCAACATGTTGGAGTCCTGGAAGAGAGCCCTAGTTATCCCACCATACTTATGCCTCTGCCCGAGATGCAGAATCCTCAGACTGCAAGTCTGGCAGAAAAGGGAAAAGACGAGGCTTAAAAACTGGATACTGGAACTCCACTCCCCAACCAAAGCTTTTCCCCCAGCTGCCTCTTCATGTGCCCAGTGAAGACGAGACTGATGTCTGCTTCTCCTTGCAGAGCAATCCTGTTTAGTTGGGGCTCTGAAAACAGTCTAAAAAGAAATGGTGGAGCACCATTCTGTGATGGAATGGAAGCTTCACGAGGGCAGAAGCTTTCTTTTTTCTCTTTGCAACCACAGAGGTCAGCAAAGTGCCCAAGTGATCTCGTCAGAGGCTCATCATCATTTCTTCTCTCCTGGGTCCTCCTGTCAGTACATCCTTCCTGCCCATTCCAAATCTCACTTCCTCCATGAAGTCTTCCATAATGCCCCGCTTTAGGAAGACACTTTGTCTGCCTTGGGACTCTTCTTTGTGCCGCTCTTCCACAGTCTTCTTTTTTTTCCCCTTCCAGTGTTTGTGCATTCTTGTCATCTTTCCTTTTAGACTATAAGGTTCTTGAGAGTAGGGGTTACATTATCTAAATTTGGATCTCACCCCCAGATCTTGCATGCAATAGGTGCTTAATAATGCATGATGTTTATAAAAATTGTTGAGATTTTTCATTTCTTCAGCATGGGAAACTCTTGGTGTGCACACTCCCTCCACCAATGCTGATTGACAATTGTTCTGCAATTTACATTTTTAGAGCAGCTATTCTTCCCGTTTTGTGGGGATCCTGAACTGGGCAGCCAGCCTGATAAAGTCTATTTTCCCTTGCTCAGAATAATGTTTTTAAATACATAATATACAAAGGATTGCAAAGAAAAACTATCGTATTGGAATAGTTACCAAGATATATTTTTTAAAAAGTATGAAATTGTCTCTTAATGTTGCCTAGGAGAGCAGAGAGGTTATGTAACTTGCCGAGGGTAACCCAGCCAGCCGTTGTGTTACAGTCAGAAACTGAACCTAGGTCTTTCTGACTCTAGAGTCAGTCTCTTATCAACTAAGCCCCATTGGGGCCCTGGAGGAGAGGACTCCCTGATCATGGCCTTTTCCTTCCTCTTCTCCCACTCTTTCTCCTCCCTGGTTCCTCCTTCACCACCATGCCTTTTCTCTGTCTTCCTCCTTCCACTTTTCATCTTCTTCTCTCACTTCCTTCTCCTTTTGTTCCTCTGGGTTCTCATTATCTCCTTCCCTCCTTTCCTTCCTCTACTTCCTTTTCTTCTTACTGCCTCCTTTCTCTTCGTCATCTATTCCTTTCTCATCTTCTTTCTCCTCATTCTCCCCTTTTCCCTCTACCCTTTTCCAGTATGCTTTGAATCCCCTTGTCTTGCCTAAATGGCAGCTAGAAATTGTCTCCCTCCTTAAAATGTGAGCTGCTCATTGAATAAACGAATATGAATGACTAAGAAGGAAAAAGCATTAGCCAATCTACCTCCTGCATGAATGACTGAAAAAATAATTATATAAAGTCATACTTTTCATGCCATAGGTGCTTAGATTTGTTCTGTGTGGTAGAAGTAGCAAAAAGACTGATTTAGCCTTGATCTCAAGGGATAAAACAAGCAAACAGATCTCAAAAACTTCCTAAAGATGGGATGTAGAATGCACCATGAGATGCACAAAGGGGATTGTAGGATCTCCCATGCAGAACAGGATCCCTGGAGAGGACAGCGGGCCTCCCCCAATGAATGCCTTCAGGCAAGGTTGGATGGCCATTTGGAGGGCCTCTGGAAGATGGGATTCCTCTTCAGGTACAAATCAGACTCGTGTCTCCTCTAGCTCTGAGATTCTGGGGGGGTACAATTGCCAGATAAAACATTGATCTGACGAGATCACGATGAAACTGCCTCAGTCCTTGAATCACATAGATGATTTCCATAAAAAACTGGTTTTCTGGTACTTGACATATGTCTAGGTACATAACACATGCCTTTGTGGAGTAATTCATCTGAGAGCTTACAGTGAGTCTGGCGTTTTGGGGATAAAGGAAGGGCACTGTGGGAGATTTCTTGAATGAACTGCAGCAGTTGCCCAGGGAACTGACATATTTATATACATATATTGGGAACTTGACAAACACACACATCACAGAACATCAGAGCTGGGATGGTCCTTAGAACAGGGAATGTTAGTGCTGAAAGGGGCCTTAGAACAGAGGATGTCAGAGCTGGGAAAGTGCCTTGGAACATGGAATATCAGATTTGGAAGGGGCCTTAAAGGATTCTAGTCCATTTTCCAGAGGAGAAAACTGAAGCCTAGAGAGTAAAAATGACTTTCCCAACAAGGCCATCGTGGCCTATTAAAAGGCTCATCAACAAAGTATTACTTGCTTTTGAAAGGAAGATGGCCCTGGGCTCAAAGTTCATTGAATAAGGTTTTTTCTGTTGTTTTTTAAGAAATTCTGCTTTACTTGCTATGTGACTTTGGGATAGTCATTTGTCAATGTTTCCATCTTTGTGTATAAAATAAGAAGGATTAGGGTTAGAATTATGATCTCTAAACTCTCTTCTGATTCTGACATTCTGTGTTCTAAGGCTCCTCCCAACTCAGACATCTCCAGCTCCAAGTTCCCTCCTGAATAATTTTCAGAAAACTCTATCATTAGTGCTATTACAATGTGTCTAGTTACTGTTGAAACAGCTTATTTATTTGAAAATAATGAAAAGAGCCATGTTCCAAACTGACTTCCCATTAATTCAGACTTAGTCTTTTACTCTAATTACATGGGAAGAAAATGATAAGCAATGTCCCTCTCTTTTCACTGGTTTTAATATAAAATTTTTCAACTGAAAGGTCACCTATATATCTATCCCTTCTCTAAAGCATAAATTCCCCTCAGAACATCTCTAATCTCAAATCTCACCAGTGATGGAGAACTCACTACCTGATTACTCTCTCCATTTTGGTTTTTTGATTACAAGCTCAACACAGCAATCCACCAGGCCTTCCCATCTATACAAAGCAAACTTTAAAAGAATATTTCCTGAATTGATTTCAACTGGTCTTTGTCAATTCATATTACCTCATTGCCTGAAATACTTTGGATTTCGGTGTGAATAAAAACTGAGAAAGGAGAAAAGACATATTTAAAAAAATATTATTAAATTTTTTTAGAGACAGGAGATCTTTGAAGAGAAAAGTCCCATAGGCATAGGCAGTGACCCTGTGATTTTGATGGTTTAGGGAACTCCCAAGTGAGGAAACTCCCTCTATCAAAGCAAGTTGGCATCCTCTTTGCAACTCATGAGAGTTCTCTACAACACTGAGAAGGTCGCTTTAGCTAGGGTGTCAAAGCTACAGCTTCAAGTCTGGTTTTCTGCTTTTCGAGATTAGCTGTTGTGCTCCAAGGTCCCATGAAACCCTTCATTCTGTAGTTGGTCCAGGCTTCATGATGACCATTTTCAGATACAGGCAACATCAACTGGCATGCATGGTTTTCCTTCAAGCCTGGAAGACTTTCAGGTGGAATTTGGAAGGCAGGGGAAAACCCTAAGGAAAATAAACTTGGAACTCCACCTCGGATCTCCAGCACCTTTCCAGACACAGAGCATGGATTCCCAGTTTCACTAGTTCACCATGGAGCTGGGAGTTGCCAGGGAAACGTAGCAACAAATATTTGGAGCCCATAACACCTTCTACCAAGATTCCAGACGAGAATGTTTTGGCGAGGGTCCTCTGGCCTGTCAGACAGCTCCTGCCCTCTCTGAATGCCGGCTTTGTGCTGGATCTTCTGCTCACAGAGAGGATGACTCGTCCCTGACGTTTCTAAATAGCATTTGTGTTTCTTCAGAAAAAAGGGAAAAATATGAAAACCCCAAATAATCAGAAACCTTCCTTTGTGTGACTGACTGGTGGAGCCATTTGCCAAGGTGGCATTGGGAGTGCCCTTGACCTTGATGGTGTCAGTCAGACAATGCTGGTAGCTTCCTCTGAACCCTCCCCAAGATCTAGAGGATGATGGGGAAGCAGACAATAATGTCTTGGGTGGGCACTGTTTTTTCTGCCTGGGAACCTGATATGTATGTATTTCTCACTTCTTTAATATGTCCTGGTTCCCATCTGTCTACCTGTCTGTCAGAGGGGGATGGGAGGGAATCAGACTTCAGTAACAGGTGTGGTCTTCAGGGCCAGCAAAGAGGCATTGTTTTCCCTGGCTTCCCTTCATCCGCCTTCCAACCGAATCTCAACTTAACCATTAAAATGCCAGTGCCTTTTTCTTGGCGTCTCTCAGTTGTTTTGGTTGGTTTTGTTTCTTCTCCATTCTCCCCTCTTCCTCATGGCCAAACTAAGCTAAAATATGAAACAGAATGATAGAGAGGGGAAGTGGGTAATTTTTCTTTGACAACTGTAATTTTATGATGATTATGTAATGGAATAGACGCGCCTAGCCCTCCATGCACTGGACTCCGAGGCCAGAGCCAAGCAAGCAAGTAGATGATTAATTATGGGCAAAGCCAATGTTGGACTGAAATTCTCAGGGCACTTGGTGGAATGAGGCCTGGACTAGGAATCAGGAGACTGGGTCTTTCTGCTTCTCTGCTGGCTAGTTGAGTGATCATGGGTGAGCCAGCTGCATACAGTTCAAGGAGACTTGAAGGCAGGAAGATCCAGGTTCAAATCCTGCCTCAGGCACTTACTAGTCAGAGGACCATGGGCAAATCACAACCTACTCGGGCCTCAGTTTCCTCATCTGTAAAAGGAGGGGGTTGGACTAGATGGCCCTTCTACCTTACATCTTTAATTCAATGATCCTATAACTATGACTCAATAGGTATTTATAATTACCTACTATACCAGTGTCTATGGACACAAAGACAGAAACAAAAAAAAAATCTTCCATGTCCTCATTTATTATGTTTATTTACTCATGGTTTCTGGGCCTCGGTTTCATTATCTGTCAAATGGGGATGACTGACCCTTCTATTCACCTCACACAACTGTTAAGAACCTGGGAGAGTGTAGGTGAAGGTGCTTTTTCAAATGAACCATCTCCTGGCTCGCTTCAAGTCTCAGCTAAAATTCAGTTTTACTCCAGGAAGCCTTTGCGTTAGTATCTTCCTTCTGAGATGCTCTCCAGTTTCTCCTGTATATATGGCTTCTGTACATAACTGGTTTGCATTATTTCTCCCCCATTAGAATGGGTATGTACTTTGCACAATGCTTGGCACATTGTTTAACAAATATTTATTGAATTGACTTGTTGACGCCTCACCTCCACCTCTCTGAGCATCTGAGGTGTTAAAAGAATACACAGAAGGGAACTAAATAAATTCATAAGGCAGCACTAACAAATGGAAAGTTTGTTACCTTGTTAAATTTAACATAAAAAGAATATAAACAAACTCTACACATGCCTGAAAGTATAGCTCTCCAATACCTCCCCCTTTTGTTCTTCATTGTATATTGAAATTTTCTTATTTGATGATGATTATTCATTTATAATAAAAGAAAGAACTTTAAAAAAAATCCCAAATTTAAGACATAGGACATAAGTTTTTTTTTATCCTCCCCATTAGCTATTAGTGCCAACCTGAAATTACTTAACATTTACACACACATGTATATGTGTATATGTATACATATATGTATACATATACACTTATACACACATACATAACTATATATCTATATTTCTCTTTGTGAAAAGGTTGTGTCTCTCTCTCCCTTCTCACTCCAGGTAGTAGCTAAGCTCCTTAAGAGCAGGGATGATCTCAGAATTACTGAACTGAAGAGTTAGAAAGGACATCAATGAACATCCAGTACAAGCCATGCATTAAAAGAAATCTTCATTATAATATACTCAGGGAGTGGTTTTCTGTTTGAAGACCTCCAATGATTAGGAGAAAGGAAAAAGCTTTCTTGAGCTGTTTTTGGCTAATTTCATTACCATCACAAAGGAGAATTCTAGGAGGAAATCTCTTAAACCTGTTTTTCTTCAACCTTTAGAAGAGACCAGCTGACAGGCTGGTTCCTATTCATGCTGCATGTGATGACCCTGACCCATCATATAGGGGGAGCTCACCTGACTACCCCTGCCACACTAGCTTATATTCTATATATATATATATATATGTATATGTATAAATATACTAAAAATTGTTGAGAAATGCTGATAAAACCAGTTCATCAATTTTACCTGTTTCTCTATTTACAGCATTAATACTTCATTTTATTAGTTTTGATTGGGGCAGCTGTACTTGTACACAATCTATTCATTTTACCATTATCCTTTCTTCTAATCAGTTGTTAATTTTGGCCTTTGTTCTAATGAGTCAATAGTCTGACTGCCTACTAACTACTGATTCAAGAAGACATTTTCTACATGTTTGAACATGACCAATTTAATGTTTTGTGATCTTGTTCAGTACTTGCCTTCTCTAGCTAGCTCCTTCCAAATCTTTTCCTGAGGTGAGTATTCAAAACTTAGAGGAGCAAGTAATTTCAGCTGTCCATAAGAAGATATCAGCCTTTTTCATTTCTATTTTCTTAGCTAATTTGTCACTCTCTTTCATTTTATTGGATTGTTTAATCCATTCACATTTAAAGTGTCATTTAGGGACAGTGAGGCAGTATAGTAGATAGAGGACTGGGCCTGGGGTCAGGAAGACCTCAGTTCAAATTCAGCCTCAGATGCTTACTAGAAGAGTGACCCTGGATAAGTCACTGAACCTCTGTTTACCTCAGTTTCCTCTTCTGTAAAATGGAGATAACAACACAACTTACTTCCCATGGTCATTGTGAGAATCAAATGATTCAAAGTTTGTAAAGTGCCTAATAAATGCTTAACACCAGCTCTGATTCTGTTTCCTTAAAGTTATGAGAGCAAGATTTCTATTTTCTTTCATTTATGTCACTAGTATTTCACTCACTCCGCCATGGTTACTAAAGGAATGTAAAGTTGCTGCAAAGGGCTGAGGACCATTTTATATTTTCCTTTGCTCTGTAGGTTGCTAATGGCCAAAGAATTGGCCAAGGGACTGACTGATCTTCTGGTGAGGAGTTCCTCTGTAAGTAATGAGGTAGTTTTTCAGGGAGCAGGTTCAGTCTGTTACCAGAAACTACTGCTCTCACTTGGATGGACCTGAGAATACATATACACATGCGCGCACACACACACACACACACACCGTCTCTCTCAATACACATATGTATACATATATGCATATACATGTATATATGTATCTTTACACACACATATATGTACATTTACATATATACGTGTGTGCGCATCCCAGATGCCAGAGTCACTCCAATTCTAAATCCAAGCTGATATAGTGCCTGATATACAATAGGTGCTTAATGAATGTGACAATACCTTTTTTACAAAGCCCTCTTGCATCTTTCCAGATTTGCTGGCATGGGAGAGAGAGAATGAATTGCTGAAAACCTCCAGGCAGAGCAGGGGCTCCTGGCCCTGTCTAACCCAGGGCTGACATGGTCCTACTCCTGCTTCTATTTCTGTTGTATCCATTCTTTCCCATTTCTAGGTAAAGGAGATTGGAGATGGCTCTAACCAGATCAGCTTAAAAAGGTCAGGAGAGGAGCCTGAGGTCTGGGATAGTGATTCATAGTGAGCTTGGTGGCTAGCCAGTCCATCATGAAGTCTCTGAGAAATGACCTTCAGGAACCAGTCTGGACTAGAGGGAGCTGAAATCTGGACTCATCATGGAGTGGGAAATTGGTGGGGCCATTAGTAAGTAGACTTTGCATCAAGTCTGAGTCTATTCTCTGCAGGGACACAGGTAGTTTAGGGGAGAGTGGAGCCCCAGCAAGTGACAGAGAGGGGTGTTTGTATTTCTGTTCTTAGGATATCTTCAAAGTAAATATCCCTTTGTGAAAGAAATAAAAAAAAAATCCCCCTTGTGCTAAGCACCTATGGAGATGCACCAACAAACAAAACACAGATCCTTCCCTCATGGAGCTTCAAGTCTGACTTTGGGGCTGGGGTGGTATAAGGCAGGACCACACTCAATTTTTCATCTTGGATGTTAAATTAAATTACTATGTTCTGGGCATTGTGGTGGATGACAAGCACACATAACTGGGTTTGGCGCATGCCCAGATCACCGAAGGTGGACAGACCTGTGTGGGAGGACACCAAGGATCTGCTTCTAGGATAGAGGAGGATGGTGCTGGCAGGAGTGGCCATCCTCAGCAGACAAGCATGCTGGGACGGAATTGGTCTCTCTCCGCCAAATGCAGGGAAAAAAGTGGCTGTGCCCAGTCAGGTCATTTTGAAGATGGAGGCAGAGGTGGTAAGACAGAACTGACTATCTGTGCCTGATCTGGTCCTTTTAAGTCCCAGAAGGGGGTTCCTGGCACCTCTCCTGGGGATGTCACCATCTTAGATGATCTAGGGATGTACACCTAAAGCTCTGGCCTTCCAGGAACTTCCACAGTCCTGGAGCTGGGAGATCAAATATATAAAAATAATGTGAAGATATGGGGGTGGGGCTGGGGTCCAGACACCTCAAGGTACCTCTCAAGGGGGATGGCAGTGAGTTCCATCCAGACGCAGGGACAGCCTGCTCACAGAAGCAGAGACAGGAGAAGGATTGTCTCTGCATCTTTGCACCAGTAACCTACAGCTCTGGAAATGTTCTCCCTCTTCCCTTTTTTGTCACGGAGTTCCTTGAGGACCTTCAAAGCTCATCTTCAGCTCTGAGGCATCCACGGAACTTTTCTGATTCCTTCCTCCAAGACACGCTCCTTTCCAAACTGACCATGGCTTTCTTTTGAAAGTCTCCTTCAATAGAATGAAAGCTCAGAAGAGCTCTAAGGATGTTTCATTTTTGTTTTAATATCTTCTCCATCTAGCATAATGCCAGAAATACAGTTTTGTTTTTTATTTCTAAAAATTTATTCATTAATTTAATTTTAGTTTTCAACATTCACTTTTATAAGCTTTAAATTTTCCCCCTCCCTTCCCCTTCCTTCCCCAAGGCAGCCTGCAATATGATATGACCCTACACATACAAGGAATACAGTTTTATTGGGGTTTTCTTGACAAGAGATGCTGGAGTGCTTTCCTTCTCCAGCTTATTTTACAGAGGAGAAAATTGAGGCAAATACGTGAAGTGACTTGCCCAGGGTCACACAGCTAGTAAATGTCTGAGGCCAGATTTGAACCCAGGGAGATGAGTCTTCCTGATGCCAGGCCCAGCGTCCTGTGCACTATGGCGCCACCTAGCTGTCCTTTAAGGTGGGTAGGGCAAGTATTGTTGTAGTTACACAAATGAGGAGACTGAGGGCTCAGAGGTGAGATGATTGACCTAGGATTGCACAGCTTACAGTAGGGGAGAGTCTTGGGACCCAAACTCGGGTCCATCCACTTTCAAGCCTAGTACCTTGTCTCATAGGAGCTGTGTTCAGTAAGATCCTTCTACATGATCTTGCTCAGGGAAGACAACAGTCAGCAGCCAAGTTTCCACAGCTCATGGGTCAGGCCTTAGTTTTCCCTTTTGAACCCAATAGCATCGAGGCCATGGGATCATAGATCAAGGCTTTGGAAGTCCTCTCATTCAATGCCTCCATTTTACAGATGAGGAGACCAAGTCACAGAGTGGTAAAGTGACTCCCCAAGCTTCCACAGGCACTAAAAAGTCCAGTTTCATGAGGAGACTGAAACTGAACTCTCCCTCTGAAGCTGCCGCTGGCCTCCTCTCAGTGATTGAGAAACCCGGATTTAATGAGCTATTGGAGGTGCCCTTCTTGTTTATGAAATTCCCTTCCCGTTCTAATGTCCCTGTGACACTTTGGAAATTTGACAAGGCATTTCCAAATCACCAGCTCAGTTAAAGATAGAAGGCCCACATTGCTTCCCTAAGCCAAACATGTAAAGCTTCCTACCCATCACATTCCTTTCTGGGGGCATTTCTCCCCATTTCTGTCCTTGGGGCCTCAAAGGAATATAGCCAGCAATGTCATGTTTTCCAGCATCAGTTTCACCCTGAGTGATGAAAGCCCCCTGGGATCCCTCAAGCCCTTTATTTTTTGGGGATCAAATCCTCAAAATCCTCAGTCCTGGTAAGGGCCCCTCCTGAGAGCCTCCAATTTAGGGAGGGCATGGATAAGTGGGAGAGAGGCCAGAGGAGGGCAACCATGTTGGTAAAAGGACTCAGGGCCTTGCCATCCAAGGGTTAGTTGAAGGAGCTCGTAGAGCTGCAGCCTTTGGAGAAAAGCAGACAATAGAGGATGTGCTGACTGACTTGGTGTATCTGAGGGGCTGCCATTGGGAAGAGGGATCACATTTGTTCTGAGTGGCCCCAGAGAGTGGAACCAGGACCAGTGGGGGAAGGTTACAAAGAAGGTTCCACTTAGACTCTGTACAAGGGAAAATGTCAACTTAAAACACTCTAAAACAGGAATTTGTCCCCCTAATCCCTCTATGATAGAATGCTGGGTGACCGAGTGGAAAATGTATTATTTGAGGAATCAGAAGACCTTGGCTCAAATTGTCGGCATGCTTTTTAAAGCCTAGACCAAGTCACTTGACTTCTTTGGCCTCCAGTTTTCTCATCTATCAAATGGGACATTGGGACTAAATAATTTCTGAGGTTCTTCTTTTTTTTTGCTTCTTTTGGAGGGAAATTGGAGTTGTGACTTGCCCAAGGTCACACGGCTAGTTTTTGTGTGTTAAGTGTCTGAGGCCAGATTTGAACTCAGGTCCTCCTGACTCCAGGGCTGGTGCTCTATCCACTTCGTCACCTAGCCGCCCGACTAAGGTCCTTTTAAATTCTAAATTTGTAATCTCATCTATGATCCCTGACCAGAAGTCTTCAGGGAAAGACTAGCACAGTGCTTGGTACATAGTGGGTGCTTGAGAAGCAAAGCTCTGAGCATCACAGATTTGGAGCCAAAATCCAGCTTAAGAGATCGTCTTTCATTTCTCAGATGGGGAAACTGAGGCAAGGGCAGCTCATAAAATGATCAGCCCAAAGTCACACCACAAGTAAGTTGGAATTGGACCTGAGGCCCCTGGCTTTGAACAGCATCCTTTCTATTATTTCACATCCTTGTTGGGAATATTGACCCAAACAGATAGCATTTTAAATGTTTTACAAATTGTAAAAGGCTGTATAAATTCTATTAGTTATTAACGTGCAGTCTTTGAGGCTCCTTCCAGATTTAAAATTGTGATCTTATGATTGGATGAATCCCTCCAGAGTGTAGCTTGACTGATGGTGATGATCCCTCCATAGGTCAGAGCCTTACCTTTAGCCTAAGTGACTAACTGTTATTCCAATCAATATCTTAAGCATCTTCTTGGAGCCATAGGAAATAGTGAGTCACTCCTGGGACAGGTGGCCTTACTGCCTTACTGGAGCCAAAGGCTGGGAGGTTGTATAATCTAGTAGAAAGGGCACTGGGATAGGAGTGAAGAGGATCAGTGTCTAGGCCTGGTTCAGTATGTGAGTGACTAAATAAATTTGGGTAAAACATTAAAAGGACAGAGTAGGAGAGCCTCCCTGCACATTAAATAGAAAAGTCTATTCAATGTGTTGTTGTTCAGTCATGTCTGACTCTTTATAACTTCATTTGGGGCTTTCTTGGCAGAGATACTGGAGTGGTTTGCCATTTCCTTCTCCAACTCATTTTACAGATGAGTAAACTGGGGGAAACAGAGTTAAGTGACTTGCCCAGAGTCACACAGTTAGTAAATGTCTGAGGCTGGATTTGAACTCAGGGAGATGAGTCTCCCTGATTCCAAGCCCAGAGCTTTATCGGTTATGGCACCACCTAGTTGTCCCCTACTCCAGGTAGCTATAAGGAAACATCTAATTTGGGGGTTCTTAACCTGGAGTTTGTGGTTCTCCGGTGGATCTGAGATTAATTTTAGGAAGTCCATGAACTTGGAAAAAAAATGCACCCTTAGTTTCAACAATCTTCAGTTGAAATTTAGCCTTTCCTTTAAGGATGAATTTAAAATGAAATGTGATTCTGAGAAGGGGTTCCTAGGCTTTACAAAGGGGTTCATGACATGAAAAGCTGGGAACCCCTCATTTTACCAAAGAGGAAACTGAGGTGTAGACTAGCCCAAGGCTAGTTCTTTACCATTATAAGAAAAACAATGAAACAATTTCTGGACCTTACATTCTAAAGGCAGAGATAACATGTACCTGTAAATATGTGCACAAGGTAGTTTGGGCGAATAAATGGACTATGGGCTTATGGTTTTAGTCTCTTATTTATGACTTAATAGGGATGAGATAGGGATGAGACCCGTGACCTGTGATTTCACTGACGAGGGTACTGCCATATAAGGACACTCCCTCTACCAAGACAGATTGGCACTTTTTCTGCAGCTTGTGACCTTAGAGAGTTGTCCAGGGCACTAAGAGGTTAGATGACTCAGCCAGTATTACACAGCCAATACTTTAACAGAGGTGAGATTTGAACCTGGCTCTTCCTCATTCTAGGGCAGCATTCCTGGTGCCATATTGTCTTTAGGGCACACATGGTTAATCAATCTGGGAATCTGTTTTGCTTGATTATGCTTATATAATACGAGGGTTCTATATTTCTTTCTTTTTTCAGTGGGTGGGGGGAGGTGGGAGGAAGGAAAAAAATAAGTGCTTTGTAATTTTAAAATATATTTAAAATATGATAAAATAAATTCCTCCTTATCAGTCTCATTGTTGCCTGGAGATGGCTCTGGGTGGATAGAATCATAGATTTAGAATGGGAAGACACTTAGGTGGTCACTGAGTCCAACCCACTCATTTAATAGATGAGGAAACTGAGGCCCAGAGAGAGGTTGCATGACTTTTACAAGATCAGGCAAGTAGCAAGTATTAGAGGTGGGAGTCAGGCCCAGAGCCTTCCTTTCAGCATTGAGCCTTCTTCACCCTGAGCCACACTGCCTCACAATACCACTGAGTTCAAGATCTTGCAGATTCCTCCAAACTTGAAGTATGGACCCAATGATGGATTAAGCATCTCTTGTCCCAAGGATAGCTGAAATATACTCAAAGAAACTCATCTCCAGTTTGGCCACAGATTACAATATTTCTGGCCAAGGAAAATCTTGAAGATCATCTCTAAATTATGTGAAGGCAGGACAGTGCAGTGGAAAGAAAACTGACCCTGTGTCAGAGAACCTGGGCTAACATCCTGTCCCTGACCTATCTATGTGAGCTTAGAAAAGTCACAAGTTCCCTGGATCTTATCTGTGAAATGAGAGGGTTGTATTACCTTTTGAGGGTCTCCTTCCAGCTCTAGACCTATGGTTCTGGCCTCTTTATGTTGCTATCTCTTCTTAAAGGAGCTGGGGCTGGGAAGAAAGCCAAGAATCTTGGAGTCTCGCTCTTGGAATATGCTTCAACATTTGTCCAATTCAAACTCTTATAATAATACCAACAACCTACTCTTTCTGGTTTATTTTATGTAACTCCCCACTCTATAATCCAGACAAACTGGCCTTCTGCTGTTTTATGCATAGGACGCTCTATCTCCAATTTCCTTCCTTCTGCATGGGTTATACTCAATACTTAAAATTCCCTCCCCCTTCACTTTTATTTCTTAGACTGACTATCTAGTTACCCCCAACACCCAGCTCAAACAATACTTCTTAGATAAGACCTTTCCTCATGCCTCCAGGTGCTAGTCTCCCTTCTCTCCCCAGTGCCAACAAAATTACTTTGAGAATATTTTGCATATACTTATATGTGTGTATAAAGGTAGGGGGAAGTGACTCCCATTCCTTAGCTAGTGATTTAGTCACAGAAGGCCAGAATGTTATTACAAGATATTAATTAGGTGTTAAACTAACTGTAAAGGATGAATCCATGCCTAGATCCATTTATGAGGTGTGAATGCCTCTCTGGTTGGGTCAAGAAGAGAACAGCATGATTAGCTGAGCAAACAAGCTAGCCATACATGCCTTTGGGGGCTTTACATAGCTGAGCTGTAGGTGAATTTCAACAGTTTGATCCTGAGAATGGGAGACAGTATATTTAAGGATCCCCCTGGAGGAGGAGATCTCAGGGGAGGAAGACTTTTTCTTCTTCCCTCCCCCTCTCCTTTATCATCCATATAGTTGTCAAAGGGAGCCATTGGACCAGTAGGAGCCACAGCATACAGTGGGAGGTAGTGACGCACATTCTAGATAGATTGTCTTGTCACTCATGGAGGAAGCACCCAAGGAGTGGGAACTTTGGCAATTAAAAGTCAAGTTTAGGAGAGAACCAAACCTGGGGAATTGTGTGAAGACTCAGCAGAGAGAGACAGTACTTCCAGCTATGCAGCCTTTGCCACACATTCATCCTTCATGTGTGTCTTGATGCCATTGTGCTCTCAGTTCGATCCTGTTCCTCCTACTGATGCCATGTGTATTTCTGGGAGAGCACGCCCAAGGTCTGTGGAGGAAATGTTTTATGACTATTATTCTTGCTGTGCCATTTAAACAAATTCCTTTGCTGAAAGGTCATTTATTCTACTGGCTGATTGTTGATGGTGAGCACGCCAGTTGGGGCTTGTGGACAGTAATTTCAGATGTATAATGTCATAGAGAGTGGTCAGCCCCCTGGGGTCCCAACTTGAGAATGCAAGATGAGATGAGTAACCCCAAAGGGTGCTACTTATACATGTTTTCTCTCTAGATTATGAACTCTTCCAAGTCAGGGTCTTTCATTTTTCTTTATATTTATGGTACATAGTACTGTGTTGGCACATATCAGGTAGTAAGTGACTTAATTAATTAATTCAGCCATTCATTACAGACAACTGATGGTTAGGAAGTATGATTTAAGTTAAAATCCAAGCCTAGCAGGAGGGTTAAGTGTCAGGACCTGTTCCACTACTCCCCTGCTCAGTTCTTTTTCCAGTTGTGTTTAACTGGGATGATACTCTGACTTTTGCCATCCCCAAGTATTAGGAAGGAGTGGAATCACCACATCACCTTGTCTCCATACTAGGGCTGGTGCTTTGTGTCTTCTCCTTGGACAGAAAATACTTCTGTACTCAACAGGAAATCTGGGACACATCTCTCATGTCTACCTCTTTCTCCATCTGTCTCAGACTGAGGGAGACACGCCTGTTCTATTGTACTAATAACAGTGTTAGTCCTTTCCAGTCAGGTATATAAAAGATGACCATTCAAAGCAAGACAGAATGGGAGGTGTAAAATGAAGCCAAGGCTGGGTAAGACTGGTCCCCTCAGCAGAGGAAGAGAGAATGAGGGCATCCCTGATCCTACAATGGCCAATTATGGATGAATTTTGGAAACAAGACCCTTGAGTCCATCAAACCAATGAGCCTTCTCTGTTCCCATTCTGGCACAGGATCACACCCACTGTGTTTCACTCTAAACTCATTTGCGGCAGCATGGCATAGTAAATAGAGCATTAGATTTTGAGTTAGGAAGATCTGGGTTCAAATCCTGACTCAGACAAGTAATTGTCATTCAGTCATTTTAGTAGATGACTTTCTGTGACCCAATTTTGTTTTTTCTCGGTAAAAGTACAGGAGTGGTTTGCCATTTCCTTCTCCAGCTCATTTTACAGATGAGGAACTGAGGCAAACAGGGGTAAGTGACTTGCCCAGGGTCACACAGCTAGTAAGTGTCTGAGGCTGGATTTGAACTCAGTTCTTCCTGACTCCAGGCTTTGTACTCTATCCACTGTGCCTCCTAGTCACTCTCAGGCAAGTAACAGACACAATAAATGCTTGTTGAATTGAACTACTAGCTCTGTGAGCCTGGGGAACGATTTTTAGACTTAGTTTCCTCATCTGGAAAATGGGAATAGTAATAGCACCTACTTCGCAGGGTTGTTGGGAAGATCAGATGAGAAATTTGTAAAACATTTTGTAAACATCAGAACATCAAAGCACCATGGACGCATCAATGATGGTGGTGACTCCCATCGTTATTGTCACACAGCTTTGCTTCATCTCTAATTGACTCTGTATCATACTCCCCTGAAACAGCTCTTCCTAAACATCTCCTTTGCCCAAGCCCCCAGCTTGACTCCCTCACCATCCTTGTTTCCTCACGATCCTTTGTCTTACTTTTTTGGGAGCGAGGCCATCACTGTAGAACCTCCCCCCAAAACTCCTAAAACTTCTTTATGGAGGGGAGGTGGGCTCAGACTGGATGATCCCAAAGCACTTGACAAAGAGACAAAGTCTCTCATGACATTTTTTATGTAAAACAATAAAAAGAAGTAAAACCAAAAATCCCAATAAAACAATAAAACTAGTTGGATTTTGGATCTGGTTGAATAACACCGTGCTCCGTCAGCAGCACTCAGGATGAGTCCGATCACCTGAAATCCCATCATTGCTGAGTTTTTGATACTCAACGCTTCTCATCCCCCTTAGGTTCTTCTTGACTGGAGGGCTGAGGAGTGGAAATAAACTCCTCCCAAAGCTTTCCTTCACGGAGGGCTCAGATCAGAACTCTCCAGGCTGCTCCATTTTCCATCAGCATGTCTGCTTGGTTTCAGCGCCAGGGAACATCATGCCCCTGCATCATGTCCTGCCCCCACCTTGATTTTCATCTCCTTTTTTGGGTGCCCTCCTTTCCCATTTAATTGTAAGTTCCTTGAGGGCAGAGATTCTCTTTTGTTGTTTGTATCCCCAGATCTTAACACTGTACCTGACATATGGTAGGTGTTGTTGTCTGTTCTTTGTTCTTGAAGAGGACCAAGGACATCACGAGAGTGACATCTTGACTTACTTGAATTGGATTTCAGTGAGGAAGAACTGCCAAAGATGTCAGCCTCACTTTCTTCTTTAGAGTCACTGAAGTCCAATCCCAGACCATAGTACGTATTTAATAAATATAGAGGCGGCGAGGTGATTCAGTGGACATGTGTCTGGAATTAATGGCTTGCTGTCTCTTTGGAAGGATGTCTACATAGGAGTATCCTAGAGACCTGTGCTTGGCTCTGGGTTTTTTTAAACAATGCTACCAATGACTTGAATAAAGGCACGGACAGCTTGCATATCAAATTTAACAAAACAAAACAAAAAACTCCAAGAAATTGCTAACACACTGGATGACAGGACCTGCAGATTAGTATGAAAAGGATGTTGGGATGAACCAAATACAATGGAACTTAACAGTGCTACTACAGTGAAGCCATGTACTTGGGTTCAAAATATCAACTTCACAAAACATTGATGCCGATGATCTCACCTCCTACGTCACTGAGAAAACTGAGGCCACCAATTGCGTGCTCCCTCGTCTCCCCCCACAAACCTCAAAAACTCTCAGTGAAGGATGATGGTACCAATGTCCCTTCCAGTGTGAAATACTACAACCCTACTCTGGCATTCAACCTACCATTAACTAATGGGCAATGTGGTGGATTTGGCATTGGATTTAAACCTACCTTCTCTGAAGGAGAATTGGCAATTCTCCTGTTCAAGACTAATCCCTCTACTTTGGCCTCTGAGACCTTCTCTTTCTGATGAGAAGTGGCCTATCACAATGGAAAAAAATACTAGACTTAGTGTTAGGAAATCTGAGTTCAAATTCTATATCCGAAAATTAGCTGTGTGGGAACTTAATTTCTATTAGCATTCATTCTTCATCTGTAAAATGCAGATAGCACATTACCTCTTTCATGGGGTTATTGTGAGGAAAATGCTTAATGAACATTGAATCCCTCCTCCTAGGGCTGTTGTGAGGATCCAAGGGGATAATATTTACAATTATTGGCTTCACTGATGGTTCTTTGTGTGACTTTCAGTCTCTGTCTCTGTGTGTTTGTCTCTGTTTGCCTCCATCTCTATTTCTGTCTCCATAAAAGCAGCCCCTCTCCCTTTCCCTGCCTTCCCCATCCACAACGGAAACAAATGTTTGCTTACACCCTTTTATCCCATAAGATGTTGCCCATATCTCTTCCTCTTCACTGCCAACACTTAGAAGGCATACCTTCCTTACGTTGCCTTTACTTCTTCACGGGCCACTTACTTCTCAGCCTCCTGTAATCCGGCTTCCTTCCTCTTGTCCCTACCACAATGCCTTCTTGAAGGTCACCGGTGGTCTCTGCATGGCCAGATATGATAGCGTCTTCTTAGTCCTCTGATATCTCTGCAGCTTCTTCACCTCCTCCTTGATGCTGTCTCCCTTTCAGTTTTGGCGACTGTGCCCCCTCCTGGCCCTGGCCCTCCTCCGATCTGTCTGACCACTCCTCCTCCAGCCCCTTCCTAGGCTTCTTTCTCCTCCACCTAAGTGATGATGTCTCTTGGGGATCTGTCTTCAGCCCTCTCCTTTCTACACTGTCTCCTTTGGTGATCTTGTCTCCTCTCGTGGTTTCCTTTATGCTGTTGATGCCTTCCTGACTCCAGACCCTCTGTCCAGAGGGTGTCTCATTCTTAATTTCCAGCTGTCCCACAGCAGAGTGTTGTGGTGGTCAAATGACTTACTGGCTTTTTAGTAACACAACCTGGGTTTCCATCCCTGTTCTTCTACTCACTACCTAGGCCACCTTCGGCAAGTCAGGTGACTTAGCCTCTCCTGCCCTCAGTTTCCTCATCTGTAAAATAAGGGAGTTTGCTTAAGATGACCTCTAAGATCCCTTCCAGACCAAGATTTTGTGATCTCCATCTAGCTGTCCTGTTGGTACCCACAATTCAATGTTTCTAAAGTTCTTGCAATCTCCTCCCCATGGTCCCCAAGAAGTTAAATGACTTAACCAAGGGTCATCTAGTTGGAGTGTATTGGTGGCAAGACTTGAACCCATGTTTTCCTGATTGTGAAGCTGGCTCTTTATCTCCTTCTATACCATCATAGAACGGGGAGGGACCTCAGAGGTCAGGTGGAATAGTGGTTATCGAATGAATGGATGGGTGAAAGGAAAACCTCAGGAGTCTGCTGACCATCACCTCCTTTCTCTCTCACAGCCACACCTGCTAGGTCTGCACGTGGGGGAAGCTGGTTCTTCTGACCTTTTCCAATCCCTTATGTCAGACCCCATCCTCTGAAGGGGGCAGAACAGGGCTCTCCCACCGGGGCCAGCCCATGCAGGACATCATGGAAGGGCAGCTGAATTAGTCAGGGGAGAACTCCCGGTCTGTTCTAGGAGCCAGCAATAGTGAGGCTGGAAGTAAGTGGAGGAAGCCAGAAGAGAGGGACAGGGCTCCAAGGAGACTCCCGCCTGGGATGGAGGCCAGCTCAGCAAAAGAGAATGGCAGGTGTGGCAGCCGCTCCCAGAGGGAGGGGGAAGGAAGGCAGGTTTGAGAGCCCTCTAGACACCTCTGGAGTTTGGAGCAGATGGCGGGGCTGATTAGTGGGCATTCGTGACCCACACAAACATGTGCATAGAGAGCCTACTAGGTGCCAAGGGCTTGTAAAGATCTCATTGGACCCTTACAATAAATCCAAGAGGGAGGTACTATCCTTATCATCCCCATTTTACAGATGAGGAAACTAAGGCAGACAGAGTTTAAGTGACTTGCCTAGGTACACACCACTAGTACGAGTCTGAGGTTGGATCTGAACTCAGGTCCTCCTGACTCCAGGTCTCTCACTCTGTCCACTGAGCCTCCTCTAAACATAACCCAACACAATGCAATATAACACTGACAGGGCAAATCACAACAAGAGAATAGCTCCATAAACCAGTAAACACTTAGTAGGCACCTACTGTATGCAGAATACAATGCTTTGTTTGAGGGAGAAGCCAAGTTTAGAAGCTTCCGGTAGAGTAGAGGATTGGACTCAACCCGGATAACTTTAATACACAATGTTATTTGAAGAGGCATTGGGGAGTTCCAAGGCACAAAGATGATATAGAAGAATGAGTGTTGGAGGACCTGAGTGCGAATCTCACCTTTGTCTCTTCTACGAGTGTGACTTTGGGCAGGTGCCGTTTCCTCTTCTATAATTGAATTAAACGCTGCCGACTCAGTTTCTCGGATCATGAATCATTTCACTGAGCCTGCTTCTTCACCTCCCCAGGGAATCCTCTGGTCTATGGCAGAAGGTCTTTACTAAGGTTGGGAAGGTGGGGGGGGGGGAGGTGTCACCGAGAATAATCTCATTTCTTTTGCTCTTCAGTGCTGACAAACCATTTTCCAGGTGGTGGAAAACATTATTATTCCTGTTTCCCAGATGGAGAAAATGAGTCTTTTAAGTGAAGTGAATTGCAAGGCCCATGCAACTTGTATGCCCAAATCCCAGCTCAGACCCAATCTGAAAAGTTTTGATTGAGCACCTACTATGTGCCAAGGACTAAGGACACAAAGAAGAAAGGGGGAAGCGTCCCCTTCCCTCCAGGGGCTTCCATTCCTCTGGTTTCTGGTCCTCTTTCCACTGTTCTGGACGAGGAAAGGAAAAGGAAGAGGAATCCCCGGCACCCCGCCCCCACTCCCTCCCGTTGTGAAAAAAAGCCTTTTTCCTTTCTTTTCTCCCCCCGCCCCCAGCAGCTGGGAAATAGTGTTGGGGCTGCTCCTGGTGCCACAAACACAGCTGGGGGGGGGGACATACATGCCTGTAGAAGAATAAGCATCCAAATAGCCAGGAGATGCATCTCCTCGAGGCTGGAGGGGCGGCAGGCTTGGTGGGAGGGAGCTGTAAACATCCTGTTGGGGCTGGCCAAGGACGTGTGGCCTCTGGGACGTCTCTCCAGAAGAAGGATGCAGGGGGTGGTGCTGGCTGAGGCTGGGAGTGTATGCTTTAGGGGAATGGCTTTTATTTTTAAGTACAGGTCTGAGATTCTGGGATTTGGGGATTCTAGGTCATGGAGAAGACACTCCAGGACCTGTATGGACAAAAAGCTGATAGCAAGGAAGGCACAGAGAAGGCTTTATTAGTCTGCAAGAAAGCAGATGGTCTTGATCTGGAGTCTGAGGATCTGGGTGAGAGTGCTAACTCCAGTACTTACCTGTGTGACCCTGAGCCAAGAACTAACCTCCCTGGGCCTCATTTGTAACATGACAGTTAGATTGGGTAACCCCTAAGATCTTTTCCTGATCTAAGAATAATAATAATATTTATATTAAGGCATTTATACAGAGCTTTGAGGTTTCTAAAGCGCTTTACATAAATTATCTCAATTGATCTATCTAAATCCTGTAATCCTTTGGTTTACATTCTAAAAAAAAACCCAAAACCCAACTACCCCAGACTGAATCTGTAGCCATCTGGCCCAACCAGTGCCTAAATGAGAATCCCATCAACTCACATTCACAAAGTGCTTTGTGTTTGCAGAGTTCCTTACATGAATTTAATTAGCAAGGTTTTACCTTAACCCATCAGGCTCAGACTCAGCATTCTGCTTTGGGACAGCAAGAATAATTAATAATAACCACAGCCAGCATTTAAACACATTTTTTTTTGTTCTATCTTTCAGACCTGAATTAAAGGAGCTATCATTACCCCCCGCTTTTGCAGATGAGGAAACTGAGTCTGGGAAAGGCCTTACCCAGGGTCACTGAGTGAGAGTCTGAAGCAGGGTTCGCACTGAGGTCTTCCTGACTAAAGTAAGCACCTCCACTGAGTCCCTAAAAAATGGTTCTTCTGGTGCTGCTTGCGATCGTCAGAGGTGTCACCTGGGGAAGTGGCTCCCTTTGCCCATGGGATCTTCCCGTCTGACTTGCAGCTGAAGCCTTCCCCATTAAATTGTGAGCTCCTGAAGAGCAGGGACGAGTTGACTTCTATTTGTATTCCTGATGCCTTAGCATGGAGCTGGGCACCTTACAAGCACTCAGGAAAGACTTCATTCATTCATGCATATTCTGTGTGACCTTGGACCAGTCATTCTCCCTCCCCTCTGTGTCATTTTTCTGATCCGGACAATGAAGGCATTGGATGGAATGAATCTTCCAGAGCCAAGCCCCATGGTTTGGCCATAGTGGGTGCTCAATAAGCCTTTGCTGCTTTGCTTTTCTAATGAAATCTCAACGTGCAGGGTGGGTCACCTGAACTCTTCAGGGAGTCATGGTTCAGATTTGAAGGTCTTCTTCTTAACTCTCCCCTTCATCTATTGTGTGGCAAGGGGAAGGCCACATATGCCTGGGCAGCCAGATTCAGGCCTAATCAGAAGAGTTAGTCATTGCCTATTGGTAGGGGAGTTCAAAGAGCATTTAAGATGGAGGCACTGGACGGGGCCTGGAGGTTAAAGGTCCCCAGCACTCGTCTGTGAAGCGATCAATAGTGAATATTAATTACATCCTTACAAAGTGCCAGGTCCCAAGCTAGGCACTGGGGATCTTGTGGAAAGGAGAGTTTTGGCCCAGTATAAGGGAAAACTTTCCAGCAGTGAGAATGTTTCCAAAGTGGAATGGGCTGCATCAGGAGGTAGTGAGGTCCCTGTCACTGGAGTGCTAAAAAGGAAGGCTCAGTGACCATTTGTCAAATCTAAGGTAGTGAGCTGAGACTTTTGGAATATGGGTTCAAAGAATACAGATCCAGAGCAGGGCTTTTTGGCCTGGGGTCCATGGATGAAGTATGAGGATGGGTGTCAAGGCTTCTGTGAAACTGTGCGGGGAAAAGTGACATCTCTCTTTTGACTGACCTCTAACTGAAATTTAACGTCCCCTTCAATTGTCTGAATGTGTTCTCCAGGGAAGGTCTTTGGACTGCACAGGGCTGCCAAAGGGCTCCACGATAGAAGAGGGTTAAAGTGACCATCTGGTCCAACTGCCTCATTTTCAGATGAGGAAACTGAGGCTCAGGGAGGCTGCTGAGTTACCCAAAATCACATACTGATAATAAATGTCAGAAACGGCGTTGGGATTTTCCTCCTCCTCCTCCTCCTCCAGCTTTTCCTCCTTCTCCTCCTCTTCCTCTTTCTTCTTTTCTTCTTCTCTTCTCCCACTCCCGGCTGTATGACCTTGGGCGAATTTCTCGCCTTCTCTGGGCTCCAGCTTCTATAAACAGAATACAAGGAGGCAGGAGTAGGTGGTTTCTGCAGTCCTTTTCAATCCCTGAAGTTCTGGACTATTTCCCCCAGGATTATTGTGTAGCTCAGATGAGAAAATGATTATAAAGGGTTTTGCAGATCTTACAGTGGAGTAAAGACACGGTCCCTGGTCATCTCAGTGTCAGAGCCTGCCTCCTCTTCCCCTTCACTGGTGTGGTCACTTCCTCACTGATGCCCTCACGGCTTCCAGAGGTCAGGTCACTGGCTGTCCAGGGCCATAGAGTTGAAGCTGGAAGGACTCATCCTTCTAACCCACTCATTTTACTGATGAGGAAAATAAGGCTGAGGAGGTCAAAGTCAGAGCTAGAAGGAACATCAGAAACTGTCTGCTTCAACCCTTCGTTGAACAGGTGAGCAAATGGAAGCTTGGAATGGTCAGACAGCAGCCAAGGTCACTCAGATTCCTAAGTGGCAGAAAGGGGATTGGGACTGAAATCCCCTTGTTCCAAATCCAGGCTTCTTTCTGCTCTACCTAGAGGAGAGTAAGCATTTATCTAGCACTCTCATTGGCCAGGCACTGTGCCAAGCACTTTACAAATATTATGTCATAGCATTCTCACAACTACCCTTGGAAGGAGATGCTATTATTTATTTTCATTTTACATTTAAGAAAACTGAGGAAGATAGAGGTTAAGTGACTTGCCCAGGGTCACCCAGCTAGCATGGGTGCATGGATTTGAACTCAGGTTCAATGCAGTATTTGAACTCAGGTCTTCCTGATTCCAGGACTAGTACTCTATCCACTGAACCCCCAAAGCTTTCACAGAAAAAATGTTTGCCTTTTGGCCAACGTACTAGAGGGCTAGAGGATTGTTCCCTCCTTCTCTGCCCCTTTCCTCATCGGTATAATGAGGTGATTGGTTAGGCTAGCTTGTCCCTGATGTCCCTTTTGACTCCAGATCTAGGTCTTTTCTAGCTCCACATCCATTATCCTAAGTTATTCCCTCTCTATGAGCCCCAATTTCCTCATCTGTCAAATGGGGGCATATTACTTGCATGGTTTCCCTCCCAGGGATGTTGCAAGGAAATGGTTTCATTGGTTTCATGTAATTTGTCTTTTGGGTTCAGTTTGGGATGGATGACCACTGAGGTCCCCCTCAACCCGGGAATTCTTTGAATTCTATAATCCTTTAAGAATTATTCCCAATGGATATGTTGGACTTGCAAAGGACAAAACAGATTCTCCCCTATTTTAATGAAGAAAAACACATCTCCTGCCTCTTCTGTCTTAAAGAACCACTTGAAAGGCAGGAGTATCATGGTGACACTCTCCCTGCTAAGTTAGGGTGACCCGTTCCTTATTCTAGCCAATCCCATTTATCCTTCTGATTTCTCAAGAACAAGTCCTGGTGTCTGTTCCCTGATCTGATGGTGCCTGCCCACACCCCCTCCCCAATCCACTTTCCCACCTCAGACCTGCTCCTTAGTCTACTCCCCATAAGACATTTGGAGTGCAGTATGCAGATGAGAGAGAAGTCCCCTCCCCCACCCCCACTCCCCACCAGGTCCCTGACTGATGTAACGCTCGGCTTTCGGCATGGGCAAAAAATTCATGTGCCAAAGGCACATGGAGCAACATGATAGAGAAAACAGAGAGATAGTCTCTGTGTCTGGAAGACCCAAGTCCAAGTTCCATCTCTGACATTTTGGCTGGGTGACTCTGGGCAAGTCACTCTGGCTGCCTCAGTCTCCTAAACTGTAAAATGGGGATAATAATGGCATCTCCTTCCCAGGGCTGTTGTGGGGATCAAATGAGAGAATATCTGTGAAGCGTTTAGCACAATGGCTGGCACACAGTAGGCACTCAAGGCTTGTTTAGAATCTCAGAGTTGGAAGAAAACTCAGTGGCCATTTAGCCCAACCTATACCTGTGTGAGAATCTTCCCCCCAATTTAGGAGGGTGTCCCTTCCACGTCTCATGTGTGACCCTTTGAGCCTATGAGTAGCATGGGGTTGCTGAGAAGATCAGATACTATATAATAAGGCATTTGGAGACTTGAAGCTTCATGCAAGTGTGAGCCTTTACATGATTATTTAGAGTGTGTGTGTCTGTGTGTGTGCAGACAGAGACAGACACAAACCCTTAACTTGCTGGGTGGGAAGGGTACCTGTCTCCTGGCTACTTCCCTACTGCCTATGCCATGTCCTTGCCTCCTGCAGAACCCCTCATCTGATCCATCTGTCCCCAAGAATTATCATCCCATTTCTCTCCTCTCTTTGGCGATTAACCTCCTTGGGAAGGCTGCCTACAATGGGTGACTCCATTTTCTTTCCTTCTACTCTCTTCTTAGATCCTGGCAGTCTGGCTTCCAGACTCAACATTCATCCAGAGTTACTTTCTGCAACAATCTCTTAAGTGTCAAATTGGTTGTCCCACTTTTCAATCCTCATCCTTCTTGACCTCTTTGCAGCCTTGGATCCTATCAATCATCCTCTAATCATGAGTACTCTGGGGTCTTGTGTTCTCTCTTGGCTCTACTTCTCTGCTTGGGTCTTCATTCATATCATGCCTCCTAAACATTGGGGTCCCCCAATGTTCTTTCCTTGGCTCTCTTCTGTTCTCCTTCTATACTATTTTACTTGGTAATCCCATTAACTTTCAGAGTTTCAATTATTATCTCTGTGCAGATGATGCTCAGGTTTACTTGTCCAGCCCAACTAATCTCCCTGTCTTCAGTCTTACATCTCTACCTGCCTAGTAGACATCTCAAACTGGATGTCCCATAGGCATCTCAAACTCAACATGCCCAGAACTGAACTTATTATCTTCCCCCTGCCCCAATCCTATTCTCTTCCTGCTCTCCCCTTTACTGTTGAAGGTACTACCTTCTTCCTAATCATTGAGGCTCGCAGCTCATGTTTCACCCTCTTTTCCTCCCTGTCTTCCCCACTCCATATCCAATCAATGTCTAACATATATGGTGTTGTTTGTACCTTCATAACATTTTTGTGGGTAACATCTTCTCTCCTCTGAAATTGATGGCACAGTCTCTTATCACTTCACACCTGGATTGTTGCAATAACCTGCTGGTTGGTCTCCCTACCTCATTTCTCTCCTCCTTCCAGTCCATCTTCCATTTAGCTGTCAAAGTGATCTTTGTAAAGCATTTATCATTGTTGTTCAGCATTGTTGTTAAATGTTTATTGTTGACTCTTTGTTATCTCATTTGGGGTTTTCTTGGCAAAGATACTGGAGTGGTTTGGCATTTCCTTCTCCAGGTCATTTTACAGATGAGGAAACTGAGGCAAACAGAGTTAAGTGACATACCCAGGGTCACACAGCTACTAAAGATGTGAGGCTAGATTTGAACTCAGTCTTCCTCCAGACCTGGTCTTCTATCCACTGTGCTACCTAGCTGCCCTGGCAAAGCATAAGTCTGACCATGTCACCTCCCTCCCCATTCAATTAATTATAGTTACTCCATGTTACTCCCAAGATAAAATACAAAATCCTTTATTTGTCTTTGAGGGCCCTTCATGCCTTAGCCCCTCCTTCCTTTCCAGCCTCCTTACACCTCACTCCCTTCCATGTACTCTGGGATCCAATGATAACTGACCTCCCATAAAATTCTTCGTCTCCTGGTTCCAAGCATTTTCACTGGTTGTCCCTCATGCCTGGCTCTCCATGGCTCCTCATCTCTCCCTCCTGGCTTCCATCAGTTCTCAGGTAAAGTCTCACCTTCTACAAGAAAATGCTTTCCTAATCTCCCTTCAGGTTAGCTCCTTCCTTCTGCTCATTACTTCCAGTTGTGTGTGTGTGTGTGTGTGTGTGTGTGTGTGTGCATGTATATAAATCTGTCTCTTGTTTCCTCATAGTTATTTGTAGGTTGTCTCACTCATTTGACTGAGACATCCCTGAGGGTGGGGATTGCTTTTTGACTTTTTTTTTTGTAGCCCCAGAGCTTAGCACAATGCCTGGCACTCATTAGATGTAGCAAATTTTAGTTGACTTGACTTGGATGGGGCTCAGATGGAAATGATCTAGGACAAGATGCCGTTAAAGGAGAAAATATTCTTTTCTCTTTAATGCTCTGCAGACTCTTGCTCAGGCACTTCTTGCTTTCTGTAGTTGAATCCGAGTGTTAAGACGTCGGCTCATCTTCTGTAGGATCACCAGAAGCATCGTCATGTTACCATTGTTGTCACTGCTGACAATATTATCTCCACAGTTGTCCAGCTGCTGTAAGGTTTGTAGAATTGGGGGTTTCTTCCTGCAATCTCCCTGCCTCTCGCTGCAAGAAGCAGCCCCCGCTGCAGCTGGCTGCTTTTACCCAAATGAACAGTGAGCGGCCTAATTGCAGTGTACATAGTGTGAGGGGCCCAGTATGAAAGAAACACTCCCCAGGAGGGCGGGCCCATGGGGAGAGCTGGGACTGTGGGGAAAGAGAGGACTTTGGAGAGAAGACGAATAGTAAACAATTCAAGGCTAAAAATACACCAGACCTCAGACAGGGCAATCCTATGCCCTGTCTCCTGCCAGGGGTTAACTGTTCCATCCCAGGCTCCAGCAGAACAATGGGCTCTCTCCCCTTCTGGAAATGTAAGAAGGATGGAAAGAAAGTTATTTCAGAAGGCCATTTCCTCTGCAGGGAGAGTATTGTCCTATGGTCAATCAAGTGGGGGAAGGGGAGGGGCTGGCCTGGAATTTGAGTGTTTATAGATCTGCTTCTCTAGGAGGAGCCCAGAGGTCATTGCACTGTGCTGAGCACCCTAGGCAGATAGCCCCCCAAAGAAAGAGTCAAGATTCAGAGCCTGGAGGGACTGAGGGTGTGACCAGCTGGGAGCCAGAATGTCAGAGCTGGGAGGTAGCTTAGAACACAGGCCGTCTAGAGCTAGGAAGGACCTTGGAACAGAGAGGGCCAGAACTATGAGGGTCCTTAGCTCAAAAACTCTGCAGGAGGGTCCTGAGAATATATAGTATACTATAGTATAGTATACAATACAATAATCTAGGATGCTATTCTGGAGGGACCTTACAACATGAATTAATGGGGAAAAAAACCTTAAAACAGAAAATGTCAGAGCTGGGAGGCACCTTGGATTGCGGGAATTCAGAGCTTTGAGGTACCGCCGAGATGACCTAGTCTGTCCCCTCATTTGCCAGAGGGTGAGATGCTGTGGAGCAGCCTGGGGATCCTACCCTATGTGCTGTAGAAAGGACACCTTTTGCCTCTGGACTGGACTAGATAACCATGGGAGGCCCCTCCATCTTTGAGATTCTGAGATTTTATGGTGTGACTTTATTCCTTGTTAATCTTGCTTGAATGGGCACAAAGAGGGGCCGTTTGGGGAGGTTAGCCTAAATCATCAGGACCTGAAGTCTAATAAACTGTTTCAAAAATATTCCCATAGCTGTATTTCAGTAGAACTGCCTTCCTAAGTGGTCCAATGCAATTTGTTTTCTGCTTTTTAAACATGATTCTGAGCAGGAGTCCTTAGGCTTCCCCCACCTGTCAAAACAATTCCATGCACAAACAAAGCAAAGAACCCTGCACCGGATAATACCTGACCTTTATAGGAGTTTTTACTGTTTGCAAAGCACTTTGGAGGCATTATCTCCACTGACCTTGTCACCACCCTTTGGGGTAGATAGTACAGTTATTATTCAATCCATTTCACGGAGAAAGACGTTGGGGACTCAGGCTCACTTGTCCAGGGGCCCAGTGCTAATCAATGTCTGAAATGGGACTCAAACTCACATCTCTCCAGAATACAAGTCCAATTACTTTTCCTTCTACCCACATTGCTTCAGCATCGTGTTGCTGCTGGATAAGAAGGTGGTGATGTTGTCAAGGTGGGCACCCTCCAGGAGGAAATTCAGCCCCACCTTGGCTTTGGCAGAGCTCTATGCCCTTGGCTGGATCATTAGAATCTGCATTTTGGCATCTTTTAAGAGAGCTCAGTAAACTGTTATCAGTTAATGATACCTTAGTGTAAGTGGGTTTAACAACACACTTTCTTACAGCTGATAATTATGTAGACGTTTACAGCCATCATCTAATTTGGTTCCTAACCACAATCATATAGGATTAATATCCTCTCCCCCCATACAATAACCTTGTGTTACTAATACCCATTTTACAACACGAGGAAACTGAGGGTCAGGAAAATGAGATGGCTCGACAGGTGGGGCTGGGAGGGGAATCTCTCAACTTATAAATAGAAAGGCTGGGATTTGAGCCGAGTCCTTTCTGGAGTTCCTCACTGTACGTGCTTGTCTCTATGACCTGGAAGATGGGGAGCAAGCACAGCGAAGGGGTTGGGGTCATGGAGAGCCAGACATGACTGAGATGACAACAACAACAAGAAAATCTTAGGGAGTTCAGGATGTTCCCGAGTTCGACTTTAAGAGTTGGGAAGGACCCTTAGAAGTCACCCTACTTTACATCGGAACAAAGTGAGGACCAGAGGGGTTACAATCCAAGAGAAGGAAAGATGGGATTTCAGAGCTAAACAAAAGCTTAAAGCTGGTCAAGTCGAACCTTTTAATTTGAAAAAAGCAAAGCAAGGGAGACAATTCCTGACCAGGGGACTGACTTATTACCCAGGTGGCTTTTGCCATCTTTCTCCACAGAGCTAGTTTGGAAAGGGCACTTAACCGGGGCTGGAAGCCTTGGACCCAAGTACAGGCTCTGCCACTACCTGCCGCTGTCACCTGGAACAGTTTTCTTTCTCTGGTCCTTACTTTTCCCATCTGTAGAATGGGAGGTTAGGTTAGACCAGGAATTCTGAACTTTTTTTTTTTGTCCTAGACCCCTTTGGCAGTCTGGTGAAGGCTATGAACCCTTTTCCTAATCGTGATTTTAAAGAATAAACTCAACTACATGGGATTATAAAGGAAATCAGTTATATAAGTGCCTACTATGTGCTAACATTTACATGGAGCTTTTACATTTGCCAAGCCTTTTACAAATATGATTTTATCCTCACAACAACCCTGAGAGATGTTTTTTGTTTTAGTCATTTCAGTCATGTCTGACTCTCCTTGTCTCCATTTGGAGTTTTCTTGGCAGAGATGCTGAAGGGGTTTGCTGTTTCCTATTCCAGGTCATTTTATAGATGAGGAAACTGAGGAAAACAGGGTGAAGTGACTTCCCCAGGGTCACACAGCTAGGAGGGGTCTGAGGCCAGATTTGAACTCAGGAAGATGAGTCTTCCTGACTCCAGGACTGGGGCTCTGTCCACTGTGCCACCGACCCTGAGAGATAAGTGCTATAATTATTCTTATTTTATAGATGAAGAAACAGAGGCAGATGGAGCTTAAGGGACTTACCCAGGATCACATAGCTCGTAAATGTCTGAGACTGGATTTGAATTCAGGTCTTCCTTACTCCAGGCCCAACACTCCATCAACTGTACCCCCTAGTTACCAGGTTTGGAGACCACTCCCCCAAAACCAAACCAAATAAATAACATGGATCTTGGGGAAAGATCTACTGGACTGAATTGTCTTTGACTCCTTCTACCTCTGAGGCCATACCCCAAGTCCGGAGCTCTCTCCCTCCTCATCTCTGCCTCGCAGCTGCCCTGGCTTCTTTGGGGTCCCAGCTCAAGGTCCCCTTTCTGGGGAAGCCTTCCTTAGGCTCCCTGATGATCATCTCCTGTCTAGCCTGTCTTCATCTTGTTTGTCCATTAGCTGTCTTCATGGTGACGCCCCCCTTAGAGTCAGAGTCCTTCAAGCACAGAGACCATTGGCCTTTCTGTCTTGTCAGGCACACAGGAGGTGCTTTAAAAATGTTAACTAACTCATTGACTGTAACTCTACGATTTCTGGGACCCATTTGAGTTCCAGGATCTGATGGCCCTATGGCCACTGTTGACAAGCTAATCTTTATCAGAATGGTAGTATTATGTTGTGATCTGTTCAGGGAAGAGGGAGCTGGGAAGCTGGTGCAAATCTGTTGGCCTATTACACCCCACTCCCCTCCATGTTCCTTAACCTCCTGGTGAGATTTTATAGGTTGGGTCAAATTTAGACAGCAACAGATCTTTTTTTTAAAGCAGCTTCTGGCCAAACTAAGTGTATCAACAGCCAAGCCTGGCAGTTCTTTGCCCTACCCTACTCTCAGGCTCATGCCAAGACTTCAAGCCCCTGAGCAGACTGCCTCCCCTTATCGGACTGGCAGGCTGCCAGCCTTGAATAACCATCTATTCATGTCTGGGCCGCTGGCGCTCCCCTTGCATCCCAGGGATATCTTTTAAGTAAACATGAGCTGGGTCACAGGCAGAGGAAGGAGAAGGGGAGTGGAGGAAAAACCTTGACATTTCAGTTGGCTGGGCTGCTTAGTGGACACCTGGTATAAACCTTATCTTCTGTGTTTATGAAGGGCTGCACCCCTCCCCCACCTTCTTCCTTTGCCTGTCCAACTGGGTCTGTAAATAGAATTCAAAAGGCATATGATGATGGCTGGAACTTTCTAGGGCATTTACCATTTTTTCCCTTTCCCATCAAGGCAAGAATCATACAATTTAGGAGCAGAAGGGAGCCTAGAACATACACTTTTAGGATATAGAAAGTTAGGGTTGGGAAGAGCTTCAGATTATTGGAATGATGGAGTGTGAAAGAAGGATTATTAGCGTTAGAAGTATACTTAGTATAGTGAATCTGGGAGTGAACAACATAGGATGTTAGGACATATGGGCAGAGACTACTGGATGGTGGGATTAGAAGGGGCCTTATTTCATCTAGTCCAGGGCTCCTGACCTCAGGATCTGTGGATAGATTTCAGGGGAGTTCAGGGACTTGGATGGGAAAAAAGATACATCTTTCTTTTTACTAACCTCTTAACTTAAATTGGGCATGCCCTTCAATTATGAATGTAGGTAATGAACATGATTCTGAGAAAGGGTTCTCTATAGGCTTCAATAGACTCCCAAAAGGATCTATGACCCAAGAAAGGGTAGGAGCCCTTGGCATAGGCTAATCCCCTGATTTTTTTTAAATAAGCAATTGGGGTTAATTAACTTGCTCAAGGTTACATGACCAGTTATTTCTGGGTGTGGTGCTGAGTATCTGAGCCCAGATTCGATCCCAGGTCTCCCAACTCTGGGGCCGGTGCTTTTACTCACTGTGCCACCTGGCCGCCCCTAATTCCCTGATTTTAACAGATGAAGAAATGAGGCCTACCTAGAAAGCTGAAGTGTCTTGTCTATGGAGACATAGGCCATAGAGAGCAGATGTAAGATTTGAACTCGGGTCTTTTAACTGGACTGGGTCCGTCAGACTGTTAATAACAATATCTCTTTTCCTGTAAGTTACAGGCACAAACCTTGCTTGGCCAGCCTCTTCCACTTATCAAGAGTTTTATTTTATTTTTAAAAATTGTTGTCCTTTCCACCATATTTTTCTTTAGTCTTAGTAGTAGTTTTAGGGTGGAGAGGACAGGCTTCTCCTCTCTGCTTTTCCACCAATAAAAATGGACAAATGGTTACCATGTAATTCACTTAAAATAAAAAATCTAAGACCTTAAGAATGCCCCATTCAGAAAGGAGATTCCGGAGCCCTGCTTTAAGCAAATGAATCATTTTTCTCTAGAAGTTGCTCAGGATAAGAATAGATCACATTCCTTTAGTGTTTCAAATCCTAAACTGTTTTCTTTTCAAGAGCCCTGTGAAAGAGAGGGTGAATGGATGGGGTGGGTATGCCCATTTTACAGACGGAGAGGCTGAGGTTCTGTGAAGCTAAAACCTTTCCCAGTCATTCACTGAAAATAAATAAGCAGACAGAAAAAGATAGGACAGATACAGAACGGCAAGGGACCTTGGTGATCTTTTAGCTGGCCCAACCTATACTCTTCAGAAGGCGAGGCAGATAGAGAGGGGGAAAGCATTTGTAGTGGGTCCCACACGTAATCTGAGGCACAGCCAATTTTCAAAACAAGGTGTTGTTTCCCCAGTGACTTGGACCTAAGTGTCTCCCAACTCTGAGAACAAGGAATGTAACACACAGCACCAGCTTGAGTGTGTCACAGAATGAGTACTTTAGATTTGATTTTATTTAAACGTAGGGAACACAATTATTGCTAGACGATTTCATCTTTATTAATTGGCCAATTTGCTTTAAAATACATCTGATCACTGTTATTATCTGCATGGAAACAGTAATTTGGGTTTATGCTAGCCTACTATTAGCACCCCTATGTAAGACACAAGGACAATGCTTTAAAAAACATGATTTATAAAACAGGGGCTTTCATTTTAATTCTGTTTTGGGGGTTGTTTATTGCTGTTCTCCTCACTGCAGGTTTCCAAGCAGAGATTGGATGATGGATTGGAGGTGCTGTTGGGGAAGGGGCTACCATAGGTGTTCAGGACTAGGCTAGGCTGGGTGGCCTCTGAAGTTCCTTCCAATTGTGAATTTCTCAGGTAACAAGATTGGGGGACATTCCCCAATGTTCCAAATAGCATCAATCAGTTGGCCATTATTAGCATGATACAATGGAAAAAAAAGTGGGCTGAGCATCCAGGAGCCCTGGGTTCTGGGGCTTTGGAGAAGCCCCGAGCCTTCTCTGAGCTCAGTAAATAAGTGGGTTGGACTCCCAAGTGTGCCAAGGCCCCTTCTGGCTTGGAGAGCTATAATTCATCTTTCAGTCCACAGTAAGCCATGCCCTGGCAGAGTCTGTCATAGCTCAGCCGGCAAGGGCAGGGTTTGGCCCTTGAGGAGCTGGGAGCTGGGGCAGATAAGGAGTGTTCCTTTAAGAAAGCATGGCTTCACACAGCAAAACACCAGGCTCTCCAGTTCCCAGAGGAAGTCCAGGGGGCCAAAATTCTTCCACCCACTAAGGAAGGGGGAGGTGTTGCCAAGTCCTGTTGACACATCGGGATGCAGCCAGTGGGTTCTGCTGGCTCCCTTCCCCCTCCTTCTCCCTGATGCTCAGGGAGCCCCCTCCCACTTCCTAATGGATCATAGCTTACATTGGGGGAGGAAGGAGGTATTGGAAAGAGTTCTGCCTTGGGAATGAGGGGCCCTGGGTTCAAATTCTGCCAGAGTCATGACACCTTGGACAAATCACAACCTTTCTGGGCCTCAGTTTCCTCTTCTGTAAAATTAGCTTAATGACCTCTTTGGTCCTTTCCTGTGCCATCTTTATTTTCCTAGAATTCTATACTGTCACAAAGTACTGTAACATCCATGACCTCATCCAGGCCTCGCAACAGCTCTGTGGGGGCAGGAATGGATATCTCCAGTTCATTATTTAGTCTTGGAAGAGATCTCAGAGGCCATGGAGGCTACCTGCTCAAAATCCATACCCACTCTACCAAGTGGCCTCTGAGAGCTATACTTAGAGCTAATTTGTGGTTAGCATGCCCTGGCGCAGGTCAGTGTGAAAAGCAAATATGATACCCCCATTTTATAGATGGGAAAACTGAGCCCCAGAGAGAAGTGAGTGCAGTAAGGCCACCCAGTTTAACAAACACAGGAGCTGAGATTTGAAGCCATTTCTTTCATGACACCAAATTCAGTGCTCACATCATACACCCTACTGACTTCTGCAGAAGGAGCAACACAGGCAGGGAAAGCCACCATGTTCGTAGGTGAGGGACTGGGCATCCTTCTTGTTGTCTTCCCTTTCCCCTCTTTCTCCTCCTCCTCTTCCTCTTTCCTGGTCTCTCCAATTTCCCCTCTAGTCATCCTCAGTTAAAAATAACCTTTCATCACTTTCTCCTCCCAACAACCCAGGCCTTTCCATCAGTAAGAGCTGCAAATTACCTGGATGCCCAGTGAGATGATCAGATGAGATAAAATGCGAAAATTGCTTTGCAAAGCATAAACATGATATACACTTAAATTATTATTATTTAGAAAGAGCCCTGGATGGGGTGGGTTATCAGATGACCTCTGAGGTCCCTTCTAATCGTGAGATTTGGGGATATGATGATCCTGGGACCTGGAATAAAGCCCTACCCGGTCACTTTTCCCTAAGATTCACATAACCTTTCAATGGCCTGGGTAGCTCCCAAAGACTGTGAATTAGTTCCACAGAGCAGGTGCCAAGGATGGAGTTCCTGGCACCCCTGAAATCCCAGGTCCAGACAAACAGATAAGTAAAGATACAATAGAAATAACCAAACCCATCCTGTGGGTTCCTGGGAGGCTCAGAGTGAAATCAGGGCTGCAAATACTTCCTAAATGTCTGCTAGGTTCATATACTAATCACTTCCCTCTCTCTAAGGCCCCTCCTTGCTCTAAAAGTCTGAGTCCTGACATTCTATGTTCTAATAGGCCTTCCAGTTCTAACATTCTCTGTTCTAAAGTCCCTTCCACCTTGGACATACTATATTCTTTTTTTCTCCCTTTAAATTTGAAGTATTACTTGGAAATGTTTATTTGAGTCTTACAATACACAAAATAAACTGATTTACCATTTAGACATCAAATCACTATTTCTAAGTAGGACTTTATAAAAAAAATTCTCCCAATTCCATGCTAAAGCAATTTTTAACATTTTAAAAAAGTCTTGAGTTTCAAATTCTACCCCTCCAGTCTTCACTTCCCTTCCCTCTCCTTGATATGGTAAGCAATTCAATACAAGTTTTACATGTGCCATCATGTGAAGCATTTCCATATTAGTCATTTTGTATAAGAAGGCTTGAAAAGAAAGGAAGAAAAATATCATGCTTCATTCAGTATTCAGATAGTTATCAGTTCGTTCCCTGGAGGCAGATAGGTTGCTTTATCATTAGTCCTTTGGGATTGTCTTGGATCACTGTATTGCTGAGAATAGATAAGTCATTCACACATCTTCATTAAACAGCATGGCTGTTTTTCTGCACCGTGTTTTGGTTCTTCTTGCTTCACTTTGCATCAGTTCATGTAAATCTTTCCAGGTTTTTTTTAACCATCCTTTGTCTTTTTTTTTTAATACAACATGAAATATTTTTTTTTTAAATTAAAGCAAGAAGGTAGTGTTTATAAGTTCAAGTAGATGAAATCTACTTGTTACTAAAAGAAAAGAAAACCATTTGCTGGAGGAAAAATTTTTGTTTATAGGGCTCATCCGGGGAGGGGATAGTCATTCTGTATTCCTAGCTGAGCAGGAAGGAGTGTCCAGAAAACCAGGAGTTACTCAATCAAGCTGAGATCTGACCATGATATTCAATGGTTGACCCAGCTCTTGGAAGCAGAGGCCAGGCTTGACCAATGGGATGCAGAAGAATGATTTGCTGTTGTCAGGATGAGTCGGCAGAGCTGGAAGCATCAGGTGACGTGACCTTCATCCGGACACTGGGCAGCAACTAGCCAGAACTTCAAAATGGGGGCATTGAAGGGGTAATCTTTGTGAGAAGCAGCACCGGTTAAGGCGTACACTCTCCAGTCAGGATTAAAGATGAGTTTGGTTGACGTCTCCTCATCAGTCAACTCAAAATCAAACACCTGAAAGTTCTCAGCAATCCGAGATGGGGTGATCGACTTAGGGATTGTGATACACTTTTCTCTGTATGTGGAACCTTATCAGAACCTGTGCTGTGGTTTTTTTGGTGCTTTGCTGGAATGACCACGATCCTGGGGTCATTCAAGAGAGAAGGGTCCTTTGGCTTGGCCCATGGCCGATCTGGAGAACTGTAGGGGAGTGTAGGCTGTCGCCACAATGCCCTTGGACCAGCAATATTCCATCAACTTCTCCTGGCTGAGATAGGGATGGCACTCGATCTGGTTAGCTGCTGGCTCATACTTCAGTCCCGGCTTGGCCAAGAGCTTCTCAATCTGGTCGTGGTTGAAATTGGAGATCCCAATGGCTTTCACCAGTCCTGCATCCACCAACTCTTCCATGGCCATCCATGTATTCAAAAAGTTTGTGTTACTGGGAATCACGTTGCCCTTGTCATCCAATGGGAAAAGATCTTGTCCAGCCTTAAATCCTGTAGGCCAATGAACAAGGTAGAGATCCAACTAATCCAGCTTCAAGTCACTCAGAGTGTTTTGGCAGGCTGACTTGACCAAGCTTTTCTCATGGTCTGTGCACCAAAGCTTGCTGACAATGAAAAGGTCTTCCCGCTTGACGACATTCACCTTGATCTTGACTTGGATGGCCTCACCTACTTCCTTCTCATTCTGGTAGACGTGGGCACAGTCAATGTGGCGGTATCCAACATCGATAGCAGGCTTCACAGAATCAGCCACTTTGCCTGGAGGGGGCTTCCAAGAGCCCAGGCCCATGATGGGCATCTTCGCTTTGTTCCTCATCACAAGGAAGGTAGCCATGATGATCCGGCCTTGCAGAAGAGGGCCTCAACAACACACGCAAGCAGACACCACAAGCAGACCCGCCTCTTGTCGTTTCTTACAGCACAATAGCATTCCATCATTATCATATACCACAGCGTGTTAGCCATTCCCCAGTGGATGGACATCTCAATTTTCAATTCGTTGCCACCACAAAAAGAGCTGCTAGAAATATCTTTGTACAAATGGGTTTTCCTTCCCCCCACTTTTTTGAGGACATTTTGTATTCTGAGGTCAGCTTCCCCCCTCTGATATTCTTATGGTCTAAGACCCCGTCCAGCTCTGACATTTTGTGTTCTGAGCTCTAACAATGTGCTCTAAACGTCTTCAGTTTTCATAGTCAAGGCTCTAACCTCCCTTCTAGCCCTGATATTTCGGTCCCTTTTAATTCCAACATTCCGTGTTCTAAGGTCTCTTCCTGCCCTAACCACCTCTGACTCTGCCATTACTCAAGGCACACTGCATCTGGGGACTCTGCCTCTGATTTCCACCCACTTTTCTAAAGTCCCGGACTCATGAACCCTCCCCAGTTGCTGAGCCCTAACTGGCTCCCTGGTCATGGGGCAGTCCTGGGGGGTGATGCGGGCAGCCAGCCAGCTGTGCAGCGTCAGCCCCTGAGGAGGGCAGGGACCAGCTGGCCGCCCCTTCTCTTTCGACCCATATATGGCCAGCACTGCAGCCATTTCCTGCTGAATTGTTCCTCCAGGCTGGAGTCGAACTGGTTTCAGAGTCTGCAGCAGCCAGGAGCAGGACAAACCTGGGCAGAAAGGAGTGCTCTGGGAGCTGTCCCAACAGATAGCGGGGCAACTCCCTTAGTGTGTGCCGCCCACTCACCCACCCACCCACGCTGGGAAATAGGCCTGCCCTGAAAATCCCATCCTCTCTACCCCAGGGCAGGATGGAGGTGGGGTATGGGAGGGGGGGAGTAGAGTCCAGGGTGGGGGGTGCTCCTCAACATTCCCAGATCATTTGTTTATCAGAGAAAAATGGTCATGTGAACAGGCTGCCCCATCCCCTGGGCTGGGCCTCTGTGGTATCAGAAACAAGACGTGGGGGCAACTGGGGGACTGGGTTCCCCCTAAAAACAATGACAAAAGCATACTGAGCTGCTATTAGTCCCAGTATTTAAACACTGATTTAAGTGTGGCCTGTCCTGGAGTGGGTTATGGCATGGCAGAATTGAGCATAAGGGATATGAGGGGCTCAGGGATGCCCCCAGGAGAGTTTAGGGGTCTAAGGATATCTCTAGGGATCACAGGAAAATCAGGGATAGCTAGAGAGACAGAGAAGAAGAAGAAGAAGAAGAAGAAGAAGAAGAAGAAGAAGAAGAAGAAGAAGAAGAAGAAGAAGAAGAAGAAGAAGAAGAAG
>NW_027185852.1:17109120-17113053 GCF_028583685.1 Petaurus breviceps papuanus | reverse complement strand
GTTAAATGACTTGCACAGAATCACATAATGAATGTTTGAGGCAGATTTTGAACTGGGGTCTTCCTGACAAGCCCATCTCTCTATCTATGATGGCGCCCAGCTGCGTCTCTACCCCTGCATTTAGATTGCTTCACTGTGTGACGTTCACTTGCCTTTCTAGTCTTAATTGTGTGTTCTTGCCCTTCATGTACTCTCTATTTTAGTCAAAATGGGCCCCCAGCTGTTCCCCATAAGGACATCCAGCCTCTGCCCTTTCCTCCTTGGTCCTCCTCCTCTTCCTCCCCTTCCTCTTCTCTTTCTCTTCTTCCCCTTTCTCACCCTTTTTCTTCTTCCTCCTCCTCCCTCTCCTCTTCTTCCCCTTCTTCTTCTCTTCCTCCTTCCCTTTCTCCTCTTTCCTCTTCCTCCTCCTCCTCTGTGTAATCCTGGTACAACTGGGATGGGTACTCAAGCTCCTGTAAGGGCAGGAATGATTTCCCCATTGTCATTATACCTTCAGGACCCAGCATGAGGTCTTACAGGGAGAGACCAGTAGTACATGTTGAGTTGAATTTAATTGAATTGAAGTTGGAAGACTCATGTGTGCATTGGACTGGGTAAGAAGGGATTATCCCTGGGGAGCTGTGGTGGGTGGGTGTCTGTCTGGAAGGAGCCTGCTGGGCCAAGTGGCTGAGGAAGGGGAGGTGGGGCACCTCAGTTCTGGAGGGCAGCAGAGGGTGGGTCATCTGGATGCCCGACTGGACAAGCCCTTTGAGTTATGTGGTCTAAGTCCTTTTCCCCTCCTTTTCCCCCTAAGAAACCTCTCTTGAGCAACCCCTAGCAGAGGTCACCCAGCCCTCTGTTTGGTTTCCTGTAGTGACAGGGAGCTCACTACTTAATGACTAGAGTTTTTGTGTGTGAGTCTTCCCAGACTAGGGTGGACCATGACACAGGAAGGACTGTCTGGATGTCAAGTTGCTCTGGGCCAAGGAAAGGGAGGGGAAGGGTCAAGTTCAGGGCAAATGGAGGCCAGGACTAGCTCCTCACCAGTTCAGGTGAGCCCACAATTGAGAGAGGAGACAGGTTGTGGGTGGAGTGCTGATTCCAGCTTTGATAAGTGGGTGGGGTTGGACAGTGTCAGGGCGGGGAAGAAGTCTGACTGGAAGCAGGGTCCAGTGAGCGTCCACAGCCAGGCCTTGGGACATGTGGCTACTTAATGGGGTGTCTGGGTCCTCTCCTGGCTGGTCAACCTGCGCTTTTGGCAAGGGGCTCATCCTCTGGCAGCTTAAAGTTCTGTTGTCTCAGATGGCATCTGATCCAGGGAGCAGGGAGAAGCTTGGGAGGCAAACAGAGGGCTATTCAATGGAATTCAATTTAATTCAGCCAGCCCACAAGGAGCTGACATTCTGCTTTTTTTGGAGGGTAGGGTGGGGGGGGAGGTATACAGAGATATAAATATGACATATACATAAATGCGTACACATACATGTATATAATATACATATATATGTTCATATACACACAAACATACGTACATTGTGTTGTGCAATAGATAGGGCACTGGGCCTGGAGTCAGGAAGACCTGAGTTCAAATCCAGACTCAGACACTTGCTAGCTGTGTGTCCTTGGGCAAGTCACTTCACCCTGTTTGCCTCAGTTTCCTTATCTGTCAAATGAGCTGAAGAAGGAAAGGACAAACCTCTCCAGTGTCTTTACTGAGAAAATCCCCAGTGGGGTCAGGAAGAGTTGGACATGACTGAAACAACTGAACACCAACAAAGGGAGAAGAATGCAGGATTTGGAGTCAGAAAACCTCGGTTCAGATCTAGGCTGTGTGACTCTAGGCTTGTCACTTAACTTCTCCAAGCCTCAGTTTCCTCATCTGAATAAGAGGGTTGGACTAAAGGACCTGTAAGGTCCCTTCCAGGCCCAGAGCTCTGCACTTGTGGTTTCTGCTGTCATTGATAACATCCATCTGAATTTATGCTGATTTCTACCTATTCATGCCCACACTCCCATAAGTTTGCCCCCAGGGGCCCACCCAGCTTAGGTGTCTTCCTCAGTTTCTCTGAACATTAAATGTCCAGGCACACTTTGACTTTCAACCAGTCGTCTTTCATTTGTGCTGTGTAACCAGCCCATTTTGTTTTTCACTTATTTCTTTGATAGCGAACTTTATTCTGCTTTACCTGCATCGTAATGGGTCATAGGCTGCTCTCCCCCTGCCTTCGTTGCCTTTCTGGGTGATACCAATCTTCAGTCCTTTACAGACTGAAAAGCTCCATGTCTGGAAGTCCTAAAGCAACATGGAAAGAATATGGGTATTACAAAAGATGGACTTTTACCCCCCAGGAAGAAGCTTGGGGTCATTAAAAGAAACTGTCGTTTCCCAAAGGCTTTTTCCCTTTTTCCTGTCCAATTCCAGGCCCAACTTGTCTATGTTGCAGTGTTTATCCAACATTTAATTACTGAATGGGCTTGAAAAACCATCTGCCCAATGGCATATCCCACTCTGAGCAACAGGCATTCTTTATTCATTTTATTTTTCCTGGGTGGATAGTTAGGCCCAGCTCTTTGGAGTGGTTCTGGATCTCATTCTGGGGCTTGAGGCCATCAGCACAACAATACTCTCTGCAATAAAGAGGGACTTGCTCAGTCGTTTTTCAGCTGTGTCCAACTCTCTGTGTCTAAACTCATTTGGGATTTTCTTGGCAAAGATACTGGAGTGGTTGCCATTTACTTCTCCTTCTCATTTGACAAATGAGGAAACTGAGGCAAACAGGGATAAGTGACTTGCCTAGGGTCATACAGCTAGTGAGTGTCTGAGACCAGGTTTGAACTCAATAAAGATGAACTCTCCTGATTCCAGGCCTGGCACTCTATCCATGAGGACTATACCAATCACAGGGATTCCCTGTTCAGTTGGAATTTCATCCATGACAGTAGTAAACACACCTTTAACCAGCATCCCATTCATATCCCTGTTTTACGTGTTGCCTCCTATGAATGATCTTTGGACAAGGTTGTCTCTGGCGTATCTTTTGAGGAATCTTAAATAACTTTGATGTACACATGAGCCATCTTACTGAAAGGCAGTGTCTTATTCTATTGGATCAAATGTGTATGTTTTTAATTGTAAAAAATAATAAATATGATGGAATTTTAGATGCAGATGGACAGTGGGCCAGGCCCCAAATTGAAAAGGAGAAAGAGAGAAGTCTGGAACTCGAAGATTTTTTTATGGACCTTAAGTTTCGCAGGAAAATAAAAGTTTATCTTTTTATTACAAGTATTTCATGAGTGCTGCTGAATGACACTGAGATCTTGGACACTGATGCTTTTGAAAAGCTCGAGATGAAAGTCACATAGAAGACAATGGAATGGTGCATGGTGAGAGGGAGCGAGCTGCACCACATACCCAAAAGGCATCCAAAGAAGAGGAGTTAAGGATGTCATTGAGCAATTCTATGATAGAAGGAGAAGAGGGAGTGGTCACTTGGGGAAAGCGAGGGACGACAGGCTGATGGATACCCAGAGGGCTCCACTAGTGCCCTTGTGGAGACATTGGGAGGAAGCGAGGAAATCCTCCACCATGTGGGGTGTATACCTTCGGGCAAAGTTTGGGAAGATATCGATGAGAGTCCCACAGGATGAGTAGGCAGCCGTTGGTAGTAATGTTATAGGAGAGAATTTCTAAAACTGATAAGACCACAGATCCATTTGAGCACTCAACAATGGGATCTTATATTCTCTACATCTTTCAGTCAACTGTGTGATGTTAAAGATACGGTCTATCATTTATTAAACCCTAGACTAATCTTCGTGTCTTCTGTGTTTAGCACAGTGTTTGGCACATAATAAGTACTTAATAAATATTCTATTCACTCACCCATCCACCCATCCATCTATCCATCCATCCATCCATCCATCCATCCATCCATCCATCCATCCATCCAT
>NW_027185852.1:17063553-17109020 GCF_028583685.1 Petaurus breviceps papuanus | reverse complement strand
AGCTATCTATATCATTGATTTCTCTAGATTATTCTCATAAATAATTTATTTAAAGGGTAAAGTAAGTATATAGGTTGATAGTTATTGATGCCCCCTTGGTTGTCTTTGAGGGTAGGGAGGAATAGAGTTCAAGATTTTCCCAGGATTTTGACATTTTCCCATACTTCAGATACTTTGAATATCACCCCCTCGCCCCAATACCCTCACATCTAGGTCACCTCCAATATGTTTCTCTGCTTTGTTAATCTATCTTTTCCCATTTTGGTTCTCTTGAATACCATTCATATTTCTTCTCTAAGTGCACTAGGGACAGTGATATGAGAGTCTCAGTGTGGAGGTCTTATTGTCCTTGGGAAGAAAATAGAAGTTTGTTCTAAAAATCCTTGCAGAGCTGTTCAATCTTTTGTCTTTTTCTTGTCCTTCATCCTTAAACGTCCTCAGGATAAATTGGCCTTGGGAGACTCTTTAAACTGGCTTTCCCCTCCACAATTTCTCTGTTTTATGAAGCTCCTCCGAATGGTCTTTTCCCACATGGCTTTAAGCATACAAGCACAAGCGAGCATATAGTACAAAGGGCTGTTGCTATTGGTTGTCATATCTCTCTTCTTGACCAAGAAGCCAAGTGTTTGCTGACCACCATGGTTTTTATAATATTTTGGTGTCCTAATTTTTAAAATTGATTGGATCTGGTTACATTCATTTGGCAAAATGGCAAAGTAGATAAAGAGCCAACTTTGTAGGAAGAAGACTTGACTTCAAGTTTGACTATGTAACCATGGGTAACTGATTTAACCTCTCAGTGCTTTGGTCAACTCTCTAAAATTGTAAATTGCAGAGAAGATGGTCATCTTCATTGATGGAAGGAGTTTTCTCACTAGACAATTTCCTATACAAGTAAAATCACTGGTCCAGTCCTTATTACTCTAAATTCAGCCTAAAATAATTGTACTAAGTGTTCATGTCCTTGGATTGGTCCACATCCCATTTCCCCAAACTCAATAAATACTTTAAAATGACCAGGTTTGAGTTGTTTTAATTGCATGTTGCATGCCCCCCCCCCATTTTTATTCTTTCTTCCAGCTTTATATTTCTTTTGATCATTGCTCTACCAAGTTGGGGGTCTGACTGTACACAGGCAGCTGACACAGAAATGACTCCCACATCATTGATGAGTCATTTCCTGACTGTTAAAATATAGTCAATTGCATTTTAAAAATTGTATTACTAGTACTCACCAGGGCCAGTATCTTCTAATTCTTTTCTTGAAGGAAATACTTGTGAAGTATGGATCAAATCAACAAATACTTATTAAGCACCTACTGGACACTGTGCTAAGCATCTAGGGAACCAAATACAAGCGAAAAGAAAGCCAATCCCTGCCCTCAAGGAACTTAGATTCTAATGGGGGAAGACCACACCCAAAAGGGAGCTGAAAAGTAGGGGAACCACTGGAGAAGGAGGAAGGTACCTACAAGAGAGACAAAATAGAGTCCAGAGAGTTAGGAGTGGGGTATGAGAGCAATGGAAGACATGCCTGGCCAAGGTGCTTTCCTTAAAATGGAGATTCTGGGAAGAATCAGGAAATCAGAGGAAGGGCTGCAGGGTATGAGACTGGGGTGAGCCTTCTCAATGGCTATGCCAATAGAGCTCAAAACCTTGCTGATCCCACCAAGATGGGAAAATTCTGAGTATGGACAGATGACAAGTTTTATATCTATTTTCTGAAAAACAATCAAGCTGACAATGGACCCACAATGTGAAGATTTTTCTGCTTCAGCAGCCCTTAAATATTACTAGAATGTGGAGAATTGCCATCTACACCAGGGAAGAGAGTGTACATACTGATGAAATCATTGGTACTTGAAGTATTACATTGGCATCCTCAGCTATTTTGGACACTGTATCTATCACAGGACTGTCCCATTAGCCTTATCTATGGCTGCTCTTCTTCCTGTTATCTATACATGTCTTCTAAAAACCATGGTTGGTGACTAGTTGTGCATGGCCAGTGCCACTGACCTTCTGGTTGTTCAATGAACAAGCTCCTCCACCTCTCTCCTCCTGGCACTTCTGTCCCCCATGCCTGGAAGGCTCTCCCTCCTCCACTCCAACTATTGACATTCCTGGCTTCTTTTAAAATCTCATCTTCTACAGGAAGACTTCCCCATCCCCTCTTAATTCTAGTGACTTCCCCCTTTAATTTCGTCCTATTGATTCTACGTATAATTTGTTGTACATATTTGTTTGCTTATTATCTACCCTGTTAGATTGTGACCTTGAGAGCAGGGACTGTCTTTTGCCTCTTTTTGAATTCTCAGTGCTTAGCACAGTGTAGGCACTTAAGCCCTTGATGACAGTTTAATCTCAGGTCCTATGATGTCAACTTAAACATAAGATTCTTTGTGCAGTAGAAAGAGTCCTGTACTGAAAATCAGGAGACCTGTGGGAAGTCACTTCTCTACAATTCAGTTTCTTCTTTATTAAAATTAAGGGGTTGAAATGATGCTCTCCAAGGTGCCTTCTAGGTCAAACACTCTATGTTCTTATGTTTTAATGGGTTCCTCCCAGTTCTAACTTTCTGTGTTCTCAAAGATCTTCCAAATCTGATGTTCCATTTTATGCTAGCTTCCTGCTTTGTCTTTTTTTCTGTTGGTCTCTTTCTAGCTTTTACACTCCATGTTCTATGTTTTAACATTCTGTGTTCTCATGTTCCTTCCACTTCTAGTAGTCTGTTTTCTCTGGTACTCTATGTTCTAATTTTCTATGCTTTAAGGTCCCCCTCAGCACTGACATTCTATGAACTAAAGTTCTGTATTCTGGGGTCCTTTTCTAGCTCTGGCTTTTCATGTCCTCTGTTCTCACACTCCATGTTTTCAGGGTCCCTACAGCTATAACATTGTACACTCTAATATTTTCTATTGAAAACTAACTCTAACTCACATCCTTTGTTCTATGTTCTAAGGTCCCTCAGAGTCTTAACATTTTCAAATTCTTTCTCCTGTAAATAGAGGACTCTCATTGTTGGGTCAGCAACTCTAGGGTCAGCAGAGACTATAATCTAGAAGGAACCCACCCGTTGGTGACGGTGATTTAGGGCTAAAGGATCAACTGTTTACTGCTGTGAACCCCAAACAAATGGACTGTGGTACTGTCTTGTCAGGACTGGAAAGGATTTGAAGAAAATGTTCATTCAGATGTTATTGGTCATTATTCCTCAGTAACTAGAGACAAAACTGCATTGATTGGACTAACAAATGACCCCTCTGTAGTCTCCACCAGCCTTGGTCTTCATCTTAGCAGCTGCCCAACCCCCAAGGTAGGTTGAATGTGTAAATACTTAGCCCTGGTCAGATTCTTTTATCCCTATGGTGCCTTGAACTTTTCAAAAGGCTTCAATATGGGACTGTTCATTATAGACTAACAGCATTTTAAGGTGAGTGGGGAATGTATTATTATCTCCATTTTACAGATTTTTTTAAAAAGAAGATACACAGAGCTTTAAGGACTTGCTCAGATCATTCAACCGGTTGGTGGCAGTGGAGTGGTTGGAATAACAGGAAAAAAAAAAACAAAAAACAAACCAATGACAAATGATGATACCCCATTTCTTCTCCCCATTTTCATCTTCTTTATCTTTGGACAATCCCAGAATTTGTCAGGAGCCTTGCTAGCCTTTATCCAGCTCAAGAACTGGGGGGGGGGAGTGTATAGACAGAGGAGACAGAAGCCTTGTTAGAATGTTGGCCTCAGGAAGACTTAAATTCAAATTTCATCCCAGATACTTGCAAACTGGGTGATTCAGTGTCAATCTCTTGATTTCTTTTAGTTTTGGTGTGCCAACATTTAAAATGAAGAAAATAGTGTCTATGATATCTATACCACAGAGCTGTTTTGAGTATCAAATAACATGTATGTGAACTGCTTTGATAGAAATATGTCATCATCATAATCTTTTTGACACAACCTTGGGCAATTTACTTTACCTTATAGTTTTAAAATTATATGATTCTTTGATGGACTCATCCATAAGTGTTTGTCTTAACCATTAAGTAGTTTGGATTGAAAAAGGGCAAATTGACTGCTCTGGTGTTTTTTAAAGGCTGTGGATATTAATCCTGGCTCCAGTTTCTAATACTGTTCAATGACCTCTAAGATTCTTGGGGAAGTCACAACCCCTCTGGGCCTCAGGTCCTACTGTGAAAAAGATCTGTGAGTTTTAATGGACCACAAGCTTAGGAAGTATAAGTAGAATGAAATGGCAATTAAAGAGTTAATACTGTCTTGGTCAGACTCCATGCAGAGGACTGGCTTCTGTTTTGTACATCACATTTTAGGAAGGACATTGGCTTGATGGTGCAGGTCTGGGAGAGGGCAGTTGGGATGGTGAGGACACTAGCAGAAGGGAAAATGTGGGTGGGGCACAATGGCAGCCTTCACATCTCTGAGGCATTGTCCAAAGAAGAAAGGATTAGGGTCACAGGAATAGAGCTTTAGAGCTGGAAGGTCATCTGGCAATTAGGGGGCACCAGAGTGCACAGACCACTTGGCCTAGAGTCAAGAAGACCTGAATTCAAATCTAGTCTCAGACACTTACGAGCTGAGTGACCCTGGGCAAGTCATTTAACCCCTGTCTGGCTCTGTTTCCTTAACTATAAAATGGGGATATTAAGAGCATGTACCTCTCAGGGCCATCATGAGATTTGTAAAACTCTTAAAATAGTGCCTGACATGTAGGAGGCACTTAATAACTGCTTGCTTTCTCCTTCCTTCTTTCTTTCCTTGCTTCTTTCCATCCTCCCTTCTTTTCTTCCTTCTCTTCTCCCTGGTCTCTTGTCCCTGTCTTCCTCCCTCCCTCCCTCCCTCCCTCCCTCCCTCCCTCCCTTCCTCCCTCCTTCCTTCCTTCCTTCCTTCCTTCCTCCCTTCCTTTCTCCCTCCCTTCCTCCCTTCCTTCCCTCTTTCCTTCCTCCCTCCCTCCCTTCCTTCTGCCCCCAACATTCTCTGATCTAAGTTCCTTTCTACCTCTGACATTATGTTCTAAAGTCTCTCAGCTATAGCAATCCTTTGTGCCATGGCTTTTTTTCCATCTCAGACATTCCAGTCCCTTTCTGCTTAGAATATTCAGGTTTCAAAGCATCTTTTCCCTCTGATAGTCTTTGTTGGATGTTCTATGATCTTGTACTCTGAGGGTCCTTCCAGCTAGAGCATTCTATGCTTTATGCTCTGACATTCTATGTTCTCAGGTCCTTTCCAGCTCTGACATTGTATGGTTCTAATCTAGCTACAAATTTTGTGAGTACAACAAGGTATGATCTGTGATTGTGAAGATGAAGAAAGAAACTAGATTTTGGGACACTCTGTCAGGGTTTTTATTAGATGGCACTACTTTTTCTTATATGTGTTTGGGAGATTTTTTTCCTTTAGAAGGATCAGAAAGTACCATATTAATTTATTAAGCTTTGATACCTGACTTTTGCAAAGCAGATGTGAAAACCATACTCAAATCTAAAAGCCTAATCAATATATTGGAAAATTCTTTCTCTGTGTTTCAGGAGTATTATTGATTTCAAAAACAAAAAACATATTTCTGCTAATCAAAAATATAATAATTCTCACTGGTATTAGTCAGACACAACATGGGCATATTCATTCCATTTGCCATTAAGGGAAAGAGAAAGAAAGGAAAAATGAGAGAGAGAAAAGGAGAGGGAAGAACTGGGGAAGAAAAGGGAAAAATGCAAAGGAAAGTGTCTGGGTCCAGAGACCACTGATTGCTATTCTCTCTCAGTTTTTGATGTAGGTACACCTAAGAGAATGAGGAAGGTTCCAAAAGGTGCTGAGTCCCAAAATTGGAATAGGGACATTGTTAGGCATCTCTTTAAAGAATCATAGAACAATGAATGTCATATCTAGGTTTGAAAGAACCCTCCTACCCCATTTTATAGATAAGGAAGCCAAGACTCAGAGATTTAAGTGATTTTCCCTAGGTCACAGGAAGTAAGCGTCAGTGGCAGAATATGAACCCAGGACTGTGGAGTCAGTGGTCCAGTTTGTAGTTGCCACTATTGTGACACAGAGCTCATTGTCCAGCTTTTTGGAGTATTCTGTGCTTTAGACTTTAGGCAGTTTGCAACACAACCTGATGTGAAGGATGAGAGAGAGACAGAGAGAGAGAGAGAGAGAGAGACAGAGAGAGAGAGAGAGAGAGAGAGACAGAGAGAGAGGATAAAAAGGGGAAAGAAGTAGGGAGATCCAAAATAAGTGACAGGGGGACAGGGGGACTGGGGTCCCCCAAGATATGAAGGAGGAAAGGCATTAATTTAAGCTTGCCACAGAATTAAGGGGAGCCACGAGGGTCTCATTTAGGGCTCCAGAACCACCTGAGGTCCATGATTGGCTCAGTCTCCAATGCTGGCTGACAAGTCACTTTGCTCCCAGGTTCCTGGGCTGTAAGAGGTTCGGGACAGCTTGACTTCAGGGCCAGCTCCTCAGAGGATGCTGGGTCATCACAAGCATTGCCAGCAGGACTTTTGTCCTGCCACTGGACTCCAGTGATTATGCAGGAGAGAGCAAGGCTGACGACTTTTCAGGGCTCTGCCTCATGCGCAAGCTGAGACATCACCCTCCTGATGTCATTGGTTCTCTACCGAAGGCCGAACAACAGCAAAGGATGGGATGAGTCAGATGTGAACCCCGGCTATTGAACTTCTTGTTACAGGCCCCACTTTCACCAGGCACTCCCCTGTGTTCCAAGATTCCTAGATATACTTTTTTTTTTTTCCTGTTTGGACTTTACAAAGCTTCCTGGTGGGTAGTTTTAGTCATACTGGCAAGCAGCTTGTTGCAGTGTGTTGTGAAGATGGAGATCACGAGTTGTTCTGCTGTTGAAAGAGAAAAAGAGAAAAAAAAAGAAGAGAAAGAAAGTGATTTTAGAAATCCAAGTGAGGCTGAAACTCAGAGTTCCATCTCCAAGTGTTTTGTATTTCTCGGATTTGGCATGCGAGGGCATGGGTGTGGCTGCCGTTGCTCAGCCTCAGTTTCCTTCTCTGTAAAATGTGTTTGTGTGTGTATGGTTGGACTAAATGACTTCAAAGAGGCCTCGAAATCCGTGCCTTTATATTCTCTTCTCCCTATCTTTTCTCTTAGAATTTCCCCAGAGAGGTGGCACACTGAGCCTCATTTCCCCTTTTTTGTCAGTGGGGATGACAGCCTTGGTGTTCCTCATGCTCCCCCCTCCCCCTTGGCATGAAGAAAGACCATCATAAGCTGCAAAGCACAATTGGAGAGTTCTGACCAGAGGCAGGTCATGCTAAGGGCCAGGTGGCAGTAAATCTGAAGATCTTGATAGATGCTCAAAGGAAGGAGACGCCACTTTTTGGCTGAATGGGTCAGCGAGGATTTCCTGGAGCAGTTAGTAGGTTCATCTTGAGGGAGGCCTCAGTTCTGGCTACACAAAGTTGGTGGGAGTCATTGGGCAGGGGGAATACAGCCCATGTGTTGAGGCAGGAAAGAGCAAGCTGTAGACTGAACATGGCGAGGGGGCCCATTTGGCACAGAGGGCAATAAGACAATAGGAGACAAGGGCAGGGGAGAGGTGGAGGGCTTTGAAGGCCAAGCCAAGGAAGCTGGACTTCATTCCAGAGGCAATGGGGACTCACTAAGAATCTGAGAATGAATGAGCTCCTTGACCAAGGCGCCTCCTCTCCCATCACTGTTCCTCTGCACCGTTGTCCTTCGTGCCTGGAACGTGCTCCTCCTCCTCTGCATTTTAGAATCCCCTTCGTCCTTCAAAGCTCAGCCCAAAGCTCACATGCTGCAGCAGCACTTTCCTGCTTCCTCAGCATCTGCCTTTTCCTTTGGGATTGTCTTCCATTTACCCTGCATAAATCTGTGCATACCTGGTGCTTGTGTGTTGTCTCTCCTATGAGAATGTAAGTTCCTTGAGGGCAGGGGCTGTTCTTGCTTTTATTTGTATCTCCATAACTTAGAACCATGTTTACTAAATGCTTGTTGATTGATTCTACCTGTGTGTAGGATGATTCGAAGAGGGAAGGAGATTGGAGGCAGGGAGACCAATGAGAAGGCTCCTTTTGTACAGGAGTGAATGAATAAGGACCTTAATGAGGACTGTGGCAATGAGAATGGAAAGGAAGGCAGAGTTCAGGAGGATCCTACTTTGAAGAAAGACTAAGTGCTGCTGCTGTGAGCTGGAGGGAGAGGAAGGAATGAGGGATGGCTCTGAGGATTTAAGCCTGGGAAACTCATGGTGTTTGTGTAATAGCTGATGTAACACCCAGAGTATGGTGGGGCCATCAACCGAGAGGAAGTCAGGAGGGAGGAGAGTTTGGGGGGACAACTGGTGAATGTGTTTGGGATGATGGTGATAAATTCAAGAGGAGATGCCCAGATTTGGAAGTCATCATAACTAGGGAGAACGTTGAAGTGATGTATGGCAAAGGGAGAGCTGAGGGAGAGGATGTAGGGGAGCAGAAGGAAACCGAAATCAGGATCTTGGGCAATCCAAAAATTTATATGGTAGGAGGAGGGGCCATGGCATTATGCCAGAAGGACAATCGGAGATTGAAGGAGACCCGGGAGAGTGAAGCATCATGGAAACAGGGGAGAAGCTAAGCTCAGGAAGAAGGGGGTCGCCAACAGGGTCAAAAAAAGAAGTCAAGGAAGATGCAGAGGAAGAAAGGGGCTTGGAGGGCAGTGCCAATCTCCTAGTAGGTTCATGGAATTATTGGATTTGATCTGGAAGCAACTTAAATATCTCCTAGTTAAACCACATCTCTTTTTGGATTTAGAGATGGAAGGGCCATTTGAAGTCTTCTAATCAAACCTCAACTATATGATTAAAGAAACTGAGGCCCAGAGAGGCTGTGATTTGATCAAGGTCACACAGGGGATAAACTCAGGATTTGAACTCAGGTTGTCAGACTCCGAATTCACCACTCCTTCGACTGGAATCCACTGCCTCCCTATTTTCACACTAATTATCACTGGTAAAGTTCTACTCAGATGGCTCATCACAGGGTGTGTGTGTGTGTGTGTGTGTGTGTGTGTGTGTGTGTGTGTGTTGGACCCTGAACTCCCCAAGGCTATTCCAGCACAGCCCAAACTTGGCCATGTTCAACTCCATCATACCAGGAAAGTTTTCAAGTGTGGTCCCCTAAAAAGCTGTGCCTAGTTCATGAGGACCAGCTTAGCTAACGAGAAGCCCAGCTCTGAGTCTGGATGCTTGGTGATCAATTCTTTAGGCTTGGTAACCCACAGAAACTCTCAGAATCTCCAGTGGGTCCGTGACATCAACAATTCAAGATGTCCCTCCAAAGAAACAGATTGCAACCCATCCATGCCTGCTCAGTCTACTTCAACCCAAAGTTAGCAACAGAGGGGTGGGATGGTAAGCCCAAAGTGCTGGAGTCTCTCCCTGGGACTCCAACATAAAGAGTGTACTAGCAGGACACTCTAGCCATGCACCCGTCTGCCATCCTTTGCTCTCGTCTTTCTGTCATTGACTCCCCTTGTAATTGGAATAAGCCATTCTTCTAATGGCTCGCTTTACATGTATTGACTACTTCACTTATTCCTCACAATAATCATAAGTGGTAGAGGCTATAATTATCTCCACTTCACAGAAGAAAAAAGGGAGGCAGGGTCACACAGCCAGTATTGGAGGCAGGATTCCAACTCAAGTCCATTCTTCTTTGGGATTCTTTGCTGGTTATATGTTGCAGCCTGCTCTCACCCACCATCTTCCTTTCCAGTGCCTTCTATGTCATAGTCATCTTTAGCTCTCCAGGGACCATGGTGTGCCAAGTTTTACTGCCATATAGCAGCATACAAAGAGTCCTTTGGTCCCATGTGAGCCCAGCCCCCAACAAATTCTTTGGTGATGGTGACAGTAACAATATGGTAAAAAAAAAAAAAGGGATCAGAAGGAGACTCCAAATCATCCAGCTTTGGGACATCTAGCAACATTATCTTGACTTGTGGCACTCATACATTATGAGATCCTGGTCCCAAAGATTGTCCACTTGAGTTTTTGAGTTATAGATGCTATTTCAAAAGACTGAAAAGCACTTTAGATACATCAGCTCATTAGAACCAAGAACCAAGAACCAACCCTGTGAGGTAAGGACTGCAGGTGGTATTTTCTCTGTTTAACGAGAAGAAACTCAGGCCCAAGACAGATAAGTAGTTGCCCAGCTAGTTACAGAAGTATGATCTGAGCCCCGTCTTCCTGACTGCAGGTCTAGACCTCTACCCACAGTGTAGATTTGAACCCAGGGGCTCTGACTCTTACCTCAATGTTCCAGTTTTTTTCCAGGGCTCTGGCTGGGACTCTGATTTCTTCACAGAGTAGTTCAGATGGTCTTTCTTTGTTTTTTAAAGTTGTCACCATTTGAAAAAAAAGTGCTTGGTAATAAAACTGTTTTTGTGGCGAAGATCCACGTGGGCGAGGGAGTAGGAGTTGGGATGGTCTCTGTCAGGGAACACTAGAACATATGGTGGTCTGTTGTGAAAGTGCTTTGTGTTTTGGGGTTGTTGTTAAACTGCCTCTTGTTATCTTTTCTGGATTACATAAGAGCGTCAAGGTCCATATGGTTTGTTACATAAGCTACCAAAGAATCGAGCTCTTGGTTCCCAGGCAGCTACCAGGGTGCTGTCTTCTGCCTTTAATACTGTGGGGAGAGACAATAATCTTTGGACTGGTTAGTGTTTTCATTTTACTTTCATGTCTCCTCTAGCAAATGTAGATAGGTAGGGACAGGTCAAATGCAAATCTCTTAGGCACACTCTTTAGGAAAGGAAGAAGTAATGAGTTGCCTGTCTCTGGAGGTATTTAAGGAGAAGCTGGATGACTCTTTGCTAGGATTGGCAAAAGTTCATGCTTATCCATCCAGCCTTATTATTATGGTTCCTCCCCTTATTTGGAATCCAATTACCTTGGATTTCCTTCAAATATACTTTGTAGTTCATCTTCTAATTTAATAGAGATAGACTCTGGACTGGAGAGTCAGAAAGATGCTTCCTTAGATACTTGTTGGCTCTATGACCATGAGCAAGTCACTTAAACTTTCTGATACTCAGTTTTCTCATCTGTAAAAGGGGGAAAAATTAACACCTTCCAAACAAGATAGTTGTGAGGAAATGATGTATAAAAGTGATTTGGAAAAACTCAAATGACAAGCAGGGTGCATAGCCAATATTGAGATTACCCCAGAGGAAGGAAGAAAGACCTGGGTTGGAGTCCAACCCCTGACACATATTGGCTCTGTGACCATGGGCAAATTACCAAGGGTCCCAGGCAACAACTCTCCAACAATATAAATTGAAAAGCAGTTATGGACCTGCAGCGGTAAAAGGCGTTTTCTCATCGAGAGCTTCCTATACTAGTCTGGTAAAACATTATCGTCATTGTTATTGTCTGTGTACACCTGTGTACACCTTCAGTAGAATGGAACCTCCTTGAGGGCAGGGGCTGTTTCCTTTTTGTCTGTGTATTTTCAGTGTCTTGCTTATAAAAGGTGCTAAAGAAACATGTTGCCTTTCTTTGGTAAGGCAGAGAGGTTTGAACTCATAGAACTTTGAGGTCATTTCAAGCTCTTGGGATCTTATGATTACACTGTAGTGCCAGTTTCAAATCTGCTGTAACTTGGGGAGAGTTAGTTAAGCTTGCTATCCCTCATTTTGCCTATCTGAGAAATGGGGTAGGGATATGGGTATTTTCTATTTCACAGAGCTGTTGGACAAATTAGACCATAAGAGGATATCTTTTCCCACCGGGAAAAAAATACAAGTTAAGATTTCTAGACCCCTGGAGTGTTCTCCAATCCTTGAAAGCCTGTTTAATTACCAAAAGGAATGTTTTTTGCTTGATTCAAGGAATCACAGAATCTTGAGTCTAACCCTTACATGAGCAAGAATACCCAGTATGTCATTCTCAAGCAGACGGTTGTCCAGCCTTCCCTTGAAGACCGCGACTGATGAGGACCTTGTCAATCTCAGAGGCAGCCCACTTCCCCTTTGGACACCTCTTAATGTTACAAAGTCTTCCTTGCATGGAGACCAGATTTGCTTCTTGGCCTCTCTGCCTTCCATTGTTCCGGTGTCCTTTGGGTCCAAGCAAAAGAAGACTGCCATGTGGTGCTTTAAATATCTGAAGACAAATCTCACATCCTGACCCTGATAAACATCCTCAACTCCCTGATTCAATTCAACTCTATTTAAAAATATCAACGATGGAGCTACCATGTGCAAGGCATCAGGAATACAAGGATGGAAAAAAAGTGGTTGTCACCCTCAAGGGGCATTCATTCTTCTTAGGTTATTAATAGGTAAAGTGAGGACTCCAAGCCACATTTTCTGACTCCAGGTCCAGGGCCTTTGAATTACACCAAAGTCAACAGCCAAGAAGCAGGCAAATTGTGGAAAGAGTCCAGGATCAGGGATCTGCCTGTCTGGGATTTCAATTTGACTCTCTTGCTAACTAGTAGGATGACCTCTGGAAAATCACTTTGTCTCCCTGGGCCTCAGTTTCCTCACCTGTAAAATAAGAGGGTTGGGCTAGATTGGTTAGATTGCCAACATTTTTCTGTGTTTTATTAGATGATTGCTAAGTTACTTGAGACTTCTCAAAGCCAAGGTCAGCTCCATATTTTTTACGTGCCAATACCTCTGATCAAGGAATGGAGGTGTATTTATAACCACAATTAATTCTCAGAATGGTAGTGCAAACAGAAGGGTAATTCATTAATTTACTTTATCCTTCCTTTAGAACACAGAGTTCTACTCAATTACTTTTGACATCAGTACCCTATGTTTATGACCTAATAACCCTAAAACATCTAGCTTCCCGTCCCCCCACTGACAACATTTTATGAAAGGTTCCTTGTCCAGAAAGAACGCAGCTGGTACCAAATTAGAAAGGCTAATGAGACTAATTGGCCAGCCTGGTGCTCGTCATTAGCTCTGGACACAATCTGAGGTGATGTTGAAGGGGCTATCCAGGCTTCCCTCAAAGCCAAGATGTCCTCCTGGACTCAGGGCTCCTCTAGGAGTGAAGGAAAGAAGGATGAAGCTGGAATCCCATTTGAAGGCCTTAAGCTTTTAAAACCTTGGGTGTTAGAAACCTCCTGTAGAAAGAAGAATAATCTTTGCTGCCTTCTGCCTTCTTCCTCCCACCCCTGACTCCAAACAAGAAACAAATTAGAATTTAAAACAAAGGTAGGACTGGGGAGGGACCTTAGAATTTACAACGTCAGAACTGAGATGGACTTCAAAACACAGAATTTTAGAGGTTGGAGGACTTTAGAACACAATGTTATAACACACAAGGTCACATCAGGGAGAGACATTAGAAAACAGAAATTTATGGGCAGATGATGAATTCTTAACCAAACAAGAGATGGAGGCAATTACAAAAGATAAAATAGATAATTTTCATTGCATAAAATTGAAAGGCTTTTGTATAAACAAAACTAATGCATCTAAGATAAGAAAGGAAGTGATAGACTGGGGGAAAAACCCTTTATATTAAATATCTTAGATAATGTCTTGGTATTCAAAATATATTGGACAACTAATAAAAATATATAAGACCAAATACTGGGTGAGTAGTTGAAGGATATGAACAAACAGTTCTCAAGAGGAAAATTGCAAAATATTAACAGCCCTATGAAACAGTACTCTAAAATCACTAATAAGAGAATTTTAGATCAAAACAGCTCTGAGCTTTTATCTCAAATCCAGAAAATCATAAAGACATCCATTGATGCAAACAGTCAATGCTGGAGAGATTGTGGAAAGATAGGCACAATAATGTATTACCAGTGAAACTGTAAATTAGTATGATTGGAAAACAAGTTGGAATTAAACAAATAAAGTGGTCCTCTTTGATCTACTGCTAGGCACATGTCCCAAGAGAGTCACTGATAAAAAAAGGTCACCCCCCCATGGCTACCTGCCAACCCCCCCCCCCACACACAATATTTATGGCTACTTAATTTATTTTAAAAAAACCATTTATTTATTTATTTTTAGTTTTCAACATTCATTTCCACAAGATTTTGAGTTACAAATTTTCTTCCTACCCCTACCCCAAAATAGCAAGCCTACTGAATACCCCTTCCCCCAATCTGCTCTCTTATATCCTCCCCAATCTTCACCCCCCCCACCTCCACTTTCTAGTAGGGCAACATGGATTTCTATACTCCAGTGCCTATATATCTTATTTCCTGGTTGCATGTAAAAAAAATTAACATTTGTTTTTAAAACTTTGATTTCCAGATTCTTTCCATTCTTCCCCCCACTGGGGAGGCAAGCAATTCAGTATAAATTGTACATGTGTGTAGTTATGCAAAACATTTCTGTAGTAGTTAAATTGTGAAAGACTAACTATATTTCCCTCCATCCTATCCCCCCACTTATTCTATTTTCTCCTTTGACCCTGTCCCTTTTAAAAAATGTTTGCTTCTAACTATGCTGTCCCCCAATCTGTCCTCCCTTCTATCATCACCCCTCTTATCCCCTTTCCCCCTACTTTCCTGTAGGGTAAGATACCCAACTGAGTGTGTATGTTATTCCCTCCTCAAGCCAAATTCAATGAGATTAAGGTTGACCTATTCCCTTTTACCTTCCTGCTCTTCCCCTCCACTGTAACAATTTTCTCTTGTCTATTTTATATGAGATAATTTACCCTATTTTATCTATCCCTTTCTCCTTCTCCCATTGTATTCCTCTCTCACCTCTTAATTTTATTTTTTAGATATCATCCCTTCCTATTCAACTGATCCTGTACCTTCTTTGTATATATGTACATATATACACATATATTTATATACACGTATACCTCCTATACATACATATTTATGGATGCATACATACATATATGTATACATAAACACATGTGTGTATATATTTACACACATATATTCCCTTCAACTATCCTCATACTGAGAAAAGTCTCATGGGTTACAATTATCATTTTTCCATGTGGGAATGTAAATCAACTTTAATAAGTTCCTTATGATTTCTTTTTCCTGTTTACCTTCTCATGCTTCTCTTGCTTCTTGTATTTGAATGTCAAATTTTCTGTTCAGCTCTGGTATTTTCATCTAGAATACTTGAAAGTCCTCTATTTCACTGAATGATCATATTTTCCCTTGAAGCATTATACTCAGTTTTTTCTGGGTAGGTCATTCTTGGTTTTAATCCTAGCTCCTTTGACCTGCAGAATATCATATTCCAAGTCCTTCAATCCCTTAATGTAAAAGCTGCTAGATCTTGTGTTATCTTTATTGTGTTTCCACAGCACTCCAATTGTTTCTTCCTGCCAGCTTGCAATATTTTCTCCTTGACCTGGGAACAATGGAATTTGGCTATAATATTCCTGGGAGTTTTCTTTTTGAGATCTTTTTTTAAAAGAAGTGATCAATGAATTCTTTCAATTTCTATTTTGCCTTCTGGTTCTAGAATATCAGGGCAATTTTCCTGGAGAATTTCTTGAAAGATGATTTCTAGGCTCTTTTTTTTTAATCATGGCTTTCAGGTAGACCAATATTTTTTTTTTTTAAGCAATTGGGGTTGAGTAACTTGCTCAAGGTTACACAGCCAGTTATTTCTGGGTGTGGTGCTGAGTATCTGAGCCCAGATTTGATCCCCAGGTCATCCTGACACTGGAGCCGGTGCTCTTACTCACTGAGCCACCTGTCCGCCCCTAGACCAATAATTTTTAAATGATCTCTCCTGGATCTATTGTCCAGGTCAGTGGTTTTTCCAATAAGATATTTCACATTGCCTTCTATTTTTTCATTTGTTTGGATCTGTTTTATAGTATCTTGATTTCTCATAAAGTCACTAGCTTCCATTTGCTCCAGTCTAATTTTTTTTTTCCTTTTGGAGGGCAATTAGGGTTAAGTAAGTTGCCCAAGGTTACACGGCTGGTTTTTTTGTGTGGGTGTTAAGTGTCTGAGGCCAGAACCAAACTCAGGTCCTCCTGACTCTGGGACCAGCGCTCTACTTATTGCGCCACCTAGCCGCACCTTCAGTCTAATTTTTAAGGAATTATTCTCTTCAGTGAGTTTTGAAATTCCTTTTCCATATGGGCAATTTAACTTTTTAAGGCATTCTTCTCCTCATTGGCTTTTTGAGCCTCTTTTGCTATTTGAGTTAGTCTATTTTTAAGGTGTTATTTTCTTCAGTATTTTTTTTGGGGGGGTCTCTTTTAGTAGGCTGTTGACTCTCTTTTCATGATTTTCTCATATCTCTTCCCAATTTTTCCTCCACTTCTCTTACTTGATTTTCAAGACCCTCTTTGACCTCCTCTATGGCCTGTAACCAGTTCATATTTTTCTTGGAAGCTTTTGATTCAGGAGTTTTGACTTCTTCTGGTTCCATGTTTTGATCCTTTTTGTCCCCCAAAAGGATTCTATGTTCTGATTGTACTTTCTTTGCTTGCTCACCTTGCTAGCCAATTATTTGACTTTTGAGCTCTTTGCCATGGTAGAACTCTGCTTCCAGAGTGGAGAGAGCTATGTTCCAAAACACTGAGGTTTTTGCAGTTGTCAGAGGTCTGAGGAGGGAACCCTCTCTATAACTACCACAAGCTTTGGCAGCTAGCGTTCCTCACCCCAGGACCACCACCCAAGACTGTGACCCAGATCCAAGCAGGTCAAAGCAACAGCAATTACCACTTGCATGGTCCTTTTCAGTCCAGGAGCTCTGGAGGCAGTCACACAGCAGCAGCAGTAGCTGTGATGCCCCTGCCACCTCTCACCCTGGGGGCAGGAGCCAGAGTGTGCTCTTCCATTACCCAGTTCCAACAGAGTTCCCTGCTGACCTTTTACTTTTTCTTTGGCATTTATGGATTGAGAAATCTGGAAACCACCACAGCTGCTGGTGAGTCACTCTCCTGAAGTCTGCTCTGGCTGGTCTGTGCCACTGGTCAGGGCTGCCCTGGGTCTGGGCCCTCGTGGCTCATGCGGGACTGCACTTAGCTCTCAGCCCGGTGCTATAGACCCTTCTTGTAGGCCTGCCTGGCTGCCTTCAGGAAGATTTGTTTCTCTCTTTCACTTTGGGCATTCTGTAGCTCTAAAATTAGTTTAGAGTCATATTTTACAGGGATTGGAGGTGGTTGGTTTGGGAGCTCAGCCAAGTTCCAGCTTTCACTCCGCCATCTTGGCTCTGCCCACCATGGCAGCTCTTTTTTGTGTTAGCAAAAAAAGTGGGAACAAGTAGATACCCATCAACTAGTGAAAGGCTAAACTAGCTGTATGAAAACAATGGAATGATGGGGATATTATTGTCCCATAAGACAGAGGTGTCAAAATGTGACCCACGGACCTGGAACACTCCTGGGTGTGGCCCCAATGATAAAATGTAATTGGGAAACATTTAATAAAACAAGTAAAATACAATAAAATTTAGCTAATATTACATTTTATAAGTTTGGGGAGAATTCTATGAATTGATGGGAAGTGAATTAGGAAGAACCAGGAAAACAATACACATGAGGGGTCAAACGACATAAATGGAAAGCAACTCCCAGCAATTGACGAGGAGTATTACCAAATGAGGAAGCGTGGGATTGGTTTTCAAAAAGAGATATGAAAATACAGCCGCCCTCCTTCCTGTGTGTACATGTGCGTGTGTGTGTGTGTGTGTGTGTGTGCGTGTGTGTGTGTGTGTGTGTGTGTGCGTGTGTGTGCGTGTGTGCGCATGTGCGTGTGTGTGTGTGTGTGTGTGCGCGTGTGCTGGAGGGAAGATCATAAACGTCCAATACTGCAAGTCAGATTTTTTTGATGTGCTGATCGATCTTGTTCATTTTTGCTCTTCTTTTTTTTTTTTTAAAAACCCCCCAAAACAAAACAAAACAACCCAACCCTTTGTTATATGAGGGGAAGGGAGAGGGAAGAGACACAGGAGGAAATGTAAGCCATGTAAAAACAAAAGCTCTTGATACACATCAATTTTTAAAAAAGGAGAAAAAGAAAATAAAAGGTTAGAACTGGAAAGGGTCTTAGAACACAGGATGCCAGAGCTGGGAGGGATGGGCACGTTGGAGTTGTCCATGAGATCACGTTGTGCCACACCCTCTTTCATGGAGGGAGACATGGAGGCCAAGAGATATTTAGTGATTTGTTGAAGGTCACTCACCCACTCAGTGGCAAAGCTGGGTCTTCTGCTTCCCAGCACCCTATGTTACAAATTGTGCATTTTCCGATACCATGTGTCTGACAGGAGCTGATTCATTCTTACCAGTCCTGGGGGGAATTCCAGAGGTAAAACTCCAGGGTTGGTGGCTTGTGGCAGGGTTGGTGGTGGGCACTGCCTATGTGTCCTTGCAATGTGCTAACAGGGCCCTTTTCCATTTGCTTCCTGTGAAAATGTGTCCCAAAAGACTGACTTTGTGTAACTATCCAGTTGGATAGAGCCAGCCCTAGACCCTCCCCTGCTCATTCCCACTGTCCTCACCACACATTTGCAGTGGGATGTACAATTTTCCTTTTCCCATCCCTTTCCAGGGGTCCCTCTGCCCCCTCTTCTCACTAACCTCGTCCCTCTCCATCCCATCTCCCTCCTTGCCTTTGAGGTTGACCATCCTTAAGGAAGCAGTATGGGATCCCAGACAGGACACAGGAAGGCCTGGGTTCAGGTATGACCTCAGATACTTACTATTTTCATGAACCTGAATGTTTGAGCATTCTGTGCCTTGTTTTCCTCTTTTGTAAAATGAAAGGGTTAGATTAAATGGCTTCTGAGGTTCCTTCTAATTTTGAACTGATATCTTATGATCCAATCTTCGGCCCGGTAGAAGAATCTTTCTCCTTTCTTTCTCGAGGAATTCACCACCTGGGTTACCATCCTCTTGTGCACCCCACTCCTCTTTGGGGGCTTTACTCTACAGGTCAATGTGCACTTAACCCCCCTGACTTCCTCACCTCCTATAACCTACGCTTCTATTCCACACCCACCACAGGCACAGTTGTACTCGCAAGCTCATCCTTACCTGCAGTTGTTATTTTCTGTCTTTATTTACCTCTGCCTCCCCTTGCTTCTAGAGAGCCTGGGATCGAATCTTGGGAGCACCTGGACTAAAGCAACCCTACAGAAACAAGCTCGGGAGAGACCTAGAGAAACCACACAAAGTCCTCACAAAGAACCTAATTAGAGTCACTGTTGGTCTTTAGATTGCTGTTATTATTTTTTGAGGCAACCCCTTAAGTGACTTGCCCAGGATCACATAGCTAGTAAGTGCCTGAGGCTGGAATTGAACTCAGGTCCTCCTGACTCCAAGGTTGTGCTCTAGCCACTGCACCACCTAGCTATCCCTCTTTAGATTATCCCAGAGAAGGTCAGTCACCTGGCCAAAGCTGGTGTTTCATATGATCTTCCAGCCAAAGGTCAGACAGTAATGGCATTATGATTGAGATGGAGACCCCTTGATTTGCTCTGTCTTTCCATATAAAATGTGTTACCAATTCCCTGTATCCCACATTACATTAGAACAACAGCAACTCTAATAGGTTTCTGGTTTCTTGGAATAGGCATTTACTTATACACAAACTTTCTATCAAGCTGGAGAAATTCCCAGGGGCCTGGGGAGATTATATTCTGTCTTGTCCCATCAGTCTCAGGGAGTGATCCTTCAGTTGTCTTTAGAGAACTTTAAATGTTGTTTTTGATGGACACTAGGGAACCCATTAAGTTTCTTGAGGCCAAAGGAAGGGAAACCAAAAAGAAGGTTGATATAGTAATCCATGAAAGAGGAGTCTTGAGCTAGGAAATAGTCAGGCAAAGCTGAAGGCAAAAACAAATATTTAAATAGCTCTTTAAAATCAACTGATTGCTGTTGGTGGAATTGTGAAATGATCCAACCATTCTGGAGAGCAATTTGGAACTATGCCCAAAGGACAATCAAACTGCGCCACTAAAGGGATAAAAAATAAAGAAGGGGGGCACTGTGTAAAAATATTTATAGAAACTTTTTTTAAGGTGGCAAAGAATTGGAAATTAAAGGGATGCCCATCAATTGGGGAATGAATAAATAAAGTTGTGGTATGTGATTAGAAGGGAATACTATTGTGCTATAAGAAATGACAAGCAGACTGATTTCAGAAAAACCTGGAGGCATAAGAACTGATTCAAAGTGAAATGAGCAGAACCAGGAGAAGATTGTATACAGTAACAGCAATATTCTATGATGATCAATTGTGAATGACTCAACAATACACTGATCCAAGACAATTTCAAAGGACTCATGATGAAAAGAACGGTCTACCTCCAGAGAAAGATCTATAGGAGACAATGCAGATTGAAGCACACTATTTTTCACATTCTTTATTTTTTCATTTTATTTTGGTCTGTTCTTTCACATGACTAATATAGGAATATGTTTTATATGATTACAATATGTAACTCACATAAATTCACTTACTATGTTAGGGAGGGAGAAAATTTGGAACTCAATCTTAAAACATTGAATATTAAAAATTGTCTTTGTATGGGAAAAATAAAATATTATTTGAAAAAATTGATTGATGTCCAAAGACTGATTTCATATTAATCCCCCTCATATACTTGCCATTCCAGGCAAATTGGCTTGCCTCAGATTCCCCAGACTCCACATTCCACCTTTGGCCTTGAGGCCTTTGGACAGACTTATCATGATTGGAATGCCTCGCCTCCTCACCTTTGCCTTTTGCCTCTTGCCCTTAGCTCCAGGCTCAGCTCAAGGATTGCCTTGGTCACCAAGCCACACCTGACTCAATGTTCCTCACCCCCATTTGTTTCAGAACACTTTGTGTTTACTGGGTCTATATTTTGTTTCTACTCATCAATAAACCAATCAACAAACACTGATTAAATGAGAATTACATGCCAGACACTGTACTAGGAGACAAAAGGAAACATTCCTTGCCCTCAAGAACATGGCATTCCAAGGACAGAATCAACAATCAAAGAGAGAAGTGCATGCAAAATATTTACCAAGCAAATATTTATTGGTGTGCCTATTCCCAATAGATTATAAATCTGATAGACTATAAGTCCTTGAGTGCAGGGACTATTTTCATTGTTTTTGAATACTTGGAACTCTTAGTAAATGCTTGTTAAATTGAGGGGAATTGAATTGAATCCCAAATATAATTCATCATTTTATAAGCTGCTTGAGAGAGACTATGAATTAATTTACTTATTCATAACTTTAAAAGTAATTTAATAAATAATAATAAATAATTCACTTATTCATAACTTTAAATAATTTAACAAATAATAAATACACAATTTACTTATTCATAATTAAAATTTTTTTTTCATATTTCTGTAGAGCTAGTGTTCCTAACCCTTCTATCCTGGAATATCCCTCTACTAGCCAGTCCCCCTTCTTCTGCTGGTGAATTCTTCCCAGGGGCCTCCATTTTGTGGGGGGACTCAGCCCCATGATCTTCTCTCCCTTCCCAGATCTGCTCCTGATTTTCTAGATTTTTAAAACCATCTCCTTGCCCCTTCTCTGTGATCTCTTCTCCATCAGAATGTAAACTTTTTGAGGGCAGGGTCTGTCCTTCTTTTTGACTCTATTTGTATGCCCAACATTTAGTCCAGGTCTTGGCATATAGTAAGCACTTAATAAATGTTCGTGGCTTTTTTTTTTTGCCTTGCTTGGAGTCTGTGAACTAATTTGGAAAAAAAATATGTTGACAACTGCATTGCAATCTAATTGGTTTCCTTGGCACTGTATTATATTTTATGCACTTAAAAACATAATTCTGAGAAGGGGTCTGTTGGCTTTATCAGCCTGCCTGCCCAAGGGGTCCATGGCACAAGATAGGTGAAGAGACCCTGTGATAGAACATTTTGTGATGGCAAAGGCACTGTCAAATCCATGATTTCATCTGGTTCTAAGAAAAAAAAGTGACATAAGCAGGGCAGACATTATCCTTATTTTACAGATAAGGGAAATTGAGGTTCAGAAAGTACAAGTTTGCTGCTCAGGGTCTTACAGTGAGTGAGTGGCAGTGCCAAGACATTTCCTTTACTCCCAGAAAGGAAGCCCTTATGCCAGTGTGCTGCCCAGGACTCTGGGCAGGTCATACACACTGGCTCCTATCCAGGAACTGTCTTTAATTAAGCAAGGGTGTGGATTTTTCTCATCCTTTTCCTCTTTCCTGAGGATTAATATGAAACCTCCTTCCAACTTTTTTGAAAGCCTAGATCGTGTTACCAGTTGTAATGAAACCAACATTCTGAGTACTGGGGCCTGGCCTGTCCCTGGGATCCAAAGCACCTCATTCCTATGCTGGCCAAGCAGGGACAAGGTCAGCCTTCAAGGTGTGATGGTAGAGAATGGAAGTAAAGTGTTTTGATTGAGGGTGGGCATGCTCAATGTGAATGTGAGGTGAGAGGTTCTTAAGCTGGGGTCGGCTGATAGGTTTAGGGGGTCTATGAACTTGGATGGGAAATATAATACACCATTACTTTCACTAACCTTCAATTTCCTTTGAGATCTTGTGCATTTTATGGCATGCATTTAAAAATGTGTTTCTGAGGAGGGGTCTGTAGGCTTCATCAGAGTGACAAAGCGTCCACGGACCAAGGAAGTTTAACCCATCTTAGAGGGAGTGTTACAGCAATCAGGGAGGTAAATTAAACTGTCAGAGAGGGATGACAGCAGCTGTTAGGGCACTGGTCCCTCTCTCATTCCAAGGTTACCTATAAAACTAATGTGTCAAACACACTAGGTGTCCAAAATGCCCCCATGACACTGACATGTAAGTCTGAAGCAGATTAAAATGTAATTGGGAAATATTTGACAAAATAAGTACAAATTTGATAAAACACAGATAATGCTAATATTTGTTTCTTTAAGACAATATGCAACTACCAGAGATTTCCCGTAAGATCCAGCAGTCCCCTTTTCTATTTGAATTTGACACCACTGCTGTAGACTATGGATAAAAGCAGAGAGGTTACGGACTTGGGGGTGGCTGTTCTCTAAACTGGACCTGATTTCTACATCTGCAAAACTGGATGGGTTGGAATGAGGAAGGGCAAGAGATGAGACCTCTTCTTCAGTGGTGTGCTAGCATCAGAAGGGGTGGTGGTGGTGCTTATATTATTTCCTTCTTCGTTTTTCTTTTTGTTGTATGTGTCCTTGAGAAAGTCTCATCTCTTGGGCTGGGCTGTTAGCTGCCCACATCTTAGGCAGAGTACATTGGAGGGCTGAGTATGGGAAATGTTCCAAGGTCAACAGCAATTGTAACTGTTGGTGATGAGAACTTCTTTGGTGTTGTTCCTGTCCTCTCTTGGGGATGTCTATGTCAGAGATCCCAGAGCCCTAGCTGGCAGTGGTGAGGGAGCCCAGCAGGGAGAAAGGTGAAGACTTTTCATTTTCTGTGTCCTTCTTGTTTCCAACCACAATCTGCCTACCACCTAGGTCTATCCTCTGTTAGAAGACTTCCTGCCTTCTCCACCCACTGGCAACATCAACCTGAGTTAAGGATTGGCTTTAATAATTAAGAATGAAGTAACAGTCTGTGGTAAGATGTTCCTTTCCTCATTGCCAATGAAAATGGTGTCTAAGACTTCAGGCAGTTTACAGCATGGCCCAAATGTACATTGCTATTGATATCTGATTTGTGAGAATGTAGAAACTTGAAGAATCATTAGACATAAAGTCAAAAGGCTAATGTGATCTCAGGTTACATAAATAGAAGCTCAGTATTCAGGTCAGGAGAGAAGGAATTGTCCTCTGCCCTGGTCTCCAGCCACCTCTGGGAGAACAGAACTAGAATAGAATTGAGAATTACTGGAAGATAACAGGAGACTGCTGAGGGGGGATGGGGCAATGATGGACACCATGGAGAAGACAGGAAGGGTTAACTCCTATTTTGTCTCTGTTTTCTCTGACAAGGACAATGATCCTTGGGCTGAGAGGGCTGGAAGAAAATCAGCTGATTTGGAGGAGCTGATACTCAAGATGAAAAGGAAGACCATAGGCTCTGCCCCTTCATTTTACAGAGGAGGAAAGTGAGGCTTAGGGAGAAGTCATATGGGGGTTGGCATCTGAGGTAAAATTTGAACTCAGGTCCTCTCAATCTAGAGCTAATGCCTGTCTCACTATACTCCTAGCACCTGGCTTCTGGTGATGAGTTCAAGTCACTTGAACTTAAGCTGCCTTTTGCTTTGGACTCTTTTAGCCTTCTTTGGCACTGTCCCTCCTCCCCCACCTCCCATGAGGTTTCCCTTAGGATAAAAAAAGAAAAAAAATGACTACATCCGAGGCTGCTACGTGAATAACTGGACTTGGGGTCAGGAAGACCTGAGTTCAAATCCTGCCTCGGATACTTACTAGTGGTGAAGTCCTGGGAAAGTCACTTAACTACTGTCTGACTCACTTTCTTCACCTGTAAGATGGAGAAAATAGTAGCTTCTACCTCCAGAATTGCAAGGAAAAAATGAGATATTTGTTGGACACCTTAAAATGGTTGATAAATGCTAGCTGCTCATGTTGTTGCTCATAGACAGTCGCCTTTGGGATTTATGGAGCAGGGGGGTCACATGGTCAGACCTTCACTTTGGCAGGTGAGTAGAAGATGGGCCAGAGTGGGGAGAGACTGGGGGTACAGAGACCACAAGAGAGTTATTCCAAATATACTTGTAAAATGCTTAGCAGAGTACCTGACACATAGTAGGTGCTTTACAAAATGCTAGCTATAAATAATCACAATAATGATGGCAACTAGGCAGCATTTATAATGTAATATATATTATATGATTATGTTATATAATATATATATATATATATATATATATAATAAAATACATGGTTATTTTATGTAACAATAATTACCAATGAAATCCTTTATTGGCTTTTGAGCTCCTTCACAAATTGTCCCTTTCCTAGACTTCTGGTCTCCTTTCACACACTCCAGCCCATGTAATATATGGTCCAACTACCACGGCCTCCTTGCTGCTCCTCACGTGGGACATTACATTTCCCCATTGGGCATTTTCTTTGGTTTTGTGTCATGCCTGGAACTCCTTCCCTCCTCCTCTCCACCATCTGGCTTCTCTGGCTTCCTTCAGATCCCATCTAAAATTCTATCTTCTGTCTTTCCTGACCTCCTTAATGCTAGTGCCTTCATTCAGTTGATGGTCTCTGATTTAGCCTGCCTATATATTGCCTTAGAATATTGTCTCAGCTGTGTGGCCCTGGGCAAGTCACTTAATTCTGTTTGCCTCAGTTTCCTCATTTCTAAAATGAACTGGAGAAGGAAATGGAAAACCACTGCAATATCTCTGCCAAGAAAATCCCAAATGGGGTCACAAAGAAACATGATTGAACAACAAAATATATTGCTTGTATATAGTTTTTCACATGTTCTCTACCCAATTAGACTGTGAACTTTTTGAGAGCAGGGACTCAGTTTTTGCCTTTCTGTGCATCTCTAAGACTTGGCAACAGTGTCTGGTGTATAGAAAATGCTGAATAATGTTTACTTATTTCACTTCCACATGATTTGATTTTGTTTTAGAGTTCTTTTCAGTCACGTTATAGTAGCTATTTTGTATATTGTTTTCTGTGGTTCTGCTTACCTCACTCTGTATCTGTTCATCTCAATATTCCAATATTCCTTCAATTTTCTGATATTTGTAATTTCTTACCACACAATAATATTCCTTTGCCTACATGTAACACAATATGATCACCCATTCCCCAACAGACGGGCACTTACTTTATTTTCAGTTTTTGGCTACCACAAAAAGTATTCTTACAGAAATTTTGCTCTGTGTAATCATTCTTTCAGCATTTGAACTCTCTTAGGTTTCTATATAGCAGCAGAGTTACTTTGTCAAAAGGTTTGAACAACTTTGTGACTTCTTACGTTATCACAAATTGTTTTCTGTAATGTTTGGACCCATTAACAGTTACACCAACAATGTATCAGCATGCCTGTTTTCCTACAACCTCTTCAACATTGACTTTTCATCTTTGCCAATCTGCTGGGTGTAAAGTGAAATCTCAGAGTTATTCTAATTTGCGTTTTGATTATACTTAGTGGTTTAGTTCAACCTTTTGTATGAAAGTTTGCAATTTTTTTTGAACACTTTGTTCACCTACTTCAATTGCATACCTACTGGGGAAATGGTTCTTACAGGTACATACATTGACTATCCCTTATATATGGGAAATCAGACTTATCAGAGAAATTTGCTGCAAAGATTTTTTTCCCAATTGAAAATTTCCCTCATCCAAGTTGCATTGATTTTATTGGTACAAAAGTTTTAAAATTTTATATAGTATGAATTTTCTATTTTTTTTTTTTGCCTTTTGGAGGGCAATTGGGGTCAAGTAACTTGCCCAAGGTTACACAGCTAGTTTTTGTGTCTGTATTAAGTGTCTGAGGCCAGAACCGAACTCGGGTCCTTATGACTCCAGGGCTGTCTCTTTACTCACTGCACCACCTAGCCCCCCCTATTTTTCTTTTAATATTTCCTCCATTTCTTGCTTAATTATTAACAATCTCCCTAGCCATTATTGTAAATGGTATCTCCTTTCAGTCTTCTGTAATTTTTCTTTTTAATGTTATGTTCTTTTATATTTGTTTCATATCTATTTGCATATTATTTTGGCATATGGTTTAAGATGCCATTTTGGGGAGGAGGGTATGATAAACTGATTTCCAGATTTCTCACAAGTTTTTGTCATATAAGGATCCTTCCCTAAGTAGTTCAAGTTCTTTGGCTTATTAAAACTTGAGCTACCAAGTTCCATTGATTCTAAATCTTTTTTATCTGTGATCTGCTTTTTTTTTTTTTAACAGTGTCAAACAGGTTTGACAACTACTGGTTTTTGGTTTTGTTTTTTATATGCTGGCACAGTAGATAGAGCTCCTGACTCTGAGTCAGAAAATTTTTAGTTCAAATCTAACCTTAGGCACTTATTAGTTGCGTCCCTGTGAAAGTCACTTTTACCTCTGTTTCCTAATCTGTGAAATGGGGATAATAAGAGCACCTATTCTCTAGGTTTGCTGTAAGGATTAAATGAAATATTTATGAGGTACTTTGAATGCTTAAAATTACTAGGTAAGTACTGTTGTTATTATTATTAATAATAATATGATTAGAAGTCTAAAAGTATTATTCTTTTTTTTTAAGCAATAGGGGTTAAGTAACTTGCTCAAGGTTACACAGCCAGTTATTTCTGGGTGTGGTGCTGAGTATCTGAGCCCGGATTTGATCCAGGTCATCGCGACACTGGAGCCGGTGCTCTTACTCGCTGAGCCACCTGGCCGCCCCTAAGCAATTGGGGTTAAGTAACTTGCTCAAGGTTACACGGCCAGGTGTTTCTGGGTGGGTGCTAAGTGTCTGAGCCCGGGATTCGATCTCCAGGTCTTCTCAACACTGGAGCCGGTGCTCTTACTCGCTGTGTAAAAGTATTATTCTATTGATATTTTAGTAAGCCATTTCGTGAAGTCATGTAATCATGCAATTGGGGTGGGCAAGGTCAATAAATGTAGACTGGGTATAAGAGTATAACTAGAAGACTTGGGAATGTTGGGGTGACTCGATCCAAAGTATTCAATGGTGTCCTGGGAGGAAGAAGCCAATGGACTGTGTACTTAGCATCTCTGCTCAAGCCTATGCTGCTTGAGAATTTTATCAATGACAAAAAAAGTCATGGAAGGAATCCTCTAATATGTTTACAGAAAGATGAAAGATTCTGGGTGGAAACTGGAGCAGGACATGGAGGTGTTTGGAGAGCAGTGTGGTGGGTTTGGGTAGGGATAGGTGTGTTAAACTATCACCAATCTGGAGCCCTGGGTACCTAGGTGGGAGATGTAGAACCTGGATTGTATTTATCTGTATAAATGTGTCTCCCTCAGGAAACTAAATTCCTTGAGGACAGGGATTATTTTTATCTTGTCTGTATGACAATGACCTGGAGGCTCACTTTCTCCTTTTATTGCATCAATTACAATTGATAAATAATATCTCGCACTTATAGTAATAGCTCATGAATATTTTCTTCTCATCATCTTGAATCTACTGTTGAGGAAAATGATGCCCAGAGACTTGAAGTGGCTTGGCACAATTAGGCTATTTCTGAGCTGAACTTAGGTCTTCTGAGACATTGAGATTAATAAGTTATCAATCCCCTATTTCCAGCAAGAACACCTTCCTTCCCCCATCTCTCATTTTCCACCTCTTATATAGAAAAATCACCAGTGACATTGCTGGAAGGTTCTCCCAATTTGGTCTCTTCAAAGCAGGGCTGACTTAGGTGGCCTATTTTTTCCCCCCAGAAATGACCCAGAAATTTGACCCAAATGAAAATCTTTCCCACATTGACCAAGTCTTGGCAAAAGGAAAGTCTGGGATGAAGGTCGGTCCAGCCTCGTTATTCCAAGAGGAAGATGTCGGCTCAGGGACCCACCCTCCAGGATCTGCTCTTCGGAAAGAGCTGGGGCACATTTGGCTTGACTGTGTGCTGCTTCTGATGTAACTACAAGGAAACAGAGAACAGCGTCCTTACCCAGGCTCCGCCACTGACTGCTTTTGTGACTTTAGAAAAGCCATTGGCTTCTGCTGGCCATTTCCTCATCTCTGAAGTGAGGGTGAGGAGTTTGTTAAATTGATAGCTAGTGGCTTCTGGATCTGATGTTCTGTACCAGGGTCAGCATTCTACAGTACAAGGTCCCCCCGGCTCTGGCAGCCTGTGTTCTAAGGTCCCTCTCAGTGAGTCAGTCAGTCAGTGAGTCAGTCAACAAGCATTATTAAATGTTGGCTGTGTGCCAGGTACCAGGTCAAGCCCTGAGAACACGAAGAAAGACAAAAACATGGACTCTGCCCTCAAAAAGCTCCCATTTTAGTAGGATAGACAACCCAAAAATAACTAGGCACAGAGAAAGTGTGTTTTGTAAAGAGGAAAGGTCATCTCAGAGAGAAGGCAATGGGGGTGGCTGTGAGGGTGGGGCAGGAGAAGGCCTCCTGAAGAAGGCGAGATTTTACCTGGGACCTGAGGCGAGCCAGGGAAGCCAGGTCACAGAGTACATGGAGGAGAAGATTGGAAAGAGTCAATTTGGGAATGGCTTCAGAGGCTAAAGAGGCGAATTTTAATTTGTTCTGGAGGTTTTAGGGAACAACTAGAGTTTATTCTGTGTGTGTGTGTGTGTGTGTGTGTGTGTGTTTGTGTGTATGTGTATGGAATGGTCAGGCCTGGACTTAAGGATAACCAGTTGGACACAGTTGAGGGGAAGATGGGCTGGAGGAGGCAGAAACCCGAGGCAGGGAGACCAGCCCTACAGGCTGTTGCAGCAGCAGCAGTCCAGACCTGAGGTGAGGAGGGCCAGAGGCAACTGAAGCACTGTCTTAGCCTGGAGTCAGGAAGCTTTGACTTCAAATCTGACCACAGACACTTACTAGTTAGTGGGTGTGATTCTGAGCAAGTCACCAGTTCCATTGGCCTCAGTTTCCTTATCTTTAAAATGGGAATAATACTAGTACCAGCCTCCCAGGGTTGTGGGGATCAGATATAAAAAGCACCTAGCAGTGTCCGGCACATAGTAGGTACTCAGAAAGGCTTCCTCCCTCCCCTTCCCTCCCTTCGTGCTGGAGGTTAGAAAGGGATACTGTGTGTGAATGTGAGTGAGGAATCCAGCCTATCCACAAAGAAAGAGCCTGGGGGAGCCCTGGAATTAAGGAAGTTGGGGGTGGGGCTTGGGGAGAGATAATGAGTTCAGTTTTGGGTGTTGTTGAGTTCTTAGAGATCCTTGGGGAATGTCTAATTCTAGATGTTCAAGAGATAGTAGGTGATGCAGTCTAGACCCAGGAGAGGCTAGGGCTGGCCTGAAGTTCTCTCCTGACATTTTGTTCTATGGGGCCTTTCATTCCTGACATTTTCTGTACTAAGCTCCTAGGACCCCTGCCCCAAGCTCTGACATCCTCAGTTCTCAGGGTCCTCCCAGGTCTGACGTTCTGTGTTCTAAGGTCCCTTCCATATGTACCTTTCTAGGTTCCTTCCACCTCTAACATGTCGGGGGTTGCAGGTGGTTTCTGTTTCCCAGCTGGCCAGCATTTGTTTTCAGTTTCTGTTTAGTGCTGGGACATGTGGGTGTTTCCTCCCTGTGTGGGGGGCTCTGAGTGAGGAAAGTAAGCTTGAAATGTCACTGTGGTATCAGGGGAGCAGAGCCAGAGCCCTACAGATCACAGGCGTTTAAGTATTTGCCACCTGGGCCTTTGACGAGGACGTTGGGGGAGGTGGGTGGGGGCTTACTCACGGCTCTTCCAAAGGATGAGGGCGAAGCCACTGAGGGCAGTTGATGGGTGTGAGCTTCAGTAGATGAGCCCAGGACAAAAGACCAGTGTCACCTACAGGAAGCCCACCCTGACTGCTCTCTCCTTCCTCTCCATTTCTGACCTTTTCTTGCCCACCTTATCTTTGACATTTCCTGACGGTGGGTCTGCCCTCTCTGGTTTCTGTCCCTTTTTCACTATTGCTTATGCCTAGAGTGTATTTATGTCCTTCCACTTCTCCCTATTTAAAATCTCTCTGTTCTTTAAAACCCAGATCAAATGCTGCCTCCCTGGTCCTTTTGTCTAGAGTGGTGAAGGGGAAGCATTTTGAGCTAAGACCAGAAAGGTAAGCTGGAACCAGAGTGGTGGGCCTTGAATGGCAGTCTAAGGAGTTTTTCACTTCATTGATTGGAGGGAGTAGAACATAGATCTTCTCGTTCCAGAGCCGTTGTTCTTTCCACTGAACCATGATACTTCCCTTACCCAAGATCACACAGAAAGAGTCAGGATTCTAACTCAGCTCCTCTGATCCAGAATTCAAGTCTTGTTCACAATGCCATGCTGACAGAAAAGGGCAAAAGGGTCCACGGTCTTTATCCTCAGAGGCATTGTCATTTAGCAGATGCTTCTCTGGGCATTGGGGAAGGCTAGTCTGGAACCATGACTGTCTGTGCCAAAACTCAAGGTCTCAGTCAATCAAGGAGAATGGGAGGAGACCATCCCTGGAGAGAAGGAACTATTTAGTAAATTGGTCTTGTGCTTCTGTCATTGAAGAAATAGGGAATATTTGATTCAACTCCATTAGACAAATTTTAATTTAGTTCAATTAAACAAACATATATGAGAGATTTACTGTGTGCTGGGCCCTGGGATTAGGAAAACAATGACCGTCCTGCCCTGGATAAGCTTATATTCTAATCAGGGCATGAGACAACATGTACACAGATTATTAAGAATCAAATAGCTTAGGGGTGGTGTAGTGAATAGAGAACCGGCCTTGGAGTCAGGAGGACCTGAGTTCAAATTCTGCCTTAGACACTTAGTAGCTGTGTGACTCTGGACAAGTCACTTAACCCTGATTGAAAAAAAAAAGAAAAAAAAAGACGAAAGTGATCTGAAAATCCAGAGACCAACTTTTTTTGTGTTCTAAAAAGTGGTCAAAGATGCCCCACAGTTGGTGCACAGGCAGCCGCCGCCTCACAAATCTTTTTTACTTTTCTCATTTGACATTAAAACAACACTGACCATAATAAGGGAATGCGAAGTCTTCTGAAAAGCTTAGATTGCCCAAGCTCAGAAAAGGGATTTTAGCAGAAAATGTGTTCCTGTGGTTGTCTGGCAGGACTCTGAAAAGATTCCTCAGCGATGGCCTGTTCTCTGTTTTACCAGAATAAAGAAGCCATATGCTCCTCTCTGCCCCCAAGCCCCCCAAACTCTGATTGTTGTGTTCCAGTGGGAAGAACCTTGGTCCTCACATCCAAGCATCCAAGTTCATGCTGGGGCTCCAAAACTGTGTGACCTTGGCAAATCGTTCTGGACCAGTCCTCTCTTGGCCTCAGTTTCCTTCTCTGTAATATGGGATGATTAGATTAGTTGAACTCATCTAGTCCAATCTCACCATCTTACAAATGAGGAAAATGAGACCCAGAGGTGACTTAAAGTCACTTAAGGCCCAGCTCTGGCGTTGTGGGATGCTTTAGAAACTGTATTTCTTTGTATCCCCCTAAAGAAAGGGCCTGATTGAAGAAAAATCACAAAATCTCAGAGTTCCAAGGGACCTCAAAAGTTTGCTAGTTTAACCTGTTTCTGATGGAGAATCCCTGCGACATCTCCCCAAAGGGTAGAGTATCAGCCCTTGGAGAGCTGTAGCTGCTTCCTTTTTGTTTTTATGTCCTGGCTCCAGAAAGAAGGCACATAGTATGTGCTCAGTCTTAGTAGGTGCATAGTAGGTACTCTGTCATTGTTAGTCATGCAGTTTATGTGTGAAGATCGAAGGGAGAGGGAATCCACTGCACCCCAGAGCAACCCGTTGCACTTTTGAGTAGCCCTAATTGCTTGGAAGTTTTTCCTTTAGTCAAGTCTAAATTTGATCCTTCACCTTCTCCCCATTTCTACCCGCTCTGTTTTCTGGAGCTGGACAGCACAGTACTCTTGGGATGGCTGGCCTTGGGGGTGGTGGGCTCTCGTTCGTTGGAAGTCTTAAAGCACAAGTTGGATGGCTGGTCTGGTATGTTGTAGATGGCACTTGTTCAGGTTTGGTCTAGAAGGGCCACTGAGGTCCCTTCCTACCCTGAAGGTCTATAGCCCTGGCTCCATAGCTATTGTTGCTTAGTTGTTTTAAATATCAATACGCATTTGGTGGTCACTGAGAATGGAACTCACTGGACTGCCCGCCATGTTGTCTAACTGCTACAAAGAAAGCCCAGAATCAGTTATGGCATGAGGAAGAGCCTAATACTTTGTCAAGGAGCTCTGGGTGCAAATTTTGATTCTCCATCTTACTAGATGGTGAGTAAGTAACTTTTAGGTACCAGTTTTCTCATTTGAATGATCGAGAGATTGAACCAGATGAGTTTAAATTCCTTTGCAGTTCTAATGTTTCATATTCAATCCCTAATTCCTCTTACTTTTGCATGCTCTGGCTTTCAAGCGTCCATGCTTCCTTGGTTTTCCCTACACTCTAGTCTTCTTCTCTGGTTCCTCTTCTTTATGAAGTGAGATGGTGATGGACCCCCAGGTTGAACATTTTCTGGGTTTTTTCCTTTCTTCCTCTTCTCTTCTAAGGACTCCAGGATACATACTCTGTATAACCTGAATTCTGCGTCTAACCTTAATATGATCAGACCAAAGAAGAGTAGGGTGGGAATATCACCTCCCTCCCACTTGTTCCAAGCCCCTCATTTTACAGGGTGAGAAACTGAGGCCCAGAGAGAATTGACTTCTTCATGACTATGTAGACAATGGAGCAGGAGGGACCCTGGTCTCCTAATTTTCAATGTAGAGTCATTAACCTAAGAAATGAAAAAGGAAGTCCACATGCTTTATCAACTGCATTAAGTCTTCCTGTGCCTGGAGACTGTGAGACGTTGGTCAAGTTTTGTTTGATCATGAGTCAGGGACACTTTTATTTTTATGCACCCAGTGCATTTATGAAGCATCTATGATGATCCCAGCACTCTGCCAGGTACTGAGGATTCCAAGGAAAACACACACACACACACACACACACACACACACACACACACATACACTCACTTCCTGTCTTCAAGAAACTTGCAATCTTTTTGGAGGAAAACCCACAAATGGGTAATGTCCAGGATTTCTGTACTACTTCAAGGCTGGCAGAACATTTCCCAGGTGGCATCTCATGCAATCCTCCTGACCACCTTGTGAATTAGATTCTATTATTAGTCTCATTATATAGAGAAGGAAATGGAGGCAGACAGTGGATAAGCGACTTATTTAGGATCGCATAGCTAAGTTATTTTTGAGTCAGGATTTCAATTCAGATCTTTCTGATTTCAAGTCCAGAGCTTTAGGCCCTCTGCCACTCACTACCTTTCAAGAAGGACAAGGAGATACAATTTCCACCAATAGTAAATGCCGAGTAATTTTTAGGGTAGAGAAGGCAAGAATGGGCCTCTTATAGGAAGTGATGCTTCCAAGGGCCTGCTCTGAACTTAATTTAATTTTAGCTTTAAGGGAAAGGGAGGAAGGGCGTGTTTTCAGGTAGGGCAGAGGGTGATGCTAAATTCAGACTGTCATTAAACTATGCCCTCGGTGCCCCATATACTCAAAAAGTGGGTTACTTCTTTAGAAATCAACTGTTTGAAAATCCCCGGGCAATGCTTGAGGTAGAACAGGGTCAGGTTCATATGGGCTGATCTCACAGATGTGTGACTTTGACACCTGAAAAGAATAATCACAGGAAGGGAAAGGGAAAGATTTTCCCAGATAGAGAGCAGGCTTCCTAATTTATATAGAGTGCTGGGGTTTGCAAGGCACTGTATTTATGTTATCTCATTTAATCCTTTCAACAACCTTATGAAATTAGTGCCATTATTATACCCATTTTAAAGATGAAGAAACAGGCTAAGTGATTTGCTCAAGGTCACAGAGCTAGGAAGTAGGACTTGAACTCAGGTCTTGCTTCCAAGGCCACAGTTCTGTTCAATAGGCCTTCCCCTCACTAGTGGTCTTCACATAAAGACCAGGTGCCATCTTGTCAGAGATGATGTAAAGAGGTTGTATTGAGCCATGGGCTGGACCAGACCCCCTCTGATGTGCCTTCCAACTCTGTGATTTTGTGATTCTGAGGACAGAAGAGAGGAGCCATAAGGAAAGTGGGTAAGGGGAGAAGCACATCAGCCCTTTTAGAGGGGAAATAACTCTGACTTAGGAGGTGAATGCTCTGGGTTTGAATCCTGGCTTTTGTCATTTAAGATCCTTGTGGGGGGGCGGTACTTTTCTCTACTTTCTGGGTATGGGTTTGAAGGGGAAAGGTGAAGGAAGACTTGGAGGAGGGTCACCGGGAGAAGGCCCCCTCCTCTCCTCTAGCTTCTGCCCTTGGAATGTGGGCATCGCTTTTCAAGGCTGGCCATACCAGCAGTTCTCACTCCCTAGTCCCTGCCCTCCACTCCAGCCCTGCACAGAGCTGTTTCTGTTCATGCATGGGGGCTGGGAGTGAGGGTAGAGTAGGGGTGGCTGGGAGTGGGAAGGATGGAGTGAGGCCACATGTCCAAATAGCCCAGTCTTGGCCCAGAAAGCAAAATGGTCCTCTGACTCATATTTAGCCTAGGGCAAAGGAAGGAAAACCCCAGATCTAGCTGAGTCCTGTCCTTGGGGAAGTTGTTGTTTTTTAACTTTTAACATTGCTGGTCTAAAGTAGATTTACTTGGGTAATAGTGTTGGGGTGGGGAACACGTCACCTCTAGGGAATAAAGATATTAGTGACCCAGTGACTGGTTCCCTGGCCTTTGTGAAAATTCACTCTCATGTATGTGGATCATGGACATACAAAGAGAGAGAGAGGAAAAAAAAAAGGAAGTGGTTTTCTTTATACCTCGTATGTGGAATTGAGGTAGCTGGAGTTGGAGAATGAAGCATGAATCCAAGTAGATTTGGGGTTAAGCCCCATCTTGGATGATGTCGTTGGTCCCCTCCAACAATGAAGGATAAGCAACATATTCTTTAGATACATAAGTAAGCTTGACCCTAGGCAAGTCACCATTTCTAAGATTATGAATTATAGAAAAGGTAGCAACCCACATTGGTGGAATCAATCAGCCAATTAACCAATCAAGAGGGAGTTTCTTTATGTGGGAGGTCCTTATACCAGCAAAATCACAAGTCTGGTGCCTATAAAAAGAAGGAAATAATCTTCCTAATTAGGAATTTGTAATTCCTAACTTTCAAATTAATTGGTACTAAGTACTAATCGAATTTCCCCTCGGTTTGACTGAGCACCTCGCCAGGAGAAAACTTGGCTCAACGTCTCATTTTCTATACCTTTGTAGACCCTTGCCCAAACATTGCTCCTTCTTGGCCTGCTTCCTCTACCCCCTTTACAAATAAAGCAACAGATCAACAGTAGTGAGATAGTGGATTTAATCTAGCTAGAAGAAGAAATTCTAGCTATCTGAAGAGATAAGAGAAAAGTAACTTTTCAGAACAAAAGAAGTCCTGGAATGAGTGTCTTTCCTGCTTGGGTAGAGAGGGAGGGGAAGAAAGTAGCAACACATAGCTTGGTACTGATACTCCAGAATGGAAAATCAGTAACCACCAGCTCATTTTAGCAATGGAAAGTGGAGGTAACTCCAGGCCCAGGACTGTCTCCAACAGATGAGCCCACAGCTACCTGGGCCAGGCAGTGAATGCACAGAGCTTTGCTCTGAAATCTTGGCTTTCTTTATAGTGCCCCTAGAGCTGCAGCCCTGGCCATCTATGTCTAGCCACTGGACCCAGATGGCTCAGGAGGAGAAAGTGAGGCTGGTGAATTTGCATAGCCCTGCCTCACTTAAATCCAATTCACTGCAAGTCATGACATCATCTTCCTGATATCATGGTCCTCTTCAAAAACAAAGACAAACCACGACAAGAAGAAGGACCGAGGAGGCCCCATCGAGGTGTTTTCTTCCTGGCTCAGTCCTCAGAGCTCTCAGTTCCTGAAAGGATAGGCAAAAACAGTGTTCTCTCTCTAGGATGACATCTCTCAGAAACCCACACAGCCAGGATCCCCACAATGCTTTTCTGAAAGTGTCTGTGGGAAAAACTGGTTAAAATCAGACCGCAGATTTGGAGCCCAGGGATTTGGAGCCTGGAGATGCCATTTTGATGAGAAGATGAGAAAAACTGAGGCTGAGGGAGGGGGAATGATTGGTCCAAGGTCACACAGGCAGTAGGTGATAGAGGTAGGATTCGAACACAGCTTGTTCCTTCCACTGTACTATTGGGATCACAGGTTTTAGAGTGGGAAGGTCCTTCATTGTCATCATCCACTATCACTCACCCATTTCACAGGGAGGGAAGTTGAGGGTCAAAGAGCTGAATTGCCTGACATTGCACAGGCATAGTTCCAAATCCTCCCCTTTGCACCCCAGCACTGTAAAAGGGGAGGGGATGGAAAAAGCAGAAGGAAAGGGGGGGCGAGGGAAGACAGGCTGAGACACCAAGAGGAAAAAGGGGTGTCTAGTCCAGTAGGTTTAGGTTTCCTCCTGGAAACTCTTGCCTGGGGCTGCCTGTGTGTGATAGGCATCAGTGAGCTAATCTCCCTGGGTCAGGTTAGCCAAAGGCCAGGGAGGCCCACAGGCCAATGGAAACTCTCCCCATCTGCTTGGAGGTTGACAGCTAGAAACCCTTTGTTTCTCCTCATAGCAACTAAGCCAGGCTGAGGCCCAAGGCCCAAAGGTTTTGGCACTTAGCAAAGCCTCCTTAAAGGCCAATCTCTGAGGTTCCTTCCAGCTCTAAATCCAAAATCCCATGAGTGACTGCACAAATAAAAACTCTACTGGGGTCCTATTTAAATGGACCTTGGATTCAGAGTTCAAAATTGAGAGCTAAAAGGGACATTAGAGGTCACTGGGATCAATGCAGCCTTCATTTAACAGATGAGGAAACTGACAAGTTGTGACTTCCTCAAGGTCATATAGGGAGAAGTCCTGAAGCAAACTCAGAGCTTCTGACTCCAAAGCCTTTTCCCATTGCTCCAGGTTACCTTGGATATCAGAGCTAGCAGATATTCGGTCATTTGGTCCAACCCTTCTCCTTCCCATCTGACAATTGAGGAAATGGAGACTCAGAGTGGTATCTGACTTGCCCAAGGTAATAGAGGTAGTAAATGCAGTGGGGTTTCTGGACCATCCAAGATGGAGTCACTCAGGTGGAAGATGCAAGGAGACTGCTTTTAGGACCCTGGAGGATTGGAGCAAGGTTGTCTACCACAAAGTTGAGAGAAGCCCTTTCTTTACTGGCTGTTTAGCCAAAATTATTGTCTTTGGAGTTGAGGCCTTGAGCCAATGACAGAGAGAAGAAATCTCCTTCATCCTTTCAGGGTACCAGAGAACCCTGGGGGTGGCAAAATGCAAGAGGCTGGCGCTGAGAGAGTGTGGCCAAAGCAACCATGTGACATAAGGATCAGAGACCATCTTTGAAGGCCTTTCCATTAAAACATGCTGTCTTGAATGTCTGAACTTGAACGGATCTTAGAATTCATTTGGTTTGCCCACTAATTTTGCAGATGAGGACAATGAGGCTCGTAGAAGGGAAGTAAGCCCTTGCCTCCCTTAATATCACACAGGAAGCAATTAGTTGAGACATTCTCCAACCCTCAAAAGTCAAGAGTTAAGTTTGTCCTTGTTGGTGTTATGGGTCCAGGCGTGTCAAGCAAAGAGACACTGACCCAAAGAAGAGGCAGCATGGGTGGAAACGGGAAGGCCATTGGTTGGGAGTCAGGAGCTCTGAACTGAAGATATCTGACAAGTCATTTTACTTCTCTTGCCTCAACTCTATACATTCTATGCCCTTTGGCTCCAGGCAGTTTAAGGTGGCCCAGTTTCCTCCTCCTGTGACTGGAAGACTTTTAGTGATTGGGGCTTCTCTGCCTCCTGAGATAGCCCATTCCACTTTTGGGCTATCCTCACTGATAAGAAAGTTGATAAGAAATTCTTCCATACTGGCTGCTCAGAGCTGGGCCAACTGCACATGGCTCAGTGTCCTAGGAATGTCTGTAAGCCTATAAGTTACAGAGGAGCCACTGAACTGCCTTGGTGATGGTTTCCTCTGTAGGTACATGGTTGTGTATTGCTTCTTATTGGACTTTTAGCTTGAACAGAAAGGCTATGTTTTTGCTTGTCTTTGTATTCTTAGTGCTTAGTATAGTGCCTGGTACATAGCAGGTGCTTAATAAATGCTTGTGGACTGACTACACTGAGGGAATTAGGTCTTTTCCTGATCCCTTTCCTCAGTGCCTTTCCTCTATTAAATATCTCCAACTTAACCTGTTTATAGCTTGTTCATCCATAGCTGTTTGCATGTTGTCTGCCCTGTGAGCTCCTTGAGAACAAGGACTATCTTTTGACTTTTTTGGGGGGGGGTATCCCCAACACTCAGTACAGGGTCTGACATATAATAGGTGATTAATAAATGTTTACTGATTGATTAACTGACTTATTGAAAATTTCAGTTTATAATGCTATTGACCAGAGATCAAACTAGCATCCCTCAGAGTGCCTCATAACCAAATGAAAATGTAATTGAGAAATGTTTAACAAAATAAATGAAAATACAACACATCATAGATAATCTCAATGTGTGGTTTTCTGAGTCAATATGAGACCCAAAGGAAGCTGTTTCTATTTTTTTGAAACCACTGGACCAGAGTGTACTTACATATATACTTGTCTCCACTATAAGATAACCTTCTTTTGAGTCAAGATTGCTTCAGTCCTTGTGCTGTCTGGAATACAGTAGGCATTTAAAATGCATGTCGATTGGTTAACGGATCACTATGGATTTTGAGTTGGAAAGGCACTTAGACCAAACCTATCATTTGGAATTTAGACTAACCCTCTTTTTTTTTTTTTTAAAGCAATCAGGGTTAAGTAAGTCGCTCAAGGTTACACGGCCAGTTATTTCTGGGTGTGGTGCTGAGTATCTGAGCCCGGATTTGATCCAGGTCATCCTGACACTGGAGCCGGTGATCTTACTTGCTGAGCCACCTGGCCACCCCTAGACTAACCCTCTTAATCTAAAAAAAATCCCAGAGAAATTAAATAAGTTGTTGAAGGCATAGATAAATTCACTAGATAAGTTCTAAACCCTACAGTGTGAGCATCCAGAGGGCAGAACCTCCATGTTCTTCTCTCCATCAGGCAGAATGCTGCCTAGTCTTCAAGAACCAGCTTCAACTTCCTGTCCTCCCCTAAGCCTTCCAGGGTCTCTGGTTATCTCTGCTCTCCTCTCCTGTTCTGTTTGCTTCCTTCCTGAATTATTTCTGACTTGCTCCCTTTGTCACCTCATGGAATGTCTGGAGTTGTAGATTCATTGACAATAAGGGGGAACTGGTGCACCTCTGTCTCACTCACTGCATCTGTGCACTGTGTGCTCCTAAAGGATTTGTTGACTTGTTTTATGATCAGAGTTATTGAATCATTGCATTTGAAATCTTGTGGAGGCCTGATCTGCAACCCTATTTATTTACATATGAGAGGTTAAGTGAGTTGTCTGTTCTACCACCACACACTGGGAAGGAGCTGTCCGTGCTGTTAGTACCAAACCCAGGATAGAGCTGCCATATAACCATGGACACAAAAAATGATGTTGATGATGACAACAATGCTATCTTTTGGGTAGATGGTCCAGAGCTGTGATTTCATTGCTCTTGGGAACTCCAGGTGTGGAAATTCCCTTTAGTTGTGTGGATTTGTACAATTTCACAGTCTCAGAGAGTTGTCTGGGCTTTACTGGCTGAATGTTTCCCCAGGGTTCCAGAGGGATTGTATGTTAGAGAGAGGACTTAAATCCAGGTTTTCTGATTCCAAGGCCCCCCTCCCTTCCCACTACACCAATGTACACATTGCTTCTATTTATATCTAGATGCAAACCAAAATCATGATAACCTTTTCTCTGGTGCTCATGTCAATCTACAGATCTCTAAGCATTCATCTCCTAGCCAAACACACTAGTTTACAGATGAGGAAAAAGAAACCCAGAGAGATCAAGTGAACCAGCAGGTACATGACGAGGTACATAGTAGTGCTTAATAAGTGCTTGGTGAATTGAATGGAATAGAATTTCATATAGAATATGATTTCTATATGAATAGAATAGAATTTCAATAGAACTTCATAGCCTGCTGTGAGCTCATGGTTGGGGACAGTCATGTTCAAAATCATAGAGTCTCAGAGGTAGAAGGGACATTGGAAGTCATCTTATCTGACATAAGCCTGAGCCAGAATGTCCTCTAGACACCAACATACATTTATTAAGCAACTGCTGGGTGCATTCGGGTAAGAGTAGGAGGTGATTAAAAGTTTAGCCAGAGATATCTTCCCTGCCCTCTTGGAACTTACAGATACTCCTTCAGGGGTGGAAAACCTGCAGTATTACTAGGCATAATATTGTATTGACTAGACCATGCAGTAGAGAGGTGGAAAGCCCAGTTCTGTGTTATGTCTGAAGGAGGAAGTCATCACTGACGGTGGGGGTGAGAGGAGGTGTTCAAAAAAGTCTTCTTGGAAGAGGTAGTATTTGAAGTGGGCTTTAAATTAAATTCAACATGTGAAGAGAGAGGACAGTCCCACAGAGCAAGTGATTCATATAAAAATACAATTCCATGGTACTGAAGCATGCTATTAGATTGTAAGCCACTTGAAGGCAGGGACTGACTTTTGCCTCTTTGTATTCCCCATGCTTAGTGCAGTTTCTGGCACATAGTAGGTGCTTAATGAAGGTTAATTGCTTGGGATGGGCAGGGTGTGCAGGAAGTTTTCCAGTTTGGCTAGAGGGTAGATCACATAGGCAGGGATGGTATAGGAAGAAACATGGGCGCATTGGGGAGCACTGGATTTGATGTTAGTGAAGTTGAGCCCCTCTGTCACTAATTAACCATGATCTTTTCAAACTCTCAGTTTCCTCTTTTTTAAAAGGAAGGGTTACACTGGTTGGCCTCTACAATCCCTTCCCACTTTGAACCCCTGTTCCTATGATTCTAAAGTTCAAATGGCAGAATGAGACTAGACATACTATGAAGTGACTTGGACTTGTCTTGTGTCCCTGCTTGCTTGTGTCCATGCCCTCTGCCCATGCCCACTGGCCACGCCCTCCCCATTGTGCTCCCAGGAGCTCCAAGGGCAGCCACTTCTGCCATGATGAATTCTGAAATTTCTTACTTATGATCAGAGTCAGATTTGCCTTTCTGTACCTTGCCACCCATGGGTCTTTTTTCTGCATATAGGCTCATAAATGGCCCAGGTAGGGTTAGGGGCCTGTTATAAAGTGCACAGGATAGCAAGAGTGGAGGGACTGTGTGTACTGGGGAGCAATGGGAAGTAAGAGTGGTCTGTGATCTCTCTTCCTCATACCCTGGCTAGGTGGCAGGAGATGAGTGTATGGAGGTGGCGGACACATAAAACCAAAGCCAGGGGGAGTCCTGCCCCAGCATGACTCACTTAGCAGCTGCTCCCTCCTCTCTCCTTTCACCATGCACTTCCCCATCTCACCATCTCCCCTAATTTCCCCGTCAGAGTTCCTGGCACTGCCCTGAGGACACGGTTCAGTTGCCTTGAAGTCTCAGCGCTGTCCACAGAACTGCCTTTTGTTGAAATCAACCATAATCCAGGCATGGGCTCCTTTCCCTTTATCCTCTTGGCTGTGAGTTTCTGGACCTGAGTTCAAGTCCATATGAGGTCAAGTTAAGGAATATCTCTGGACCTCAGTGGTCTTCATTTATAAAATGAAATGATTGGAGTCCATAAATGAAACTCTCTTATAGCCCTGAGAGACTCTAAACTTGACCCTCGCCCTAGTTGTATCATTCTGTTCTAAGATTCCTTTCAGTCTTAAAATTCTAGTTTTTTGGTCTTAGATCTCTAACATTTTGTTCAGTATTCCAAGATTCTGTGTCCTAAGGCCCCTCACAGCTCTGACATTCCCTGTTCCATTTTTCTAGACTTAAAAAAAAAAAAGCAATAAGGAAGAAGACAGACTTAGAAGGTCGCTTCAGTAGGTTAGAGGAAAGAAGGAGCAGGTTTTACCTACTCTGAAAGCCACTTATTCATGAAATAACGTTTTCCATAAGCAGAGTCCATGTGCAGGCTGTAGATAGGAATGAAGTGCATTGATGAGTCACCTAACCCTGATGGCGGCCAGTGAGGGAGCTGCGGCATTCAGAGCTGAGTAGGGCTGGTTACAATTTTAAAATTGATATCTTCCCAATGAAGCAATGGAGAGAAATTTTCACAACAAAGTTTCTGCATTGGCTTTCAGGCACTCATGAGTGTGCCCCCAGTCTTTATCCCTGGAGGTCCCTCAGGAGAGCTGGTGCTAGGCTTAGCCAAGTTGGAGGCTGCCTCTGGGTGGGAGGCCAGTCACCTGCACGGACCCATCCTTCTTCACTCCCCAAGTCTTCACCACTTTTTTTACTATTGTCTGAAATCTTTAAGGGGGATAATCTTTCCTTCTATAAGAACAAAAATAGTGGAAGGAAGCATGGTGTTGTGGGAGGAGGGCTTAACACGGGCTCACAGGACTTGAGTTTGAATCCTGCCTCTGCCACCCATTACCTGCATGGGAACCCTAAGGTTCTCCCTAACCCTACATAGATGGTCCTACAGTCTAGAAAGCTCAAAACTTCTAGATATAGAATAGGAAGACCTGAGTTCAAGCTCCATTCCTGGCATTTCTTAGCTACCTGGCCATGGGCAATTGAGCTTCCCCACCTCTCTAGGCTTCAGTTTCCTCATATACAGAAATCTTCATTCTCTGCTACAGAGGGTCCTTATGAGGAAAGCCCCGTAGAAATTGCAACTATTGTCAGTTTAATATCTGGAATGATAATGTGGTACAGCAGTTGGGAGCTGGACTCAGAACCCCCAAATCATGGGCTTCAGGCTTCTTTTGGTACATATTGAATGTGTTGCCTTGGGTAAGACAGACTAGATTTGGAAGGAGCTTGAATCAGGCAGAACTCTGCTCCCCAGCCTGTTGCAATAATTGAGGCATGAGATGACAAGAGTCTGCACCAGGTGTGGGCAATGTCAGAGGAGAAAAGGGAATATTTGAGAGATGCTCCTGAGGTAAAATCGACCCACCTTGGAACCAGATTGGATTTGGGGTGAGAGAGAGCAAGTCCAGGATGAAGCCTGGGTTTGGAGTCTGAGGGTCTTTGTTGTCCTTTACAGTAGTGGGGAAGGATAATGAATTCTGTTTTGGATATGTTGAGTTTAAGATGTCTACTTGATATCCAGTAGACTTTAGGTCCTTGATGCTGTTACCTCATGCCCCTGAAATTATTTTGTATTTATTTTTGTCTGTGAGAAAGATTTTTCTCTCTCAGCTGTGGACATTTTCACTGTCTATTCCCCATGCCTGGAATGCTTCTTCTTCCTCATCTTTACCTCCTGGCTTTTATGACTTCCTTTAAGTCTCAGCTACAATCATTCCTGAGCCAATGCCGCCATGAGCCAGTCATCTAGACCTTTGTCTTGCCACTGGATTCCAATGACTCTGGAGGAGAGAATAATATAGACAACTTTTTGGAGCTCTGCCCCACTCAAATCCAATTCATGCACAAGTTAAGGCATCACACTCATGATGTCATTGGTCCTCTTTGAGAACAAAGGACCAGCACCACCCCTCCCACTAACTCTCCCCTCCAGGGAATGCCTTTTCCAACCCCCCTAATGCTAGAGCCTACTCTTGTCGGTATTTCCAAGTCACCCATATATGTATCTTGTATGTGCTTAATTATTTACATGTTGCCTCCACCATAGATTTTGGACTCCTTGAGGGCAGGCACCAATCCTCGCCTTCCTTGTCATCTTCAGTACTTAATGCAGTGCTTGGCACATAATAGCTACCTAATAACTGTTTATTGACTGTTTTCATATGTCATGTTTCCCCACATTAGAATATAAGCTCTCTGAAGGCAGAGACTGTTTTCATATGTCATGTTTCCCCACATTAGAATATAAGCTCTCTGAAGGCAGAGACTGTTTTCATTTTTTAAATAAAGGTTTGCTGAGTGGACTTGAATTGTGTGCATCCTTGGCCCTTTTTGTTTGTACTACTGGTGCTCAGTAAGTTATCAATACAGCAAATAGTTAGCTTTAAGGAGCATGGAACTATTTTTCTTTTCCTTGAGAAATAGAGCTGGATTAAGCCCAGCACTCAGTCCAATTGCCTCTGCAAATGTAAATTCCCCTTCCCAAATACCTGACAGGCAGTCATCCAGTTTGCCTTTGCTTGGCCTTGGAGGTGGGAGATTCCAGCTGCACCTCTTCTCTCTCTGGGACTTTGGACATGCCATTTTCTTTCCCTGAATCTCAGTTTTCTTATTTTTTTAATGCCTTTTGGAGGGCAGTTGGGGTTAAGTAACTTGCCCAAAGTTACATGGCTATTTTTTTTTTTGTGCATGGGTGTTAAGTGTCTGAGACTGGAACCGAACTCTGGTCCTCCTGACTCGAGGGCCCGGTGCTCTACTCACTGCGCCACCTAGCCGCCCAATCTTAGTTTTCTTTATCTATACTGTAAAGGACAATAATAGAATCATTGACCCTCATAATTAGAAGGAAACCTGAAGATCATCTAGTCTAATTTGGTATGTGAAGGAAACATCTCTTTTAGGTGTTACAGAGGGTAAGAGTGGTGGACTTGGAGCCAGAAGGGCCAGAGTTCAGATCCTGCCTCAGGTACTTACTAGCTGTATGACCCTAAGCAAGTCACTTAACTTATCTTAGCCTTGGTTGCCTCATCTGTCAAATGGAGAAATTAAGAGCACCTACTTCATAGAGTTGTTGGGAGGATCAAATGAGAAGATGTATGTTAAGTACTTTGTAAAACTTAAAAGTGCTACATAAATGCAATTGTCATCACCACCACCATCACCAGATTCATCACCATTGTCACCACCACCATCACCTTCATCATCATTGTGAACCCCCACCATCACC
>NW_027185852.1:17026989-17063543 GCF_028583685.1 Petaurus breviceps papuanus | reverse complement strand
TGAACTATCTACCACATGCTGCTTTTCTTTCAGGGTCTTAATTTCTTCATGTGGAAAATGGAGGCATTGACTTAGGTGACTTCTGAGGTCCCATCTAGACCTAAATCAAGCTTCCTAGAGTTGTGAGGATGCATGTACTTATTAAATGGTACAAACTATAAAGTACCATAAACATGTGAATTAGTGCCCAAACCGAAAAAAACCCCCCAGATTCCTGCAGTAAGAATTGTTTCAGTTAGAAGGGACTATGGATATCATTTAGTCCCACCTACCAATTTTATGTGCCCCCTCACCTTCAGTTCAGTTGGATAACAGACAACAAGCTAAAGAAATGCAAAGACAATTTGCCTAGCTCAGTGATCTCATTAGGAAGTGTGAAAGAATTTCTCTAATTGAATTGGAAGGGGAAATTGGCATTCACTGGACAAAGATTAGTCACACCCCTGGTGTCTTTTATTTAATTAAAATACATTTTATTGATGTTCCTTTTAACATCATCATTATTTTATTTGTTATCCCACCCCTTTCCTTCTTCAGAAGTCATTCCATATGAAAAATAATTTCTTTTAATAAAAAAAGAAAAGCAAGAAAGAGAAGGAAAAAAGAATCAGCTCAAATGATCAATAACATGAAAAAAGTCTGAAGATATGGGCATTGTAACACATGATAGACTTCCAGCTTCTGTAAAGGCTCTAGGTGGGATAAGTCTTGTCATAAATCTTCTTTTGAGCCCTTCTTGTTCTTTGTAATATTGCAACATTTGCTTTTGCTTTTTGCTTTTTGTGTTTCTTTCCATTTACATTGCTGTAGTTGCTGTTCATATTATTTTCTTGGCTCTGCTTACTTCAATCTGCATCAGTTCATATAGATTTTTCTATGCCTCTCCATATCATCAGATTTATAATTTCTTAACATACACTAACATTCCATTACTTTCATGTACTATAAATTTTTAAAGCCATTCCCCAAGGATGAACATCCACTTTGTTTATTTGCTATTACAAAAGGTGCTACTGTAAATATTTTTGTGTATGTGGGAATTTCTTTTCAATGGCTTTGTTTGGGATATACTCCCAGCATATGGACTCCTAGCAATGGATTCTCTGATTCAAATGGTATTGATATTTTGGTTGCTTTCTTTGCATAATTTCAAATTGCTTTCCAAAATGGCAGTATTGAAGAATGGATTCACTAACAACACATTGCCTATCTTTCCATAATACTTCTAACATTGAATAGGGATGAGGTGAAAGCTCAGTTGGATTTATTTGCATTTCTCTCATTTTCAATGATTTGAATTTTTTCATGTGATTTTCAAATCCACCCAGAAATCTGGGTCATGAACTCTGACCAATACACACAGTGCCCATTGGGAAGTGTGGGTATAGGTAAAGAAACCTGACAGGGTGCACAGAAGTATGGAAACCCACATGCCCTGAGAAATTGAAAATTCTGGACTATAAGTCTATGTACTCTCTTTCCTTAGAGAAATGAAATTAGTCTACATCAAAAGTCATTTGTTGAGTGGAACTTCTTATTTATTAAGACTCCTTGGCTGGGTCCCAATGTCGTATTATAATCTTTTACAACAGAACATTCAAGTCTCTTCTCTTGTCTGGGTTCTGAGGGGGTTCCCCTCCCCTCAAGTCACGGGTGGTAGTAAATGGCTAGGTAGACAAGACTTTCCTTTTTCAAACCATCTGTTAGTAGCAAAGGAGTCATCTTTCTCCAATCAGCTAGCAACGAAAGTCTTTTCCCCTTCAATCAGCTCTATTCCTAGAAACAGTTGCAAAGCCCATCTTTCTCTAGTAATTTCATTGGACTCATGAGGTAATAGGGACAGGAGAAAATGTGAGCTCTAAGCTCTTTTCTCACTTCTTAATTCAGCTGATTTTCCATAGTCATCTGGGCTTGGTTTCTTTCAGGAAGCAGGGGACAGCCTTTACTGTACTTCTGCCTTTTCCCTCTGCTTATGTTTCTGCTCTGCCTCTTTGGTCCCTGTAAGACTCTGCAACCTTCCTGTCTCAAAGCAGGATCATCTTGTATGAAATGACTCACCTCTACCTTAGAGTGAGAAATGAAAATTCCTCTTTCTCTCAGATCTGACACAAATAGGCAGTATATAGCGGTTCCCAAGTCACCAGGAAAGTTCTCATTATCAGGATTTCCAGCTATCACCCTGAAAAACCTCCTAAAAGTCATATGTAAATTACTTGCTGGGAAACAAAATACTTTGGCCACCTTTACTTTCATAAACAGCTTGTCTTTGAGGGTTACTTTTTCTCAGGTCCTCTCAGTACTAACTATATTTCTCCCCACATACTTTTCTCTGAGGGATACTCTCAGAATTGTCTCTGGTTTTTCCCCCCTTTTCCCAATAAAATTGTCTGAATACAAAACAGGGGAATATTTTTACAGTGTATTACATATGTTAAAAATGCCTTTTCCTTGAACTAATTGCGCTTATTCACATCATTAAAGGTTAACTCATTGGTGGGGCCTTATGAACTCTAATTTTAAGAGGATAGGCCCACAAAAACATTCTGCAACTTGTGAATAGTTATCCCTTGGGACCAAAACTGTAAACCTATAAGGCCTGATGGGGTGTGTGTCTGAAACCTTGAGGGTCTACTGCTTATTAATGAGCAAATTGAGGCTTTGAGAACTTATTATTTTCCTAAAGTTACTTAGGTATTGCATAGAGTTGAGATTTTAGCTCAAGCGTTGGGCTCCAAATCCAGCACTTTCCCTAACTTGTTTCTTCAGATATTATTTGCTTTGATTTTTTGGTTGTAAAATCTCCCTATTGTATTGAAACCAGAAAGTCATGCAGAATAGTGAATGGAATTTGTAAACCTAGGGTCACAGGAAGGGAAAATGACTTCTTTTAAAGATTAGTCTTTTGTTTTTCATTGAACAAAAACCAGTTTTGTTTCTAAAACCCATCTCCCATTAAAAAAAGAAAACCTTTGTAACAAATATGCCTAGTTATGCTAAACAAATTCCCTGAGTGATCTTGTGAAAAAAAAGTCTCATTCTGCATTTTGAGTCTTTCATGTACCTGTCAGGACATGGGTGGCACTGAACCTTACCATCTCTTCTCTGAAATGGTGGTTGGTCATTGCATCAATCAGAATTCTTAGGTCTTTCCAAGTCATTTGTCTTCAGAGTGTTGTTGTATAAATTGTTAAATTCTCCTGGTTTAGCTCATGGGAAAACGGTTGCATAATGAGACGACAGGTTTTGTGTTGAGGCAAAGAACTAGGCAATGGTTTGAAGACACCCTATACCTAGTGAAGCACGTAGGATGGAGTGAGGATACTGATGGTGACCTTCTAGGTAAAAATGTAAAGAGGGTTCTTATTCAGGTAGGGGTTGGACTCGATGGCCACCGAGGTCCTTTCCGACTTTGAGATTTAGTGATTTCTGTTTTTAATAGTTAATCCACAAGAATTTGTTGTTACTGAACAACAGATGTTTAGTAATACATCACATGTTAAGTGCCTATTATGTGTAGAACACTTTGTTAGCTTACATCTCCCTCCCCTCCCCGCCACAAAGAACATGGAAGATGCTTAGTACACATCAGGAGCTTAATCAGTGTTGATGGATTCAAGGCATCTACACATAAATTCTATTTTAGTATGTGTTTCCCTAAACCGAGTGTTTCTGTGGACCCCTTGATAGGTTAATCACTGAGGGTGTGGGCACTTCCCCTCCCATGTTTATATTCAGTAAGATCAGTCTTGTTGGGGGAGAGATGGCACTGAGGGAGAAGCTGGGGAGGAGGGTGGAGCTCAGGCAGCCAACCTGCATCTATCTGGCTCAGAGTGCCACCATGCACAGCCCCCTGTCCCTCAGCACCTAGGACAGTGCTCTGTGATGAAATTCTCTAAATATCATTACTAAATGCATATTCCATATGATTTCCCTAACATCAACTTGGGAGGTAATGTGTGGGACTTGAGTGATTACCTCCATTTCCCTTCCTGGTCTTGGAACTGTGCCTCTGGCTGCTTCAGTACCCACCCACACAGAACTTCCCAGTGGAGCGCTGACATATGGAGTCAGAAATAGAGTACTGTTGTGTGTGTGTGTGTGTGTGTGTGTTCTTGCATGTTTTTGTTTTTATGCCCTACTAAACTATAAGGTCTGTGAGGGTGGCCTCATCTGAAGTTTAAATCCTCCCCTTAGCAACAACAACAGCATCCCCCCAGCACCTAGGACAGTGCTCTGCAATTAAGTAAAATAAACATTTACTAAATGCCTGCCGGGTTCCAGATACTCATTTAAAAAAAATCTCTGTCTCTCAATTCTCTCTCTCTCTCTCTGTATCTATCTATCTATCTATCTATCTATCTATCTATCTATCTATCTATCTATCTATCTATCTATCTATCTAATCTATCCATCTTTTTCTAAATACCATCTATCTTTCTGTTTTCTGTCTTCCTGCCTCCCTGCCTCTCTATCTATACATCTATCTTATTTTTTTTCCTTCTCAGTAACAAATCAAATATCATCTATTAAGTCACAGACTCTTAGAATTGGAAGAGTCCTTAAAGGCTGCTTCATCCAGTACCTGTGAAGAGCTTCAGGGTTACTGATCCAGGCTGGCTGGGATCTTGAGGACATCTTCTCTAGCCTCTCATTGTATGTGGGAAGAGTGAGGCCTCGAGGAAGTTGAATAAGCCACTCAGGTAAAGTGGCGCCATCAGGAAGTTGCCAAGATGAGCCACATCCTCTGCTGCCCAGTCCAGTGTCTTTCTACTGGGCAGCCCAGTGGGGCTCATTGCATCCAAGCATTCTGTGAATGACTCTATTGAACTGAGAACTTGTCCATAGATTTCAAAAAGAACATGTGAAGAAAGTGGAAAGAGGGAAGGAAACAAGCATTTATTGAGCATTTACTGTGTGCTGAGCGCCATGCTAAGCACCTTACAAACATTACATCATTTGCTTCTCACACTCACCCTGTGAGCTAAGTGCTAACATGGAAACACGGGAAGGTAACAGAACCTGAAGGAAAAAGAAACGTGCCATAGTCTACCCACATCACCAACATCTCAGGGCACCCCCCCCCCCCAAACCAATGAGCTTGACTATTGAGGCACTTCCCATGATCTTTGAATAGTTACAGAAAATGGGAGCAGTGCAGTAAGATTAGAGAAGAGTAAATGTCCTGATTTTCTAATATTCAGGGAAAGCTAAAGTCAGCAAAGTGTGGGCCAGATGGACTTGGCTTTGACGCCTGATAAAAATATGGAATTAAGTGGTGGCTAGGTGGTACAGTGAGTAAAGCACTGGCCCTGGAGTCGGGAGGACCCGGGTTCGGTTCCGGCCTGAGACACTTAACACCCACACAAAAATACTAGCCGTGTGACCTTGGGCAAGTTACTTAACCCCAATTGCCCTCCAAAAAGGCAAAAAAAAAATATCAAATTAAAGGGATGGTGGCTAGACATCTAGAAAGGCAAGCAGTGATTGCAAAGAGCCAGCTGTGACTTCAATGAGTTCAACTCATACCAGATTAAGCACACTTTCTTTCTTTCCCCCCGACAGGGTTCTTAAACTACAGGGAAGACTATTGAGTTTATCTAGATTTTATAAAACCAATTGTCAGAGATCCACTGTCTTCTTTTAGAAAAACTACAGAGAAGGGTACTAGAGCAGAGTACACAATAGAAGGAGCCATGAACATTTCTCATCAACTTTGAAGGCAGTGCCTCATGGAGAGGCCCCAGAATCTGGCCTTGGTCCTGGGCTCTTTCCCTTGGAAGGCATTTTGTTTGGACCTGGAGATTTGAATTCAACAAGGGAAGTCAGGCAATCTCCCTTATCTCCCAGGTTCATTTGTGTTTCAGCTCTCTATTAGCTATTTTTGACCTGTCCTTTATAGTCCAAAGATTATTCTCCTTAACAGAAAACTGAGGCAAGAGAAGAGCTGGTTGGCTCTGCTTTATCTTCACCATCTATTATTATCATCATGTTCTTTGTCCGTTCTTGAGTCCTCTTCTTCCCCCCCCCCCCCAGTATTGAGGGGAGGTAGAAGGGAAGGAAATAAGCATTTATTTAGCATCTTCTATAGGTAGATGTGATCTCATTGGATCCTCACAACACCCTTGGGAGGTAGGTACTATTATTATTCCTATTTTACAGCTGAGACACCAGAGATGAAGTGACTCCTCCCCCCATTAAGATTGGATTTGAACTCAGGTCTTCCTGACTCCAGGCCCAGCACTCCATCCACAGAGAATCCTAGCTATCTTCTATATGGATTATTTTTTTATTTTTTTGGAGGGGGGAAGGCAGGACAATTGGGGTTGAGTAACTTGCCCAAGCTCACACAGCTAGTAAGTGTTAAGTGTCTGAGGCTGGATTTGAACTTAGGTCCTCCTGACTCCAGGGCCAGTGCTCTATTCATTGTGCCACCTAGCTGCCCATATGGATTTTTAAAAACTGACCTTAGTGTTCCTCATATAGAGCTTCAGGACTCCTTCCATGAAGACCCATGACACACTCACTTCCATTGTTTGTCCTTCCATCTTCTTCACATAGCTTTCAAAACTCCAAATTGATAGATGAGTTCCCTGTGGATCCATATCAGTGCCTTTAGTTAACACTCCACTTTTTATTCCTATTAGAATTTTTTGAGGCAGCTAGGTGGTACAGTTGGCTTGGGACTCTCTCCTTGGTGAAGATGAAAGTTCAGAGCCCTCAGTTTTTTTCTTTTTATTTCAGGGCTCTTTAGCCCTCCTGGTTAATGTTAGCAGGTCAGAAAATGGCTCTGACGTTCTCTTTTTGCCTTCTGGTAGAAGATACCTAGGGACTATGGGGGAAGTGGGTATGGACTGGACTGGATTTTTATTGAGATTTTCACCAGGTTGGTGGAATTTTCTAATCTTTTCTTTGTCGTGACTCTAAAAGAAAGTCAGTGATTATTCTTCTATTCTTTATCATCTTGGAACTTTTATTAATCACACATGATAGGCAAGCAGGTGACATGAGGCATGACAGCTACAGCTGATGGGAGATTTCAGAAAGTCTTGTGGCTTTGTTTTGGCTGAGATTCACACACACACACACACACACACACACATCCCTAAAAAAAACAAAACTCAGCATCTAGCCAGGCCTGAAACTCAGTCCAGTTAAAGGGAAGTCAGTCCAGGAAGGGAAGAGTGGAATAAAATTCAGTGCTTCAATGAGAGACAAACTTGGAAAAATCCACTGGGTATGGACAAGAACATAGGTGAGAGAGATAAGAGACCATAGTATGAGCCTGAATTTTTCCTTAAATGTGTGGCATTGAGATGTTTATTTCATTGCTCTGTATCTCAGTTTTCTAATCTCTAAAGTGGCGCAGACCCATTTTGAACTAGATTAATTTTCCTAAGCTAATTTACCACTAGGACACTTTGGGGATTGAGCCATATGAAGAAAACACACAGAGCTTTACAGTCTAATGATGGGAGTGCTGGATTGGAAGTCAGGAGAGATCTGCTTTTAGCATGTGGTTCTGAACATCACTATTTTGTGACCACAGGCAAGTGACTTTGCCACTCCGTGGCTCACTTTCCTCATGTGTAAAATAATGGACCAAATGACCTCTGAGATTTCTTCCAGCTCTCATTCTATGATCCCATGAAATACAAAGCAGGGAGAGCTGGGAGTCTGGAAAAAGGTCTACAATGGATGGGGGTGAGAGGAATTTCAGAACAAAATGGAGAAGAAGAAATGAAGGTGATTTTTATCCCCAAACAAGTCCTTCACATGTTCATTTCCAACACACTGATTCTCCTTATGGATTTTCCACCTTGCTCACCTTGTGTACCTGGCACATAATTAGTGCTTAATAAATACATGTTGGCTGACTCCAAGTCATTGGCAGAAGTGCCAACCTCATTGGGCAAGGCTGTGCCGAGCTCACACCCTGGTCCCCTTCAGGCTTTCCAGGTTTCCTCAATCTGGGGCTCTCTATTAATCCTCCGATACATCATTGCATCTCCCAAGTCCAAGGCTTGTCACTGGCCTTCCCCTCTTCTCCTCTGTGCCCCTGGCTTGCCTGGCTTCCTTTAAGACTCATCTCAAACCCCACCTTTCCCGCTCCCTCTCATTGCTGGTTCCTCCCCCCTGAGCTATATTCCATCTCTGCTGGTTATGTCCTATTTGTACAGAGTTGTTTGATAGTCACCGCCGTTAGACTCTGCCCTCCTTGTGGGAAGGGATGGTTTGTTGCTTTTCTCTCCATCCCTCGAACTTAGCTCAATACCAGGCATATAGTAGACGCTCAATAAATGCTTGCTGATGATAATGACATATTTCAGTTTTACATCACTGACATCTTCCCCTGTATCATTCCCACTCTTCCTGCCAAAGGAGGAAAGAAAGAAAAAAGAATAAAAAATGAGGAAAGAAGAATTCAGTAAAATGAATCAACATAGCTCAAAAGTGTGGCATTATACAGTTTTCCACACCCGCAGTGCCCCACCTCTGCACATAAGCAGTGGAAAGTGTCTTCTCGTGTCTCATCTCTAGTATCGAGCTGTGTCTTTCTGCTCTGGAACCAAATACTGAAATTTATCTGTTATTTCTCTCATGTGGATCTTCCCTGGTTGGACTTGGAGTTGGGAGGACTTGGGTTCGAGTTCTACCTTAGACACTTTCTAAATCACTTGATCTCTCTATGCCTCAGTTTCCTTGTCTGTAAAATGAGAATAATAAGAGCTCCTACATCATAGATTTGTGGTGAGGAATAAATGAGATAATCCATGTAAATCTCTTTGCGAACCTTAAAGTGAAATGTAAACACTAGATGCTGTTATTATCCTCATTATTTGTTGTTGGGACATTCAGATCATGACCTACCCATGGTTCTACTATCCTTTCCTATTCTTGGCCGTGTTTTCTTATAAGTTCACCACAAGGAAGTCTGCCCAGAATCCCTTCCTTATTTTCTTCTGACATCTCCATGAAACCAGTGAAATGCACAACACGTAATTTGGTTTTCCCTGTTCTAGGAGCTCATTTTTTTTGGAGGGGGGAGAGAGCGGGCAGCAGAGTTTGTCTACAGAGTTATCCAGGACTTTCCCACAGGAGATCACGCCACACGTTTGTCTGTGGAGGTGAGAGAACAAGAACCCTGTAATTCTCCATGAAAGCTATAGAGTATATCTGAGTTGTTTTCTTCAGTCCAAGTGATGCAATGTACATAAAACATTGAGGTTACTCACATGGTCTTGGTGTTGGAAGGGAACTCAGAAGGCATAGAGCCAAATCTGTAGCTGACCAGAAATCCTCCTTATAACATTCCATACAAAGTGTGTGTGCATGTGTGTGTGTGTGTGTGTGTGTGTATGTGTGTGAAGAGGAGGGAGGATCATACTATTCAATGCAATTCAATTTAGTTCATTTCAGCACTGCCCAACAAATATTTTTAAAGCACCTACTTTAATGGAAGAAGATTGTTTTGCATGATCATATAAAGACAAAAGTGAAGCCCAGTCTCTGTTTGCAAGGGATTTGCAATTCTGCTGGGGAATGGCCCATTTATACAGTCTGGGGAGTATAACAGAATTTGAAAAGGGAGAAAAGTTACCAAGTGAGGGGCTTATGCAAGGCTTCCTGTAGGAAATGGGAAGGTGGCCTTGAAGGCAGCTAAGGATTCTGAAAAATGAAGAGGAGGAGAAAATGCATTCCATGCATGGGGGACCACCTGAGCAAAGACACGGAAAGGGGAGATAAAATGATGAACTGGGGGAATGGCGAGTAAGCTTGGCTGGAACCTAGTGTGAAGAAAGAAAATAATGAGAAATAGTTCTAGAAAGGTCGGCTGGAACCAGATGGTGAAGGGCAGCTAGAAGGCTCTGTGGATAAGCACTGGTCCTAGAATCAAGGAGAGATGAGCTCATATCCAAACTCAGACACTTACTAGCTGTGTGTCCCTGGGCAAGTCACTTAACTGCTTTTGGTTTCTGTTTCCTTACTTGTAAGATGGGGATAATAACCATACTTACTTACTAGGGTTGTTATGGGGATCTCATAGATATTTGTAAAGCACAGTACCTGGCACATAGTAGTTGCTTAATAAATGTTTCTTTTTTCCCCCTTAAAGACCCAGATGAGAAGTTTGCCTTTTATACTGGTGGCAATAGAAAGCTACTGAAGATTCTTGAGTTTGGGAGTCACGAAGTCAGAGCTGTGTGTGAGGAGGATTGATCCCCCTGAGCTAGCTCATTCCACCCTGGGATAGCTCTAATTGTCAGGAAGTTTTTCTTTACCTCAAGCCTAAACCTGTCTCTCTGAAACTCCTACCCTCTGCTCCCAATTCTGCCCTCTGAGGCAAAACCAAACAAGTCTGAAAACTTTTCCATGTATCAGCCCTTGAAGATAGCAATCTGGTCTAAATCTCAATAAGAATCCTTATCTTCCCCAGGCTGAACATCTCTCTTTCCTTGCCCCGCTCCCATATATCAGAAGTTCAGAGTTCATTGTCATCCTGATCATTTTCCCCTGAGTGAACTTGGGTTGTCAGCTTCCTTCCTAAACTATGGCCTGAAGAACTGAACACAAGATGAATGAAAGAATGAATTAATGAAAAAGACTAGTGATCACCCTGTGACATCCACTGTATTAACTGATGGGATTGCTGAGATGGTCTCTTCCCCCCCAGGGAGGCCTAAATTCTAGCCAAGGTGACACCATATATGAGGGAGGTGGCCAGGGAGGGGCATTTTGATCTGGGATATTCCATGATGAGAGAAAAATGGTCATCTTCCCATTAAGAATCAGAATATGTTTCAAAAGAATAAGTGGATTATTAGATCAAGAAGGGACCTTACAATTAATTAGTTCAATAGTTTACAGGGGAGAAAATTGAGACCTAGAAAGGAAAAGTGACTTACCCAAAGTCATCCAGTGAATCAAGCTAGGACTATATCCTAGGACTTCTGATAGCTTGGCATTCTTTTCACAGCATCAGGCTGGCTTACTTTCTAGGGCATTTGGGCATTTTGCAGAGTTGAAGGCTATGGGGCACTCCTTCAAGAATCTGAGGTTACTGAGCCACTGAGGAATTAAGACTATAATCTATCATTACACTGGTAGCCCAACGGTCTTAGCTACTAGATCAGTGTAAGGCTGCTATTAAAGCTTTTGGGACACACCGTAGAATCAAAGAACTTTAGGAAAGACACAAAATCAATGAATCAAAAAGTATTTATCAAGCTCCTATATGTGCCAGGCACTGTGCTAAGTACTGGGGAAACAAAAAAAAAAACAGTCTTTGCCCTCAAGAAGCTTATATTCTAATAGGGAAAGACTGGAAATGAGCAGCTAGGTGGTGCTGCAACATCAGGTCAGGAGTCAGGAAGACCTGAGTTCAAATCTTGCCTCAGACACTTACTAGCTGTGTGACCTTAGTAAGGTCACTTATACCTGTTTGCTTCAATCTCTTCATCTGTAAAATGAGCTGGAGAAGGAAATGGCAAACCAGTCCAGCATCTCTGTCAAGAAAACTCCAAATGGGGTCATGGAGAGTCAGACGTGACTGAACAACAAAGAAATACAAAGATAAAAGGGAGAAACAGTCCTTACCTTCAATGAACTTGTCCTCTATCAGCAGAGACAACATTTATATATATAAATATACAAAAAAGAAATGTAAAAATTATGCAATGTGGTGGCTGCTAGTGAGGGCAGGAGAGGAAGTGGTGGATTAAGGAAAGTCATCAAATAGAAGATGCCACTTACACTGAGTTTGGAAGGGCACAGATTGCTGAAAGAGACAGAATGAGGAAAGAATGCACCTAGGCATAGGGCAAAGACTGGGAGTCAGGAGATGGAGTGTTATCTGAGATGAGCAGAGGGAAGGGCAGCCATGATGGGCTGCCTTCTACATCAGTGAAGGTAGCGGCAACATCAATGGAGATCCCAGAACCATTTGCATATGTGAGAATGGGACCTTATGGAGAATATCTGAAGACAGAATGTTAGTTCTGGATGTGAACCTTAGACTATAGAATGTCAGAACAATGAACATGGAAAATGAAAGCTCAAAGGGACCCTAGAACCAGAGGAGGTGAGTTGAAATCTCCCTCACACTCACTCCCTGTGTGACCTCAGACAAGCCACAACATCTCTGGGCTTGTTTCCTCATTGGCAAAATATAGAGATGGGATAAGATGGTCTGTAAGGTCCCTTCTCATCCCAGCCCAATGATTCTGGTACATCATAACTGGAAGGACTTCATAATGTCAGAGGGAAGGGTGGAAAGAAAGAAGCATTTATTAAGCACTTACTATATGCTAGGCATTGTGATAAGTGTTTTACCAATTTTATCTCTTCTGAGGGCAGGAAAGGGCTTTAGAAAATATAGTGTCAGACCTGGGAGTGAGCTGAGAAGACAGAATCTCAGAACTGATCCAGGAGGGACTAGAGAAGAGAGAGTGTCAGAGATGGGAAGGGCCTCAGACATAGACTGTCAGACCAGGGAGGGACAGGACCAGAGAACAGAGGGTGTCAGAGATGGGAAGGGATCTAGTCCAATATATACAGAGGAGAAAACTGATGTCCAGAGTCGAGGTTTTCCTTTGAGGTCAGTGCTCATTGCTGAATCTCTTTTCCTGGTTCCTCAGCTTCCCCCACCCTTTGCTGAAGCCGAGGAACCATCAGATCTGATTGGAATGAGCCATCATCAGTAGAGGGCGAATGAGTGGGAAGCACTCTCAATGTCCCGGGCAGCAGAGTCCAGCAGCTCTCCTGTCCTGGGCCCCCACGGGGCAGCTGGCCCAGGACAGGGGAGGCAGCAGCATTGCTATCAAGCTGCAAAATTGAGTGTCACCTGACTGCCATGGGGCTTATGAAATCACTCTTGAACCAAACATTGCACCAACCTTCCAGGCTATTGCTTAAACCTTAAAAGCCTCTTCCGGCCCAAGTCTCGTGACTTGGGGAGTATGATTGCCCTTGGAGGAATCTAATAATAACTCACACATTTTTTTTAAAGCCACAGTGAATTTTAAAACGATGGTGGTAAAAACTCAAGCCCCAGCTGGCTTCTTTTTGGTTAAGCTGGGTGCAAGGTAAGGGTCCAGGGCTCTCAAAGGTCCCTCACCTCTGAAAATAAGAATGGAACTTCTAAAGCCAGAAAGTGGGCCTTGGATGTCATCCAGACCCCTGCCATTGTACAGAAAGGAAAACCAAGGTGGGAATAGAAATGATATGACAATGATGAAGCAAGCATTTACATAAAGCTTTAAGGTTTATAAAATACTTTCTACATGATTTCATTTGCCCCTCACAACAACTCTTAGAGGTAAGTACTCTGATTGTCACTATTTTAGAGGTGGGGAACTGAGGATGGGAGAAGTCAGATGACCTGTCCTGGGACACGTGGCTAGTAAGTGTCTGAGGCAGGATTTGAATTCAGGTGTACCTGACTTCTTATCTATAGCTCTATTACCTCATCCAAGGTCACACAGGTAAGTAAGAACCAAAGTTGGGATTTGAACCTACAACTTGTAAGTCCCAAGTTAAGGCTCTATGCCCTTAACCATATTCTCTTCATACCATTAGCTCAAAGGTCAGGTCCACTCTATGAAAGTCAACAAGCATCTAGTATTTGCAAAGACCTAGGTTTTGTGGAGGACACAGAGATGAATGAGACATGGGCCTTGTCTAAGGGTACTACTAACTAGCTGTTGCTTATAAGTGCCGACAGCTGAATTTGAACTCAGCTCTGCAGGGCTCCAGACCTAGCAGTATGTCTCATGTGTCACCTAGCTGAACTAAGACCTGCATGCATAGAATCTTAGGCTTTTACACATAGGAGGCCCTTAAACCTCATTTAGCCCAATCCTTCCATTTGATAGAAAAGGCCAAGAGAGGGGAGTTAACTTGCCCAAACTCAGCAAGCTAGTGGAAGGCTAGAACACAGAAAGATGAACAATGTTTCAAGGAAATGGGCATTCAACAAACACAAAGGGGGATGTCCGCTGCATGATGCACTGTGCTTGGTGCTGGAGGAAAGGTGGGTCAGAGACAAGGGTCGGCCTCCCTGCAAGGAGACAGTCTGGAAGGTTTTTCTTTGTTGTTATAGCAAAAACAGCCAGAGGGCTGCCCTGGTACCCTTGGGACAGCAGGAGAAAGGAGGAAGGACCTTCAGCACATTGAACAGATTCCTTGTGGTAAAACTAAGAGGCCATGGCCCAGTGGTCCAGGATGGGCAGGCAGAGCAGGCCTCACTGGATGTACTGATGGATAGAATCAATACTGGGGCAGGTTTTAGATGTACTTTTAGGTACATATGTATATCCCTGATAGAATGTGAGCTCCTTGAGGGCAGGGACTGTTTCATTTGTGTCACCAGCACCTAGGGCAGAGCCCAGCGCACAGATGGCATGAGGATGGTGCCTTGGAAAACCTGAGGTTGAATCCAGAGACTTACTGGCTGTGGGACCCTGAGAAAGTTATTTAACCTCAGCCTCAGTTTCCTCATCTGTCAAAGGGGGATAATAGCTGCAGGGTAGCTGTGAAGCTCCAAGGAGATAACATGCCTATACTTTGGAAATCTTAAAGCACTGAGTGTCAGTGTTAGGAGACTGTAGGTAAAAGTCCTGTAATTTCATTGGTACGGGAACTCCCTACTGGGGAAAATCCCTTTTCCAAGGACAGCACCTTAAAGTCTTTTTTATTTTCTTTTTTTTTTTCAATTAATAATCATTTCTTTTCTTACCCTAGTCCCCTACCATTGGAAAAAGCCAAAGCAAAAACAATCTCATAAGAAACAATTACATTCAAGGAAAACAAATTAGCCATGTCCAAAAATGTATCTCATTTTTCACCTTGAGTGGATTGCCTCTCTGTTGAGTAAAGTCAGCAAGAATTTTTCTTCCTTTCTTTTCTTTTTCCTTTTTCTTTTTGCAGGGGGGAGTGCGGGGCAATCGGGGTTAAGTGACTTGCCTAAGGTCACACAGCTAGCACGTGTTAAGTTCTGAGGCCAGATTTGAACTCAGGTCCTCCTGACTCCAGGACTGGTGCTCTATTCACTGCACCAGCTAGCCACCCCCAACAAGAATTTTTCAAGCCCCTACTATGTGCCAGATGCAGTGCTACATGCTGGAGATATAAAGAAAGGCTCCAAACAGGAGGTGGGTGGCACCCTTTATCATTGGTCCTCTGGAACAGTGGTTGGACAATTGTACTGATCAGAATTCTCAAGTCTTTTAAAATGGTTTGTCCTTACAGTGCGATGGTTGTTGTATGAATCATTCCTGTTCTGCTTACTTCAGTCTGTATTAGGCAGAATAATATTCCATTGCATTTATACAACACAAGCTTAGCACTTACTCCACTGATGGGCAGCCCCTTAGTTTTTACTAGTTATTTGACACTACAGAGATAAATGTTACAAACTATTTGTACATATGGGACTTTATCCTCTGTCTTTGATCTTTTTTGGGTAGTGACCTTCCTCAATCAAGGACTGTGCACAGTTTACTAACTTTTGGGGCAAGCTCCAGATTGCTTTCCAAAGTGCTTGGACCCGTTCACAGCTCTACTTGAAGTGTATTAAGCCCCTCCAACATTTATTTTCTTTTTTCCATCAATTTTGCCTTTTGGATCAATTGTAACCTGAAAGAGTTGGTTAGAGCAGTAGCATCAAACTCTGATAGAAATAGGGGTCATTTAACTGTACATAATGATTCCTCGGGGACACATATTGACTTAGTTTTAAAGTGCAATGTGATTTATGTTTTTACTACATTTTAATTTATTTAGTTAAATATTTCCCAATTGCATTTTAATCTGTTTGGGGATGCACTCAGGAGTGTTATGGATGCCAGGCTTGTGTTTGACACTTTTGACCTAGAACCCTGGGAACTGATGGGCCATGCCCAGGATCAGTATATGACAGGGTAGGATATGAATCCAGTTCTTCATGTCTCCCGGCTTCCCTTTTTTCTTCAGGACTCAGCCCCCATCTTGCCTTCTGTAAGAGTCCCTTCCCAGTTCCCCCAGTGGTAAGAGCCTTTCTTATGATACTGTCTCTAATTTCCACTGTGTATATCTTGTATGTGACCAGTTGTTTCCATATTAGGATGTAGTGGAGGAACAGTTCTTAGCTTTCTTTGTGTCCTTGGTGCTCAGAACAGAGCACATAAGAGATCCTTAATAAATGCTTGTTGAATGACTCTTTTGGAGACTATGATAACTGTCATAAGCTTTAGTTCTTCTTATCTCTTAGTAACAACTCCTTGCTGATACATTGATTACAGATCTTAATCCTATGGTTTGAGATAATCCTTTCCCCGTCTACCTTAATCTATCTGTTTACTCATCTGTAAAATGAGTCTAATAATATTGAAGTAATGCTCACTGCTTAGGGTGGTTGTGAGGAAAGAACTTTCAAAACCTGAACACGCCTGTTTTTTTAATCTTTTCACCCTAATTGTCTAACCGAGTATCTGGCATGCAGTAGGAGCTTACTAAATGCTGACCAGGTTGAAATGAAATGGGAATTATGATGATGGTTTTCATGATGATTACTTTGTAATGATGACTGGGTAAGGGCTATAGGATTATGGGAAAAAAAGAGACAAGAGGGCTCTGAAGAGGTCTGCTCATTCAGAGAGGAGGTGGGTACTGAGCTTCGAAGGGGAAGACAGTCCAGAGAGATGGAGAAAGGGCAGCCCTCGGAGAGCTAGTGATCAGCAGCCAAGTGAGGGCTCCTCTAAGAATGGGACTTCCCCTGAAATATACCCTGGGGGAAACCAGATGGTGAGGAGTGGGTGGGAAGTTTCACTCTCAGTCCTTCATTTAGCCAAGTTTCCCTTTGCGTGGCCCTAAGCAACCATCAACAGGACCTCAGTGTGACTTCAATTCACTCTTGGAGGCTGCTTCCCACTGGGCTAGAGGGTAGTGTTCCCTAGCTGAATAGGAGGCTTCATTGGAAGGTCTAAGATCAACCATAGATGACTTCCCTACTATCAACCATGTAATCACAGAAACTGAGTCAGAAGGGACCTCAGAGACCATCTTGTCCAAATCAATAGCATCCATTACAACATGCCTGACAAGGGGTCACCCAAGCTCTGCTGGAAGGCCTCCAGTGCATCTATGTGGACGGGTGTGGGGAGGGGAGATAACTACCTCAGAAGAATTCTCTTCCACTCTAGGACAGCACCACTAGTGAGGATTTATTTTCTGCCTTCTAGACCAAATTGGCCTCTTTGTGGCTTCCATCCATTGCCTTGGGTTCAGCCCCCAGGGTCCAAGAAGAGTAAGCCTAACCCCTCTTTCTTCACATTCTTGAAGTCAGCTATCATTCCTGACCTTTTTCAGGCTAAAGTTCCTTCTACTTCTACTTTTTTTCTTTATGATCTGAACTCAAGACCCTTCTCCATCATGGTCATTCTCCTCTAGACACATCCCACCCACAATGACACATAATTCTCTCCATGGGATGGAGCAAAATACAGTCCGACCATCTCCTTCATATTCACTTACGGTCACACTAGGTTCCTTGGAAACTTTCTTAGGCTTGTGATCCACTAACTAAAACTCCCCGATCTTTTTGAGATAAAGTACTTCCCTCTCTTGTAATGGTGATCTTTAGAACCCAAGTCTATGGCTTGATATGATCCCCATTCAATTTCACCATATTCACATGTAGAATATTTAGGCACCTTGGGACAAGCACATTGGAGTCAGAACTGGACTGCAGAATGGTGAATGTTACATGGAACTGGAATGAACTGAAGCATCCATGTAGTCCAGCCCCCTAATCTGACTGGTGTGGAGAGGGAAACTCAGTATGGCTTCAATGACTTGGCTGAGGTCACATGTCCAGTTAGTGGCAGAGTCAGGAGAAGATGAACAGAACACATGAGAATCCTCCAAAGAAATACCCCACACAGCTAAAGTTCAGTTGAGAAAGTTGACGGAATGTGTGATTTCCTACATCTTGAGTCCATTCTCTCGTGCTGTGGTGTCACTGAGTACAAAAAGAAGCTTTTGCAATGTAATGGGAAAATATCCCTTATTAGGATGGATTTCTATTTATCCCCCAGGACATTTCATTAAGAACTGAGGAGCAAGAGAATTCTGCCTTCCCAGCTTATTGATCTCCAGGTCAGGATGCTTCACTCTTGCAATGGATTAACAATGAAGAGACCTACAGTCTTGTCTTCATTACTAAAGTGCTTCTCCTGTCTGGGCCTTAGTTTCCCGGGTGTGTGGAGGGGGATAGGGAGAGAAGATGGAGCTGCTGTTCTCTTAGGCCCTGGCAAGCCATCGGTCCCTTTGTCTTTGGTCAGAGACAGTCTTTTGGGTATTTGGGCTATGGCTCTGATTCCTTAAAAAATGTTAATTTCTGGATAATTCTCAACCCTGTGGCCAGTGGGGTGGAAGGAAAGCACGAGGCTGGGTAATTTTTGCTGATCAAGCCTCCCAGTTTCAGAATCCCTGTATTCAGGGCCAGGGAAGGGGAGATTGACAATTTCACTCCCCCCCCCCCCCCCCCATCCTCTGCCTCCTTGAGCCTGGAACAACTTCAGTCAAACCCAGGCAATGTTTCCTTTGATTTTCCGATAGTGCTACATTGGCTTCACTTTCTCGGCTACCTTATTAAATGTGGTCTCCCAGAACATGAAACATGGCCTCTTCAGAAGTGGTTTCTAGAGGCTTATTGAGGAGGCAGGATTATTTCCCTCTATCGTCTACCAGAAAGCACAATCTGCTTTAAATTAGGGAGAACAAAGTAAGGCAGCTGATGCACCAGTTCCCCGTTCTTCCTAATTTGTAGGCTGAGCCTTGCAAACTCTAAATATTTGTCTTCCTTTTAAGACTGTTTTCTTCAAGTCTTAGTCAGAGATTCTGTTGTTAGACCAAAGTAAGGCTATGGGATTTAAGATAAGTTCTGTTTTGGTGGTTTGGAAACTGTTTGTGTTCTTGGGATTTGGCTCTGGTCTTATGTGAGCTTCATTTGAAATCGTCCTATGAAATGGTTCTGTTAGTTAGAGATGCCTCTTCTGTTCCCTTTGTTGAAATACAATGGATTTACTAAGAGCAAGAGATAAGGCTAATTTGGGGGCCCATCATGCTGTGCACATGCTGTTTTATTTGCTCTGCACTGCCCTGTGAAGTAGGTAGTGTCAATATTTGTTATTCGCATTTTACAGATGAAAGGTAACATGCCATAGTGACTAGCTACTGGGCATGGAGACAAGATTTAGGTTTGAATCCTATATATAATACTTATTTACTCTGTGATGTTTGGTAATCACTTAATCTCTCTGTGCCTTAGGCAACTAGCTAGGATTTTACTAATAAGTTATAGAACAGTTATCAATCTGCCTTTCTGAAATGAGTTCCCCATGCTGACAAAAAACCACGAATTATTCGTGTGTTTACAAACAGAATAAAAGCAAAACTGAGGCTCAGACTCTTCTTGGTACTAAAGGATCAAAAGACACCTCTGGGTGTCTCATGAGAACAGAAGGGGCAGCCCTAACCCTCCACCTTCTCAGTAAGACCCCCCTCAGCTTAGCCTGAGACAAAGGCTCATGAGTGGTAGTCAGCCCTCACTGACTGGCTCAGTTTCTTTTCATTGCCTTGAGATAAATTCAAACCTAAGACATTCTCTCCTTAAAGAAACCCTTTTCTTGGGTGCACACTCTGTTTCATGGGTAGCATCAGATCATCAGTATCAGGGCATATCTGATGTTGGCTCATAGACTGGATGATCTTCCTTCATTGGGGAAGGGATGTCTTCTGATGAAAACCACATTGGTTATAAGCTTATGTCTACTCGGCTCCTGTCTCCCCACTTCCTTTCACCCACCTTTCACTTTTGTGGTCTTCTTGCCTTGGTGTTCCAGACAGTCATTTACACAGACTAATCTTATATAGGACCATGGCTTTACATCAATTTTTCAATCAACTAGTAAACCAATGACCCAGTCAGCACTTTGCCAGGTGCTGGTGATTTGTTTTGTCATTTTCCAGTCATGTCCGACTCTTTGTGACCCCTTTTTGGGGTTTTCTTGGATAAGATACTAGAGCAGTTTGCCATTTCCTTCTCCAGCTCATTTTTCCAGATGAGGAAACTGAGGCAAACAGAGTTAAGTGACTTTCCAGGGTCACACATCCAGTAAATATGTGAGGCAAGATTTGAATTCAGGAAGATGAGTGTTCCTGACTCCAGGCCTGATGCTCTCTTCACAATGGCACCACTCAGCCTCTCCAAGGCAGAACTCTAGGTCGTAGGAAATTAAAGATCCAGAATTGGAACCCAGGTCCTCTGATTCCAAATTGCACATGCCTCTGCTCTGTGAGGGCATAGCTCAAAAGGGAGGCAGTTTTTTCTGACGTGAAGTCTGAAGCTGCCTGTGCCACTTTGCTCATTAGTGGAGGCTCCATTTTCTGGGGTCACACACGACAAGTTTCCTGTGCCAAGTGATGTCCTTTCATGCCCATCCTCTCTAGGCTTACCTGCTCTTCACCTGGCATGGTCTCAAAGGGCTGCCTTTCCTAAATTGGAGTCCTAGGGACTAGACACAGACTGCATTTGTAGTTTGGCTGGATTTGGAGTCAGGAATGAATACCTGAACTCAGACACTCCTTAACTGGTGATCCTGGGCAAATGATTAACCTCTCTCAGCCTCAGAGTCCTTATCTGTAAAATGGAAATAATGGCTGTGCCTAGTTTATAGGGTTACTGTGAGCATACAATGAGATGCTTTATGTATTTTGTAAAAGATATTTGATTTCCTACAACCTTGAATACTGAGCTCAGAGGCAGAAAGTCCTGAGTTAAAATTTAGCTTCAGACACTTAATAGCTGTGTGATCCTGGGCAAGTCACTTAACTTTTGCTTGCCCCACTCTCTTTAATTATGAAATGAAGATAATAATAGAGGTAACATCCCAGTGTTGTTGTGAGGGTCAATGGAGAAAATATCTGTATGGAACTTAGTACAGTGACTGCTACATAGAAGGTATTTAAGAAATACTTGTTTCCTTCCTTTGTTTCCATAACCTTTGTGACCACAGGCAAGTGACTTCCTCTCCCTAGGCTTCTTTTCTTCCTCTTTAAGATGTAGGGGTTGTATGAGATGACCTGTAAGGTCCCTTCTGACTCTGAATCCCATGACCAGGACTGCATTTGCAAAGTCCCTAAAGCATGTACCTGATGGGATTAAAAATCTGGAAAATGGTGAGAAGGGAAAGACCAGAGGTCATTGAAGGTATCAGAAAGCTGTCATGGTGTACTTGGAAATGGGGGTGGGAGTGAGATGCTCCAAACTGGGCCCTTCTCGGCTGGGAGCAGCTCGCTTTGATTTCTGAAGAACACAGGAGAGTGAAATGAGATTGTTTTCTGTGCCACAAGCCTCTTGTGTTTCTAGGTGGGCAGGGTATGGTTGGGGCGCAGTGTTTGGCAGGCCAGATGTTGAGAAAGGAGACATTGTCAGAAATAGCTTGTAAAGAGGAAGTGGACAGAATTTCCTCCTTAAAGAAGGATGCTAAATTTAAATCTCATTCATCGGTATAAAAAAGGCACACTTAAAAAAATCCTACAACTCAAAAGAATGCCTCGTTTCAGTGCCCTCACTCTGAACTTTGAAATCTGCTCCTAATAATAACAATACAATGATGAAGGGGACCAGAGGCATGATAAAAGCTTGAATGCATACACGTATGTTAGATCCTAAAATTATTTTCATGGACATTCTTTCATTTGGGCCTCATGGAAATCCTGTGGCAGAGAAAAAGTTCTATTGTTATTACCCCCATTTTTCAGATGGGCAAACAGAGGCTCAGAGAGGTTAGATAATGGGTCCAAGTTCATGGAGCTAATAAGAAGTGGGGTCAAGAGTAATATCTATGTACTCAGTATCACCTGGCATAGAATATGTGTCGATTAAATATTTATTGATTGATTCTTTTTTTTTTTTTAAAGCAATTGGGGTTAAGTAACTTGCTCAAGGTTACACGGCCAGTTATTTCTGGGTGTGGTGCTGAGTATCTGAGCCCAGATTTGATCCAGGTCATCCCGACACTGGAGCTGGTGCTCTTACTCGCTGAGCCACCTGGCCGCCCCTAAGCAATTGGGGTTAAGTAACTTGCTCAAGGTTACACGACCAGGTGTTTCTGGGTGGGTGCTAAGTGTTTGAGCCCGGGATTCGATGTCCAGGTCTTCTCAACACTGGAGCCAGTGCTGTTACTCACTGTGCTACCTGGCCGCCCCTTATTGATTGATTCTTAAGGGAAGGAGTAAAAAGATGGAGACCTGGATTCTAATCCAGCCTCTGCCTCTTACTCACTACATTACCTTGGGAAAGTCACTTGATCTCATATAGTACATGTGTCTTTTGGAAAATAAGGGTTTTGGATTAGAGGAAATCAACAGATCTCCCTTTCAGACCTAGTATCTCAAAGTCTGGGGCACCAGCCACTGCACTCCGCTACTTCTTGGAAGACATTGAGTTTGCATCTTACCAAGTCCCAACAGTGTTATCTTGGACAGAATGGTCAGAGAAGCCTTTGGGAAGCCTGCTCCGAACTCAGCTGAAATCTAGAGTCCCTGGTTGGGGGCGGGGGGGAGATGGGGATGGGGGAAGAAGAATGCCAGATTTGGAGTTGGAGGAGCTGGTTTTGAAGCTTGGCCCCACAGACGTGTGATCTTGAACATGTCTTAATACGTGATGTTCCGTCTCCCGCCGCTCTCTGCTCTCCCTTCTCATTTCTACCTCTTAGATTTCCTACATATCTTTAGGGTTCAACTCATGTTCCACTTCAAATAGGAGGCTTTCCCTAGTTAACAAGCATTTATTTAGCATCTAATATATGTCTGACACTGTGCCAAGTACTAGGGACAGAAAGGCAAAAATAGTCCTGCCCTCAAGGGACATTCAATCTAATGTTGGAGAAAACATCCAAACAACAAGGTATATACCAGTTAGACACAGGGTCAGTTGGACGCAATATCAGAGGGAAGGCACTAGCGTTAAGGGGGCCAGAGGTGAGCTGTTCAGAGTTCTCCTTCCTCAGATGACGTCGCTTTTATTTTGTAAATATACACTGTGTTTCATCTGTGCCATGCCTTTCTTTCCCTCCCCACCCCCCCGAATGGAAGGCACTTGAAGGAAGATGTGGTTTTGTTTTTGATTTTGTCTCCTCAATGCCTAGCACAGTGTCCAGAACACAATAGGTCTCAATAAATGATCATTGAATTCTCTTGAAATCATTTGCCTTCTTCCAGTTGCAGGTTCCTCACCTATAAGACTAGGTAGCTCAATTCTGTGTTGTCTAAGGTCTCTCCTCTTTCTAAATCCTATGATCTGATGAGTTGGGGGCAGCCTAAGAGTGACCAGGTTTTCACCCCAAAGTTCATTAAGTCTTTTAGCAAAATTATTTCACGCAATCATTTGGCACAGACCGAGAAGTGCTCAAAAGGATGCCAGGCAATAGAAGGCAATGTGACTGAGCTTCTGACCTGGGGAAAGGAGCAGGGTGAGGTAGAACTGGTCTGGGGGGCTTTATGGGTATTTTCTTTTCTTGTGTGGAATTCAAAAGAATGATCCCTGAAACTCCAGGGAAAGAGAAGTCGATGTTGTTTTCTCCCAGAACAAAGAGAAGGAATCTTTACCCAGAGTTGGCTGACCTCAGATATGCCGGCAGAACATCTAGCTTCCAGACACAGGGCTCCCAGACATCAGGGAGGGAAGCCTTTCTTGCTACCATCATGGGCCAGTGCCTCCTATTTTCCTTTAAAATGACCATGGACCTCAGCATTTAGACTGCACAGGGTGTTTAGTGCTGGATTTTGAGTCAGGAATGAATACCCGAGCTCAGATACTCCCTAACTGGTGATCCTGGGCAAATGATTAACCTCTCTCAGCCTCAGGCTCCTCATCTGTAAAATGGGAATAATGACAGCATCCAGTTTATAGGGTTTCTGTGAGCATCAGACCTTAAAGTGCCACACGCATGCTAGCTAGTCTTCATCCTGTTATCTGCTTTGTCTCTGCTTACATGTATTGTTTGCTGGTTGGCTCTGCTCCTTTTGTCCCTATAACCCTACCACCCACCACAGTGCCTGGCTTCTAATAAATGCACGTCGACCCATCCATCTGACATCCTAGAAACGTGAGTAGAAGTACATTGTCTTTCGCCGCAAGCAAATGGGGCCGAGTGCATGTTGCTGGCGTGTTTCCTGGTGAGGAAAGATTATCCTGACAAACAGGCAATGGGTCCGAGTGGGATCTGATCAGTGGAGCCAAAATGTGGTGACTCGAAGATCCCATTCTAGAGTCATAGTATCATGTATAGATGTAAGGCTGGGCAGGGTCTTAGAGGTCACAGAGTGAAGCCCTTCATTTTATCCAGGAATGGAGCAGAATCTTAGAAGACGTATAGTATGACTCCTACCCACAGTAGGCATTTCATAGATGTTAATCACTGACCGACTCACCTAAATTATCTATCCTTTCCATACCACCCCTGGCAAGCAGTCAACCATTCACACCCCTCCAGTGATGAAGAACTCACTACTTTCCAAGGTTGGGATGGTTCTAATTGTTAGGGCAGCAAGGTGTCACAGTGCAGGCCCTTGGGTCAGGAGGACCTGATTGAAAATCCAGTCTCAGAAACTTACTAGCTGTGTGACCCTGGAAAAGTCACTTATCCCTGTTTGCCTCAGTCTGTTCACCTGGAAAATGAGCTAGGAGAAGGAATTGGCAAACCACTCCAGTATCTCTGCCAAGAAAACCCAAAAGTGGGTCAAGAGTCGGACGTGACTAAAAAACAACTGAACAAGATTGTTAGGAGGTTTTTCCTTCCTACCAAGCCCCAAACCCCCTTTCTGAAATTTTAACTCATTCCTTTAGTCCTGTCCTCTGGGGCCAAGCAGAACATACTAAGCTCTCCTTGACCCAACAGTCCATTAAGACACCCCTCCTTCCCCCCCGCCCCAAGTCTTCTCTTGTCCAGGTTGAATGTCCCCAGTTCTCTGCCCAGATCCCTGTATGGCACAGTTTTCATTTCCTCTCACATTGCTGGCCATCCTCTGCTGGCACCCACACTGAGGAGTTTGTGGATCTTTGAGGAAGTACGGAAGTAAGAAGATCGCGTTAGCATTTTTGGCTTCCAGCTCCCATGCTGACTCACATTGAGCTTGCAATTTCTAACCCCCCTCAGGACTTTTTCATATGAACTGTTTTCCAGTCACGTCTCTTCCATCCTGTACTCACTGACTTTTTTCCTTTTTCCGTTTTTATTATGAATTTAACAATTAATAATGCACACAAACATTCCAACGTATTGGTCCATGTGTAACCATCCTCCTGAGCTGTGGATTTTTTACACAGATTGTGAACGATATTTTTTAGGTACTTCTGAGGACAAACATACGTCATCCTCGGGCTGCTACTGTTTTGTTTTAAACTGTGTGTGTGTACACATATATGCACACACATACATGATACAATTTTATTATTTATATGTTCATATTTATATATGCTTTATTGTTTGTGCCTTTATTATTATCATATAACATTATTTAACATTCATTCTTTGACCTTTTTGGTTTGATAGCCCATCTAGGGTCAGGTTTTCTCATTATATCAGAAATAACTTAAAATTTTGGAAAAAAACCTGATTTCTCTAATCAGCTTGTCACTTTCCTCCTCAGTAAGGAAATAAAAACCTGGGGTAATTTCTTCTCCCATGAGATATCTTTCCCCTCCCAGTCTCAAAACTTGAATTTAAAGGTTTTATGAAACATCACTGTTACTATGAGATTTATTGTTGTTGTTCAATTATGTCTGAATTTCTGTGATCCTATTTAGGGTTTTTTGGCAAAAATACTAGAGTGGCTGACCATTTCCTTTTCCAGTTCATTTTAGAGATGAGAAAACTAAGGCAAACAGGGTAAAGTGACTTGCCCAGGGTCACACAGATAGTAAGTGTCTGAGACTGGATTTGAACTCAAGTCCTCCTGACCTGACCCCAGGATTGGTTCTTTATCTGCTATGCTACCTAGCTGCTCTTGAGGTTTATTAACAATATCTAATTATAAAGAAACACAGACTAAACACTTAAACATGTATTGGTTTTAATAGAGATCACAATTAGAGCTTTTCTTGGGTTCTGGGAAATCAAGGGAATGAATAAGATGCTCACAGGAATCTTTAGCAACTGTTAACTGTCAACTGCTGGTTCAGCCTAGTCTCTGTTCCTGCCATGCTTCCCATGAATGTATCTGTGTCGGTGTTCATCTGCTTCAGTCTGAGAAAAAGACTCTCCCCCCAAACACTCTCTCAGTTCTCCTCATAAATGATCTTCCAAGTGTGGGTCTGTAAATTCTGTCAAAATCTTTACATCTTTCTCCAATGGTGGCTGACTGTCCAGATGGTTCAGAGGCTTCAGTCCAATGGCAGTGGTGTACATTCCAAAGTTCTCTTTCCTCTGTCAAAAGAACAGTGACAAGATCCAAAACTCAATAGGAGAGGCTGTTGAAGCTGGAATCACTCAAAGATTGACTCTAGAACCATGAAATTATGTTACATACATTTGAAGTCTTTATTAAATTTAACTGCAGTAAACAAAATTATGGTAATGTGTTTGTACTCTTCTGAGCTTTTTCTTCTTTCTTTAAAAAAAGCTTTATTCCCCCTCTCTCCCTACTTCTTCCTTCCCTCTCTCCCTCCCTCCCTCCCTCCTTTCCTTCCTTCCTTCCTTCCTTCCTTCCTTCCTTCCTTCCTTCCTTCCTTCCTTCCTTCCTTCGTTCCTTCCTTCCTTCCTTCCTTCCTTCCTTCCTTCCTTCCTTCCTTCCTTCCTTCCTTCTTTTCCTTCTTCCCTCCCTCACTCTTTCCTTCTTCTGTTTTCCTCCTACCCATCTTCCCTCTCTCCCTTCTTTTCTTTCTTATCTTTGTATTTTCCCACTACTGCTCCATACTCCCTAAAAGTAGTTGATTTTTGGGGACAATTATAAGACTTCCTTCTCATTCCAAAAATCTCCAATTGTAATTGCAGACCTCAAGCCACTGACACCTTCTCACTCTTGTAATTCTTGCCCATGTTCATCCGTATGGGATTGATCTAATGTATTAGAGGCCTTCCCCCCACCCCTCCCCCAAGTTCTTGCCAAGCTAACTCCCTTATTTCTTTTGACTGAATAACTATTGCTAAATTAGAGTAAAACCATAGATAAAGTACACCTAGGTTTCAGAAAAGCATTTTTACTTTCTCTCTTTCATAGACAAAATAGAGAACTGTGATTTGTCCAATGGTAGAGTTACTGAATTCAAAACTGATTAAATGACCGTACTTAAAGAATAACCATCAATGAATCAGTTTCAACTTGGAGAGAGGTCCTTAATGGAATACACCAGAGATCTGTCCTTGGTCCTGTGCTGTTATTTGTTTATTTTAATCAAGGACTTGGATTAAGAGTTAGAAGAATGAAATCAATAGGAATGGCTAATTACAGCCAGGATACAGAAGACCTCAAGCGATCAGAATGATGGACTGAATCCTGGAAGAAGCAAGTTAATTGAGATAAGTGTAAACTTCTGCTCTTGGATTAAAACAATAACAGTGAAAACCAGAACAGCCATCACCGCCAAATCTCACAAATACAAGATGGGGGGCAGGGCAGCTAGGAGGCACAGTGAACAGAGCACAATGGCCCTGAAGACAGGAAGATCTGAATTCAAATCTGCCCTCCGGCACTTGATACTTACTGTGTGACCTTGTGCAAGTCACTTAACCCAATTGCCCTGCCTTCCCCCCTCCAAAAAGCAAAAAACAAAAACAACAACAACAACAAAAAAACAAATACAAGATGGGGGGCGGGGCAGCTAGGAGGCACAATGAACAGAGCACAATGGCCCTGAAGACAGGAAGATCTGAATTCAAATCTGCCCTCCGGCACTTGATACTTACTGTGTGACCTTGTGCAAGTCACTTAACCCAATTGCTCTGCCTTCCCCCCTCCAAAAAGCAAAAACAAAAAAAACAAATACAAGATGGACAAGTCATGGCTAGAGAGTAGTTTCTATTTTAAAAAAATCTAGTATTTCATTGAGCTGTATATTCAAAAGGAGTCAACGACACAATATGTTCGTCTCAAAGCTAATGTGATTGGAACCATAATGATGGATATTCCATAAGTCCATAATAAAGGTTTGTTGATCGGATCATCCACCTTCTGCTGGAAGATCTCCCATGAGAGAGAATCCACTTCCTCTCAATGCAGGTCATTCCAACTTTGGATCATTCCAATCGTGAGGAAGTTTTATCTTGGCTTCAAGGTTAGATATGCTTTTTGCAATTTCCACCCTTTGCTGCTTGTTCTGCCCTCTGGGGGGATGGGGGACAGGGCAAATTGGATCCTTCTCGCATGTAACAGCCTTTAAAATTCTTGGAGACAGTGAACATTCTTCTTACCCTAAGTCTTCTTTTCTCCAATCCCTTCAAGTAAGCATTCTCCTAGGGGCAGTAGAATTGATAGTGGAAGCCAGTATCTGAACTTGGGGAGACCCAGCAGTCAGAAAGGTCCCCTGTTTTACTGGTATGTTGCTTTGTCTCTTTCCACACTTCTGTGACATCCCCCAACTTCCCACTCCCAGGACAGAGGTCAGTGGCTGAATGGTGCATGTAGATATTGAAAACATCAAGTCTTTCTTTCCCTAATTCCATTCAGAAACTGTCAGGGAGTCAGGGAGGATCATGAGGGAACCTTAAGGGATATTCCTCAGCCAACCTAGACAAGAATAAAGGAAGTACTAATAACTTCTGGCAGTGTTTATTCATTTCCCCCCCTTTTTCCTTTCTTTTTTTTTTTGGGGGGGGGGAGCAAGGCAACTGGAATTAAGTGACTTGCCCAAGATCACATGACCATTAAGTGTTAAGTGTCTGAGGCCAGACTTGAACCCAGGTCCTCCTAACTCCAGGGCTGGTGCTCTATTCACTCACCCCTTAACTGCCCCAACCTCTGGCACTGTTGTCTTCAAAAGACTCCTGGGATGGCTATTGATACCACTCTAGCAATTTCAATCACTTTTGCCCATTTCTCTTTATCTGATTCCTGTCCCTCTTCTTTTCTCTTTCTCTCTCCTTGTTCATCACTCAAGGAGCTTTCACTTCGATGTGGATCTTCCTTGTACAAATAAAGGATGCTTCCTAATACTTCTACTTACATCCTGACTCAGCCACTTGTAGAAGGTCTTTCTCCCTGGGCTTCATGTTTCCTCATCTTCTTTAAGCATTTATTAGGCACCTATTGTATGAGAGGCATGGTTACATAGTAGATAGAGATCTGGCCTCTAAGTTAAGAAGACACTGGTTTGAGTCCCATCCCTGACTTCTCTTGGCTATGAGTTGAGTCATGGCTAGGTGGGTTGATGATGATCCAGTTAAGAAGATGGGTTTGAACTCTACTTCAGACACCTGTGTTATTCAGCTTAAATCCCATCTTCTGTAAGAGTAGTCTTTACTTATTCCTCCCCCCTCACCCCACTCCTTGGACTTCCCTTTGAAATCACCTCTCATCTACACTGGAGGTATTTTGTTGGTTTCTAGTTGTTTGCAGGTTGTCTCCCCCATTAGACTGTGACTCCTTGTGGGCAGGGACCCAGTTTTGGTCCCTTTGTTGTATCCCTAGAACTTCGTGCACATGGTACCTAACACATAGTGGGTACTTAAATGTTTGTTGACCGACTGACCCTTGGCAAGTCATTTAAAGTCTGCATGGAATCAAGAATGAAGGGGTGCACTCCAGATCTAAATCTATGTCTCCGTCTAAATCTTTGAGTAAATCCTGTCACTCAACCTCAGTGCTCTGGACAGCTTCCTCAACAGGACATTTCAGGGAAGCTGGGGATCTGAACTGGTGCCGGGAGTTTCCTTACCTGGGATTGTCCACTCACCGGGCACTGTGCCCAAAGACAAAGGAAAAAGAGCCCTTTGTCCTCAAGGGGCTTCCATACTACTCTGAAAAAAGAGAGGGTTTCCCAGATGACATCGAATGTCAGCTCTGCATCCTGGGACCTTGTACTCAGACGTCAAATGAGTCTCAACATCTGTCATTTCTGTCAGACTTCATTGTGGGCCTGTGACCCCAGGAGCCAATTTCACCATCCTCTCCTTTGTCTCCCAATCTCCTGTTATGGTAATGGGAATCTAAGATCTTCCCTTCCCCTAGACCCCTTGATAGGCTTAAGTGACTCTGAGAACCTTCCCTGATTTGAAAATATGCCCTGTCCCCAACCGGCTGAATGTGGTCACCTGGAGCCTGTGGCAGGAGGCTTGTTTTTCAGGAATGCCCTTGATACTTTGTGATTGGGCAGTGGGTCAGGAGGGTTAAGATGGTCTCTGACCCAGGAGAAGGGTCATGTACACCGTGATGTGAGGTTTTGCTTTGGGGCTCACTTTGAGAAGAGTTATGTGATTTGGCCAGATGAGACTGGGCAGCCATTGAGCCCCCCTGGCTTTGAAAACTCAGATGTTGGTGCTTCCCTCTCTGGTAACTGACTAGATATGAATGTAATGGTCAGACAGCTGGATGCCCTATCTGCTGATGTTTCTCTGTATTTTTGTGTGCTTGTAACCTCTGTATTCTCTGAAGTTCGGGGTACTGACCCTTTCCCCCTGAACTAGGTAAATGACACATGTTTGATTAAGGTAAGATTGTTAACCCATTTTGAGTTGCTTTCCTTTAGAAAAGCAGATCCAAGAACCTGTGCTAGCAGCCATCCTGGGGATGCTGGGGTGCTTGCTGCTACACATCCATGCCAGGGCTCAAGAGACCCAGGGCAGAGCAGGAAGCAGGGGTTGCTGAGGAGCCTTCGAATGTGACCAGCAGCGAGGACTGACAATAAAACTTCTTTATAAATGTGTAGTACCAGAAAACTCTGCTTTCCTTGGCCCGTAAGTTTTTATTTTGTGATAACTTGATTTGAATCATAAAATGTCAGCATTGGGGGAGCCTTGGAACAGGGAATGTCAGTGCTGGGAGGAAACTTAGAACAGGGGATGTCAGAATTAGGAGGGCACTTAGAAAATAGGATATTAGTAGTAAAAAGAGTATGGGAGGATAGAATGTCACATCTAGAAATGACCTTAGAACATAGAATTTCGAAGCTGATGGGGATTTTAGGACCTAGATTATAAGATTTGGAGGGGCTTTGTAATAAATGAAACACAGAACACTTGAGCTAAAAGCATGTTAAGGAGGTGGAATATTGATGCTAAAATGGCCAATAAAGGTCATCTCTTTGGACCTTCTCATTTCATTGGTAAGTTTACTAATTGCTTGGGAGGGTGGAACATTTGCTAAGGTCACAAGTAAAGGTCACGGGGGCATCCAAAGATTTCTGTCTCCAGGCTGAGGGACCTTTGCACGAGACCATTGTAGGCAGATATAGGCAGTCCTGGCTCCAATAAAATCTACCAACCCCTGGGTGTGACTTATCACGTCTCCTTTCAATTGGTACTTTTACAACATGCCCCAGTTCTTGGTTTGACTCAGTGAGACAGCGCCTAGTTCTATGGACTCTTGGGGATATATTGTGATTCTGGAGTCATGTCACTCCTCAGCTCCAGGACCTTTAGTAGCTCCTTCTTTTCCTGAGAATCAAATACAATTTGAATGCCCCATGTAGCCCACTTCTGCTCTCCATTTTTGGTTTATTTCATATTCTTGTTTTTGATACGCCGTATGGTCTGGCCAAATGAAGCATCTTCTTATTCCTCATTTAGTCCATTCCATCTTCCTGCCTTTGTCTAGTATGCCTGCCATGCCTGGAAAGCACCCCCTCCTCCCTTCTACCGTTTATGACCTCCATTTTCCTTCAAAATTCAGCTTAGAAGCCACTTCCTACAAGAGACCTTTCCTTGCTGCCTCCCCAGTCCCTTAAATACTAGACACTTGCAAAATAATACTTTTTTGGTTGATAACATATTATCATATATATGATTATATATGTTATATATATGTATATCCTTGTTATCTTCAAGGGAGCTGAAGAAGCTGGTGGGGCAGTGGATAGAAAGCTGGGCCTGGAGGCAGGTAGATGTGAGTTCAAATTCAACCTTAGACACTTATTATCTGTGTGACCCTGCCTAAGTCACCTACCCTCTATCTGCCTCAGTTACCTCAACTGTAAAATGGGCATGATAAGAGCAACGACTTCACAGGGTCATAGGGAGCTTCAAATGGGATAATATTTGTAAAACACTTAACGTTACGCTTGGCACATAGTAGGTGCTCACAAATGCCTGTTTCCCTTCTTCCCTCCCCATTATAATGAAAGCATATTGTGAGCGGGGATTGTTTCATCCTTTGTCTGTGTGTCTTCAGCTCCTGGTACAGAGTAAGTTCTTAATAAATTCAGACTGATTGACTAGACTCGGGGGTTCCTCAGGTTCCCCATCCCTGGACTAGATAAAGGCAGATATCTGGGCTAGATGAAATTCCATCTTATATTATCTAGATGAATTAAGTCTATCCCAGTGCCTTCTTGTACCCTGGCTGTCTATGTGAGAGTACGTCTGCAAAGGCGATGCAGGATTCAATAAAGAGTTCAAAGCTTCATCTGTGTTGTTTGAAACTCCAGGCCTTACTAGTCTGTCCTTTCAGCTGGCTAATACATTTTCACAGTTAGCTCCAAGCCAGAGGATCTTAGAAATCACCATCCTCAGGAAACCGGCCCTTAAAACTGCGCTTTTCAAATAGTATCTGAAGTCTGACCTTTGGGGACAAGCCAGGGCTATTTTTGACTTTTTTGAAACTAGGTTGACATCCAGATCCGCCTTCTCCTGTGCAGAGCCCTGATCCCAGAGGGGGGAGTTGGCAGCTGCTGACTAGAATCCAGAGGTGCTGGACTCTGTCATGCCCTTGATTTCCTGCTAGAAAAGTGCTTCCTCTTTTAATATCAGTGACAGCTAGGTGTCAGAAGCCAGGGTCCCCAAGGCTGGGAGACAAAGTGCCCCCATGTAAACCCCTTTTGTGGATAATCAAGGAAGGCTTCTTGGATGAGGTGGCATTTACATCATGAAGAATGGATATGACTTCAAAAGGCGGTGACAGAAGGTTAGGAGGTATTCCAAATAGAGGAGGTGTGAGTGAAAATATGGAGGCAGAAAAAGGTGGGGCATGTTTTCAGGAAAATAATAGTCTTAACTATATAGAGCCAGATATGTGTCAGGACTAAGATGAAATGAGACTGGAGAGGGTGGTGGTAGATTAGAAAAAAACCTAGAATTCAATTTTGCTCAGTCGGCATTTATTAAACGAAACAAGTCAAACCCAGAATTAAACAGGAGGGGTTTGGTGGACTGGATTACTTCAGGAAATTGCAAGACTCCTTTGACGAATCCAAGCTTCTCTTAGAAATAAGGTTCCATCTTTTTCATGCCAATTGTCTGCTGGTATTGTTCGACTTTATGATGCGGAACACAACCGTCTCAGGAGATCATAGAGGGTCCTTAACAGTCAGGGTAAAGTACTAGGGGCAGACAATTGCTATAGTAGTAATACAATGACGATGACATTGTCCAATAATCAGAGGAACCCCCGACCCAAAATACAAGTATAATAAGATAATAGTAATAATAATTATAGCAATTATGTTGAGCCTGGACTTAGTGATTAAATTAATGTTGCTTATGAGGGAAATGGACTGCCAGGTGGCGCCACAGTGCACAGAGAGCTGGACCTGAAGTCAGGAAGCTTCATCTTCTTGATGAGTTCAAAGCCAACCTCAGACACTTACTAGCTGTGTGATCCTGGGTAAGTCACTTAACCCTGTTTGCCTCAGTTTTCTCATCTGGGAAATGAACTGGAGAAGGAAATGGCAAACCATTCCAGTATCTTTACCAAGAAAACCCCAAATGGGGTCATGAAGAGTTGAACACAACTGAAATGACAGTAATAGCAACAAGTAAGAAGCTGTATAATATACTTAGCACCCATTGAATCCTTAATAAGACCTGAGCTGGTGGCTTGAATTATAAACCAGAAGATCACTTTCATAAATTAGTCACTGACAAATTCCTCGGCTCTTTGAAAAGTCAATACATAAACTACTGGAACCAAACCCTGATTGTAGACAAAAACCATCACCCATCATTGACCAAATATAATGTTGATCTGTAAGGAGTGAAAAACAACATTTTAATAGATTTTACATCAAATACTCAACATCTCCCAGTTCCGTGGACCACGTAGGAACCGGCTACACCACATCTCATCCCTGTTGTCCTGTCTGCTACTGGAAACGTTAAGGATGCTTCTGGTGACCTACAGAAAATGAACTTAGATCCCAATAACTTCCTTTAATTTCAAAAAGCCCTTATTTACCCTTCTGTGTATGTCTGCAGACTATTAAATATAAAAGGATAATAATAGGATAGTGACTTGTTTGAGGGTCATTCATACCTGAACTTCATGCACAAAAATGAGAAGAATGGTAATAAAAATACTATGAGAATAACAGTAGCTGACATTTATAGGGTTAACAAAGTTCTGCATATATGCTATTTTATTTGAGGAGGACAGAGTCATACAGGATCATAGGGTTAGAGCAGGGGGTCAGCTAGTCCAACCCCACCTTTTTTTTTGCTTTTTGGAGGGGGGAGGGCAGGGAAATTGGGGTTAAGTGACTTGCCCAAGGTCACAAAGCTAGTAAATGTAAAGTGTCTGAGGCCAGATTTCAACTCAGGTCCTCCTGACTCCAGGACCAGAATTCTATTCACTGCACCAACTAGCGCCGCCCCCCCCCCAATCCCTCCTTTTCAAAGGTAGGAGCCAAAGGACAAGAGAGCTAACATCACAAAATCACAGAATTGAAAATACAGAGACAATGTGTCTCGCCCAAAGTCACATCACTAGTGTCAGAGTTAGGGTCCAAATGTGGCTCTATGACTCCAGGCTGATTCCCTTTCCATTATACAATTCTTCCTTCCCTCTATTTAAACCCTGAGAGATGGGGACTAGGAGCAGGAAGTCCATGCCCTCAGGAAGGGGATTCTGGGGGACTCCATAGGCTAGAACAATAATCTGAAATTGAGGCAAAGAGAGGACAAGCAAGCTACCTATGGTTTGCTGTTGTTTTGACTTGTTTCAGTCATGTCTGGCTCTTTATAACACTCTTTGGAGTTTTCTTGGCAAGGATACTTGAGTGGCTTGCTATTTCTTTCTTCAGCTCATTTTAGAGATGAGGAAACTGGGGCAAACAGGGTTAAGTGACTTGCCCAGGGTCACACAGCTAGTAAATGTCTCAGGCCAGATTTGAAATCAGGAAGATGAGTCTTCTTAACTCCAGGCCTGTTCTTCTACTCATTGCACCACCAGCTACACTAAGGAAATAGTAAACCTACACTAAAATTTTGGCTTTGGTCTTTTCTCTCAAAGTGTCCTTGGCCAAGTCACTCAGATTCTTTGGGCCCCAGTTTCCTCCTCAGTAAAATGGCCCATTTGACCTGAATGGTCCTGTGACTTCTACCTCTCGCTCTGTGATTTCATGATCTTACGACTTCCTCTCTCTGGGCCTCAGTTTTCTCTTCCATCAAACAAGGGGATTGGATTAGATAATCTCCAATTTTGTTTTTGAGTTTGAGAAAACACCATTGCTTCCCCTGCCAAAGTAGAGGGTTTTCTAATCAATGACTAGTTGGAAAACTTAGCTTAGACCTAGACTCAACTTGCATGGGCTAACCTTAGTTCATCAAGGACCAACATTATCTCACCCAGCTGGCATCCGCTGCTGATTTATGTTGGCACACGACAGGCTATAAACTCTGCATGTACCCTGAGTAGCTTCTTCTCATAGGACAGATGTTTATAGAAACAGGATCCGTGGCGTTGGCATGAGGATGTTGGTCTCCTGCTAAGTCAGCATCACCACAAATACAGGTATCCAGGATCTCTGCGTGAGCTATTCGCATATTGAATAACTGAGCCAATTAGGTGGGACGTTATTCCTAAGGAGGGGTGAATGGCAATTGGCTTCTCCCTGTGATGAGACCCCTCATCTGCATGGGAACCACATGAAAATACATCAAGACAAGCCTGTTGACTGGTTTGTTATTGCCTTTGGTTGCTCATGGGGTGGGCTGGGCAGTGGAAAGAACACTGAACTTGGAGGCAAAAGACCCGAGTTCCAATCTGGCCTGGACGCCCACGCGAGCTGGAGTAAAGCATGTTCCCTCTCAGGGTTTCCAGTTTTCTTTTTTTTTCCGCATACAAAATGAGGGGGTTGGACATGATCAGCGATTGTTAATTTTTTGTGTGTCATGGATCCCTTTGGCAGCCTGGTGATGTGTAACACTGCTGTGGTTTATTGCCTACTTTCAGAATGGAAGGAAATTAAAAATTTCAGTTAGAGATTAATGAAAAGGATATATGTATGCATATATATATATATGTATGTATGTATCTCTCTGTCTAGCCATCCTTGCATCCATCCATCTATGTATCTATCTATGTATCTATCTATGTGTCTATGTATGTATGTATGTATGTATGTATGTATGTATGTATGTATGTAT
>NW_027185852.1:17020912-17026979 GCF_028583685.1 Petaurus breviceps papuanus | reverse complement strand
TATGTATGTATGTATGTATGTATGTATGTATGTATGTATGTATGTATGTATCTATCTATCTATCTATCTATCTATCTATCTATCTATCTATCTATCTATCTATCTATCTATCTATCTATCTTCCCATCCACATTCACCATTTTGTGAATTCTATTCACAGAGTCCCAAGGGATTTATGGACCCCAGAACTAGATGATGTCTAAGGTTCCTTTTTAGTTCTAAATCCCATAAGGGAGAGGCAAGGACATGTGATTGATGGCAAAATGGTTGATGAGAAGATGGCTGGGGTATAAAAGGGAAAGCCAAATGTGGCTGGGACCAAGGGAAGCATAGCTAGCAGGCTTGATTGGGGGCAGTCACCAATAGGGAAAGGGAGGGAAGATGGAAGTTCTGAAAATGAAAGGTAATAGTTTTCAGGGCAGGGTCCAGAAGAGTCTAATACTCCTCCCAAATCCACCCAGGGGCCTAAGTGCCAAGGGAAGGAAGACTGAGAATGTAGGGACTCAATGGACCAGGCTGTAAAAGTGTTTAGAGTTCAATGGAGCCTCGAGTCATTCTGCTCTGATTCCATCATTTTAGAGAAAAGGAAATTGAAGACCAGAGAAGTTAAGTGACTTCAGCTAAGGTCACACAGGGAGCAAATTATAGAAAACCTTTGCCAAAGGAACGAATGGAATCACCTTAAGAAATACACATGATCAAGTCAATGGCTCATTGGTGTAGAGTTGGAAGGGACTTAACATATGAGCCCTCAAGCTCTGTGGGTCAAGGTATATGACAATGTCCAGGGTCAGATGAGATAAGGCAGATGAGAAGTCCGGTGGCCCATCATCTTACAAGGAGAAGTGCAGTCGATGGCTCCAATTTCATCCAATCCCATGAGCAACCAGGCAGCCCAGATGGGCTCTGATGGTCCCAGGGTCAGAGGATGGGCTAAGAGGAGAAAGGAAAGGGGCGGGCAGAGCCTTCAGCTGCAACCCTGACCCTTATTATCATAACCCTAGAGTTAGGAGATGCTTCAGAGCATGTCATATTGTCGGAATTTCTGACGGTTTAGACAAATGTCACCTTTCTAATGAAAAGATGGAAAGCAAATCTCAAGAAACATCCCCCTTCTCTTTCCTCTCCTCACCTCCTCAGATGAGTCAATCTATAACTACATTCCCTAGGAAGCCTGTTTCAGATGTGAAAAGTGGGGAAACCGGGGAGATGTTGCTGCTAAATGCTTTAGCCCCATGCAGAGATTTGCCATGATGTACCCATTGCGACATAATTCCCTAAGCTCCAAACTCCCCCCTCCCCCAACAGCACAATTATCATGTTGTTTCCCTTGAAAGGAGATAGTAATCCTTCTGGGACATCCAATCAAAACCTGGCTCATCCCAGAGGTATACTGCAGAATTATACAATTTTCACATGACTCCGTGTGTGTGTGTGGATTCTGGATATGGATTAGATATTATATTTTCTTTGCAAATATAATAAGCCTCTGAGGATTTCAAAATTTTGAATCAGACACATGGATCCGAATTTCTCTTGGTTTTTTTTAAGAGGCACCTTCCTGTGATGAAAAGAGCCCTGGTTTTGGAACCCTGATACCCAGGTACAAACCTGGTCTCTGCTACTAACTCCCAATGGGAATTTGAACAATTCACAAAATTGGAATGACACCTAGTCTGTTCCCCCTCATTGGAGGTCTCCAAGTACTGACTGGATGACTATCTGTTGAGTAAGAAGCAGAGTGGGGGGGGGGCTTTGTTTTTAGACTAGGTTGTCTTTGAAGTACTTTTCAACCCTCAAATTCTGTAATTCCATTTCTGTGATTCTCAGTAATACCTGAATTCAATACCTGAGTAACATCTGAGTGGCCTGAGGAGGGAGTAATGTAGAAAGTATGAGAGAGACAGAGACAGAGAGAGAGAGACAGAGACAGACAGAGAGACAGAAAGAGGGAGAGACAGAGAGATACACACAGACAAAGAATGTTAGGAAAGAACAAAAGCATTGAGTGCCCTGTTGAGATTAGATAATAAAAACTTCTAATGGACTCAACTAGCAAAGCTGTGGCTGTTGAGTGACTTTCTCCAATAGCATTCAATAGAATAAACTACATGGGCCATCTTCTCACTAACCCAAGTGAGTCTGGTATGGAGACACACTCAGTCTGGTCCATCCTTCAAGTGACATGCTTCTCATGAATCTACTATAACTAGGTTGACTCTTTGTATGCTTCATCTCCCCCTCCCCCCCTCCCTGCCCCGTTTCTAGTCTAACGCCTTGCTGCTTCACATGTTCCGCTCTCTACCCCATCCTACTTCTGTAATAACAATTAAATCAAGACCACCATTGCTCCAAGAAAGGGTGGGTGTGCAATCTAGTTTTCCATGGCTCCACTCACCATCTCTATACTTTTACAAACCAAGTCACTGTTCCCTGATCACCACTCCCTTTTATGTGCAGTCACCTCCTAATAGAATATAAGCTCCTTGAGAGCTACCTTCAATTTTGTCTCTGCATGACCAACCCATAACCCAGTTATTGGCACATTGTTGTTTAGTTGTTTCAGTCATGTTCAACTCCTTATGACCCCATTTGGGGTTTTCTTGGCAGAGATACTGGAGCTGTTTGCCTTTTCTTTCTCCAGCTCATTTTACAGATGGGGAAACTGAGGCAAACAGGTGAGACAACTTGCCCAGGGTTACACAGCTAAGTAAGTGTCTGAGGCTGGATTTGAACTCAGGTCTTCCTGATTCCAGGTCCAGCACTCTATCTACCACACTGCCTAGCTGCCCCAGATTGCCCCAGATACTGGCACCTAGTGAACAGGTAGTAATAAATGCTTTTTCATTCTTTCAGTCATTCATGCATGCATTCATACATTCATGGGAGAAGGATTCACAGGAGGTGACCCAGAGTCAAGGCTTGAGGAAAGGGTTTCAATGGATTTGTATAGTTGACCTGGTTAATGACAATTAATCCTGGGAAGGGAAGAAAGTGAATAAGGGCAGGGACGATGGACTAGAAGAACAGGAAAGGGTGGAGAGGCTGGAGGTAATGAAGAGGACAAAGAATTGGCTCACAAGCAGTGAGGTAGAGGCTGGGAATCATGTGTAGGCGTTTATGATCAGAGAGAGGAGTTTCAGAGCTCAGGATCACAGAAGTAGCACATTTAGGGTTGATAGAGCTAAGATGTAACCCTCCTTTTGAGTGATTGAGAGATAAAATATAGGCAGTGATGTTAAAGAACTAGGCTGCCAGAGTTCACTGAATATTAGGGGGAAGAGGTTGGGATTGAGATATTTGACTTTCACTCAGTATATGGGAGAGACAATGCCTTTGAGGCCAGCATTGGGATTCTGTGGGCATGACTTAGGGTGGGTTCTTTCATCTTAGGTGAAGTTGGAGGCCATGCCTTTGTGAATTTTGAAAAGACAGAAGAGAAAGCTGACCAAGAATCCCAGTGTCTAGGAGCCTGGGACTTCTGGGAGTCGAATTCGTGGTGGGTTTTATAGTTAGCCCGGCACTGATGCCCACAAGAATTACTTTTGGAGAAGCTGAGATGAAAACTCCCTGGAACCATGGTCCTCATCCTTGCTCTAGCCATTTTCTTTCCTATCCACCTCCTTCTACCAAAGTTATTCCTGAACTTCATAGGAAAAATGCAGTGGAGAAGATTGAGTCTTCTCAGAGACCAAGAAAGTCTAGGAGAGAGCATGTTCCTGAAATGTTAGGAGGAAATGGTTGTATTTTTGTTCTTGCTATATTTTTGATGTAAATATATCTTTGTAGAAGTTGCTGGACTTCAATGTCTCTAGAAGAGGGAGAGAGGCTGACGACTATGTCCAATTCTGCCTCCCTTAAATTTAATTCATCAATGAATCAAGACATTACCCATGATGTCACTGGTCTTTTTCAAAATGAAGGACAAACAATCTGTAGCACCCTGAGGTGGAGATGTGGCTACTTGTCTCAGGGATAATAAACTCAGAGCATATGTACTAAATATACATGTTATGTATCTATACATGTACATGATTACATATAGTTGATATATAGACAGATATAGATAGAAAAATATACATATCTCTTCAGAGATATAATATTGAAATCTATGGGAGCTGATGAAGTCATCAATTAAGACAGAATAGTGAGAGAAGATAGGGGGCTCTGGACAGAGCCTGGGGGACCATCTATATAGGTAGAGAGGGGAAAAGACATGAATTATGAGCCACTGAAAGAAATTTGAGAAGGTACAGTCAGACAGGCAGAACCAAGAGAGAGAAATGTTGCCAAAACTCAAAGAAGAAAGAGAAGATATTCAAAAGTGTTAAAGTATGGAGAGTCAAGAAGGATGAATATTGAGAAAAAGGAACTTTGGTTTGTTCAGAGATCATGGGTAACTCTAGGGAGAGTGGTTTCAGTTCAGTGAGGGTAAGAGGAAGTTGAGAATCTGGCCATATTCTTCCTTCCTTCTGTCTTAGAGACTCAGAGAATCAGAATTTCAGAGCTTGGAGACTCTCACAGATTATCCCCATGAACCTCTTTATTCACAAATAAAGGCACAAAGGAAAATCAAGAGATCTTAGAACTATAGATTTGGAGTCAGAAGGCAGCTTAGAGATGGTCAAGTCCAACCTCCTTATTTTGTAGATGAGTAAATTAAGGACTAGAGAGATAGAGTAAACTACTCAGAGTCATCCAGTGGCAGAAGTGTGGCCTAGAAGCCAAGCCTCAAGCCTCCTAGCCTCTTTGCATCCATTATACTTCCTTCTGGACAAAATTCGTTTTGATCTCTCAAAGATCTAATTGCAAAACCAAAACAAAATGGCGGAGATGAAGTGGAAGGAAAGTCACCTAACCTTATTAAAGTTGAATACTTTCTTCTTCATTTAAGGAGAACTGATCCAGTTTCAGATTAAATCTCCCATTCCTGATCCTCCCACGCTGCAGCCCCAAGAGTCACTCCATAAACTGGCCTCCAATCAGCACTGCTCAGGCTGTGGCTCTCCATCCAAGCTGGAACGCTCTCCATCAAACAGAGGAATTGACTGAGGCCTTGTGTAATCTTCACTGAGCTGCCTCCTCACTCTGGAACGCTGGGGCTGTCACGCTAACTTTTCACTTGGCCCCTATCTCCTCCAGGTGGGAAGCAAAGAAACAGTCAAAACTTTCATAGTAAGTGGTGGGTAGGTGGTAGAGGGTGGTGTTCATTGTTAACTAACTTCAGACGAAAGAGAAAACACAGGTGAGCCAGGCTCCTTCTCCTAGGGGAGCGTGGGTGTGTCTGTGTGAGTGTGTAAAGAAGAAAAATGGCAAAGATTACCTGCTTGGCCTGTGACTACCCAACTACACCAGCCAAAACACCACCCACAGGCAGATCCTCTCAAACTGTAGGTTTCAGTGATGGGTAAATGGACTTTATCCTAACAACAGCTGACTTTTATATTCACTAGCGATTCTTAGCTGATCCCTTTGCCAGTCTGGTGAAGCCCAGGTACCTCTTCTCAGAATAAGAATCTCAAATGTGTAAAACAAACAAAATTAAGAAGAAAAACTCAATGTATGAAAATGAATACATAGATACACACATTTAAAACTAATGGACAGGTTAAGAACCGCTGATATGTTTTGCAAAGTGCTAATGCTATGTAAATTCCCTCATCTGAATTCTACAATTACATTGTCAGGCAGGGACTACATATATTATCATCCCCATTTCACAGATAAGGAAATTGAGATTCAGTTAGAATTTGGCATAATGACCAAGCCAGGGGTGATGGGGCTGGCACAGGCAAAGAGCAAGGAAGCAGCTGGGCAAGCAACTGGAGCTGTAATGGGATTAGAGGGACAGTGGAGGGGACCCTTTCTGGTCAAGGAAAACACTGAAAGGAGGAGTACAAGAGATAGGGGGATTGACAATTTATTTCATGCAGTGACTGGATCCAGTTCCCTTTTCTTATTCATCTATCTATCTATCTATCTATCTATCTATCTATCTATCTATCTATCTATCTATCTACCTATCTATCTATCTATCTATCTATCTATCTATCTATCTATCTATCTA
>NW_027185852.1:16984452-17020902 GCF_028583685.1 Petaurus breviceps papuanus | reverse complement strand
ATCTATCTATCTATCTATCTATCTATCTATCTATCTATCTATCTATCGAAACTATCATCTATCTATCTGTCTGTGTCTGTCTATCTATCTATCTGTCTGTCTGTCTATCATCTATCTATCTATCTATCTTTTTACCACAGTGGTTACCTAGACATGTTGGCCCCTCTGTTGACTGGGTTGACATCACCATATGTACAGGCACTCCTTAGAGGATAAATCAACAAGCCTCACAGTCGGGATCCTCTGCCACCTTGATCTCACTCCATCATTTTGGTGACTCTCTAAGGCTAGGTGTTACAGAGAAAGTCCTGACCTGGACTGGTAGAGGGAGTTTCCACACTTGGTAGTTCCCAATTCCAAAGAAATTGCAGATACATTTCATATCACTGTTGCTATGGTCCAGAATACAGACAATATACCCCCAAATTGTACCAGGTTATTTTTGGGGGAAGCCCTGGGAGCTGGGGAGATCACCTTCATGGGGGAAGGGGAGCTTTAAAGTATGAGAGGAGGAAATGAGAAGGGAAAATACTTTTGGCATGCTGTGGCAGCAGCTATGAGATGGGAGATGGAGCCTAGAAAAAGAAATCAATTATTTTTTTTTTTATTATTTTAGGAGGGAGAAAGGCAGGGCAATTGGGGTTAAGTGATTTGCGCAAGGTCACATAGCTAGTAATTGTTGAGTGCCTGAGGCTGGATTTGAACTGAGGTCCTCCTGACTCCAGGGCCAGTGCTCTATTCACAGTGCCACCTAGCTGCCCCAGAAATCAATTATTGACTCTCCTCATGAGGCTTCCATTATTTTGGGGAGACAAGGTATGCATCGATAGAAAGTTAAGTAGGAATATGGGAACTATCCACAAGTTATGGTAAGTGACAAATAAGTGCATAGAAGATGACATGTTCTAAGTCATTGGTTTAGGTCAAGGAAGACCTCCTGGAGGAGGTGGGCAGGCTGGGGGGGGGGACTGAGTGGCCAGGAGCAGATCTGTTTGGTTGGAGCAGAAAGAGGGAATAGCCAGGAATATCTGGGGTGTTTTCTCCAGCATCAACTCAGTCTGGTTTTTCTGAGTTTTCCCAGAACCTAAAACTGCCAATAACTCTAGGATTTTATTTTCTTTTTTCCTTTTCCTTAATTTCTCTTGTTTGTGTCTAGACTTTGGCAGGAACCACCTTCATTTTTCCTTCCTCCTGATGTTCTACATTGCCCCAGAGCTCCTCCTATCCTTTCACTGGTGTCCATCACTCACTTAATTAATCAACTAGCATTTATTAAGGGCTTACTATGTGTCGGGCACTGGGCTGGGCATTGGGGCTAAAAAGACAGAGATGAGATAGGCCCAGGCCTCACAAAAAGAAGGGAGGAAGAATGGAAGGGAAGGATGTAGGGGGAATGGAGGAAAAGATGGAGGGAGGAATGGAGGGAAGGATAGAGGGAGGGATGGAGAGAGGGATGGAGGGGAAAGATGGAGAGAAGGATGGAGGGAGGGATGAAGGGAAAGATGGAGAGAAGAATGGAGGGAGCGATGGAGGGAAGGATGGAGGGAAGGATAGAAGGAAGGGATGGAGGGAGGGATGGAGGAAAGGAGGGATGGAGGGATGGATGAAGGGAAGGATGGAAGGAAGGATGGAGGGAGGGATGGAGGGAAGGATGGAGGGAGGGATGGAGGGAAAGGTGGAGAGAAGAATGGAGGGAGCGATGGAGGGAAGGATGGAGGGAAGGATAGAAGGAAGGGATGGAGGGAGGGATGGAGGAAAGGAGGGATGGAGGGATGGATGAAGGGAAGGATGGAAGGAAGGATGGAGGTAGGGATGGAGGGAATGATGGAGGGAAGGACGGAAGGGAGGGATGGAGGGAGGGAAGTAGGAAAGGAAGAAGGAAAGAAGCAACCATTTATTGAGCATTTCCTGCATGCACTGTGATAAGCACCTTACCATTATCTCCTTTGGTCCTTATAACAATCCTGGGAGGTAGGTGCTGTTATTATACCCATTTTCCAGATAGGAAACTGAGGCAGACAGAGGCTCAGTAGCTTGCCCAGGGCCTGCCCTCAGTAAGAAAGTGCTTGAGGCCAGATTTGAACTCTAGTCTTCCTGACTCCAGGTCCAGCAGACCATTGGGCTACTTTCCATGCTGCCAGTTCTCCCCTCACGCACCATAATCACATTCCAGGCCTTAGGGTTGTCAAAGCACTTGATTCCCAGAAACCCTCCTGTGTAACATTGGCACAGTGACGGTTATCTACAGCTTAGAGATGAGGAAATTATTGACCAGAGAAGTGAAGCACCTTAGCTCCTCTGGGGCAGAGCCAGGGTTTGATGCTACACCCAGGGCTTTCTTCACCATGTCTCATGGCCTCTCACCACAGAACATTGGAACTGGAGGGGATCTCAAGGTATCATCCATTTCAAGCCTCTTTAAAGAGAAGGAAGCTAGGCTCAGAGGGGCAATGACCTGTCCAAGGCCATGCAGCTGTCCTTTTGGAATCTGGCCTTGCACAAAGACCCCTTGGGTATGGGTGAAAGACAGAAATGGGGCTCAGAGAAAGGCCTGCAAAATGCCTTGTACTGAGTGCTGTTCCATGGAACAAAAGCTCAGTTTCCCTCTCACTTCCTTTGTGGGCCATCTTTCTAGGGGTTTCTCTCTTTAGTCTGGATGACTGTGGCTTGAGGCAGTTTTAGATTTTAACTCTTTAGACAGGGGGCTTCCTGTAGGGAATTGATTTAGGGTGCCTTTTAGGCTGGTTAGGGAAGAAATAGGATGGGAAGGGGTGTGCTCTCTCCTATTTGTTTAACTCAGGACTCCTGAAAGCTTTCCCTAGGTTGGGGGAACAGGGTTATTGTATTTTCCCACCCCATATATGGGCTGCACGATCTGGGCTAAGTACAGGTTTTATGGATGGCTTTTGTCCCGGGCATGGGGTGGTTTGTAGTGTAAATATTTTAACAGGTGCATAGCTTTAGGTTGGGGGATTACATGTTGAATTTTTGAAAAGTCATGCCTGTAGCATTCATAAGATTTATAGCTGGAAATTACCCCTGAGACCATGATGAAAATCATAGAATTTTAGAAGCTGGGGTGGGGGTTGTGGGGTGGGAGAAAGGGCATTGTACTGAGATGTGGAGTCAAGGTCCAACTTTGTCTAACTGTGTGACCTTAGGTGGACTTTGGCTTCCTTATCAGTAAAATGAGAGGATCATGGACTTGAAATTAGGAGAGAAGTTACTGCTTACTGCAACTCCATTTTGTGGATGAGGAAACTGAGGCCTAAGAGATAAAGTCATTTGTCCAATAGGATAGAGGCACATAAGAGCAGAGTCCAGATTCAGGTCCAGGTCATTGGGCCATAGGGTCCTGGATCTGGATGAGGGAGAGCTTTTCTGGTTCAGCCTCCTCATTTAGCAGTTGAAGAAAAGGAAGCTTACAGAGCTCAAATAACGAGTCACAGCCATAAACAGCTGACTTGGGATTCAAAGCCAGGTTTTCCTGATTAAACCCTGCACTCTGCTTATTATATATTTTTTTCTTTTTGTAATTGGGGTTAAGTGACTTGCCCAGGTACACATAGCTAGTAAGTGTCTGAGGTCACATTTGAATTCAAGTCCTTCGGGCCCGTGCTTTATCTGCTATAGTGCTATCTAGCTTCTCCTCACCATTTGCCGAAGAAGGGATTTTTGTACATATAGATTAGACAGTGTGGGGTCTGAGGTCCCTTCCAATGCTTCCAGCCAACATTATCACTTTCTAGATGAGGACACATGATCTGAGACATGTTGAGCTGCCCAAAATCTCACGGTAGTGGTGACAGCTGCCCTTAAAGGTTTACAAAACACTCTGTACGTTGTCTCAACTGACAGGCGAGATTGGTGCTACTCTTATCCCCATTTCACAGAGTTGTAAACTGAGGTTTAGAGAGGTCTAGACTTGTCCATGGGTGTATAGATGATAAATACCTGAGTCCAAGCCTCGGCCTTTATGCAGCTTCTGGGTCAGGGGCAGGATTTGAACATGGGTCCTTGTCTGACTCCAGACCTGACACTCTTTCCATGACACCCCTCTGCTTGCTGATTCTATGATCATGCACTCCTTTTATTTGGCCAGTATTAAGCATTAACTATCTACTTTGCACAGAGAAAAGAATCTGACTGTGCACAGCAAGGGTGTGGCCCATGTGGCCCAGCACTCCCAAGAAGGCCTGATCCAAATGAAAATGCAACTGAGAAATATTAAATGAAATAAATAAAAACCCAGTAGAACATAGTGTTAACACGTGGTTTTCCAAGTCCATATGCAGGCCATGGGCATCCTTATGTATGGTTCCTGACTGTTTACACCCTTGGAGTAGAGGATTCGAGCTCAGGGCTAGAGGACCCAAGGACCCAGGCCCTTGGGGGAGAGGGGGAGGCTGGGAGCTGGGGTCAAGCACCACTCATATGGACTGAGTCCCTTAGAAAGACAGCTGGGCTTCATTTCAGAAGGGTCGCTCTGTCATTTGAGCCAACATGCATCCCTGAGCCTTCTCTGTAGAATGGGGATGAGCATCCTGAAACCATGGCCCACTCTGGGGTTAGGAACCAATCAGCCAGTCCTTCAACACGGGTTAAGTGCATTCTCTGTGCCAGACTGGCTTTGAGCTAGAGACTAGATTATGAAAGAGAAGGATGGACTTACCATCTAATAGGGGAGTGGGGAGGCAAGGAAGGAGCACTTCAGGAGGGGGGCAGATGCTTAGTGTTGGGCATGACGGGATCCGGAGGAATGCAGGAGATCTCTGTTCAGATTCTGCCTCAGACACTTACTGGTGTGTGACACCTCTGCCTGCCTCAGTTTCCTCATCTGTAAAATGAGGATAATACTAGCACCTCTGCCTTCCAGGACTGTGGTCAGGACCAAACGAGACAATATCCGCAAGGCTTCCTGCAAATTGTAAAGCGCCATATAAATTGTAGCCGTCATTATTGCTAGAACACAGCATGAAGTGGTCTAGGCATTTGATGCCCATGAAAGATGAAGGAAGGCAGAGATAGCAAAGCCAATATTTACCAGGCCTCAGACTGGAGCAGTAGGAAACGTAGGCAGCATTCCTCCGTTTTAAGGTTTGCTAAGCATTCTACGAATATCATCTCCTGTCCTCACAGCACTCTTGAGAGGTAGGTGCTACCCATTTTATAGAGAGGGGTTAAGTGACTTGCCCAGGGTCACTCAGCTAATATCTGAGGCAGGATCCTCAAGTCCAGCCCTCTGTCCATTGAGGTACCCAAGCTGCCTATCCTGTGTATGGATATGCTAGTGTCAGGAAGACCTGAGTTTGAATTTTGAGTCAGATACTTGCTAGTTGTGTGACCCTGGTCAAGTCACATAACCTCTGCCTCAGTCTCCTTATCAGTAAAATGAAAGAAGGGAGTGAAATGACCTCTAAGGTTCCTTCCTGGCTAGATCTATGATCCTGTGAGATCTTCCCTGTTTCCAGGGTCCAGGTCTGCTTTTCCAATCAGATGGGACCATGAAGGGAACACTGGTGTTCTCTATGAAATGTTCATTGAGTTTCTTTTTTAATTCACTGTATTTCACAGTGATTGGCATCTGCTTCAAGTTCTCACCTCTAAGATGACTTCACCATGCCCAGAGTAGTTCTCACCAGAGTCTCTGGCTTGGGGTATCCTAGTTATTGGGAGGGGATGTATTCTCACAGCCTGCCCAGCACCCCTTGGAAAGGCCTGGGGCCTATGGCATTGATCCTGGGGGGGAGAGGCCAGTGGGATTGCAATGGGAGAGGGAGCAGTCAAAGTGGGAGAGGAGGATGGAGGGGGTTGGGATTGACATGCCTACATGAGCTTACCACTGGGACTCAGGGCATCCCAGCTTGAACACCAGCTCAGCTTGCTCGTGTGGCCTTGGGTAAGTCATTTTCCCATCCTCAGATTCAAATCCCACATCTATAAATGCACCGTCCCCTCCCTGCCTCCCTTGGAATAGTTATAGGGTCCCTTCTAGTGCTAACATTTAAACATCATGAGCAGGAGCAGGAGGGGAATGGCAGCTTAGCGATTGGTGTCTTCAACTCATTTAACCAACAAGGGAACTGAGTCCTAGAGAGGGGCAATCACTTGCCCAGATAGCACAGCTAGTGAATACTGGAGCCAGGATTCGGAGGTAGATTTTCTTGTTTCAAGACCAGTTCTTTTCTCATTGTGATACTCGTATAGGATGGTTCTGGGAGTTCCCTTCAGTGAGGCAGATAGCAGCCCATCCTGTGTAACTCTTGTGCTTGTCCTCCCCAAAGTTCACCACAGGAGGCCCCCCTGGTGCGCTGTATTTCTCCTGACATTTTAACGGCACCAAAGGAGCCCTTCGGCTGCATCCCTCGCTCTGGATGTAGCCACCTGTCTTCTCTGCTCCACGTACCGTTCCTTGGCCACTCTCACATGACGTTCTTCCAAGTCCCCCAATAGCTACACGGCACTGTTTATTCACACCCCCAGGGTCCTTTCCCTTCGTGTCCTGGGGAATCAGATCATCAGAGACACTGCCCTTGCTCTTTTGCTGCCACACTAGGGTTTTCTTGGGAATCTTGGGGTCGAGAGAAGAGCTTTGCCATTTCACAAAAGCAACACAACCCGTTTCCTCCTCCCCTGAAGCTCCGTCCCCTTCTCCAGGTATCTGTCTCTGTCTATGTACCTGTCTGCCTGTGCCTACATCCACCCTCGTACCCGCACCTATGCCATCCATGGCTAAGCCTCCATTTCTATCCATATCTATGGCTATATGATATCTCTCTGGCCATCTTTCTATCTTTCTGTGTCTACACACACATAAAAACAGATTTGCCAGAAATCCGCAGGGCAAGAACTCTCGTCTTCCAGCTGCAATCCTGCTGGCCCTTCTGCTGTGCTAGCTTCTCTTCCTCAGAGATCCCTTGCAGGATCGACAGTTAATATTCTCACATTCTATTGACAGTTAATATTCTAAAGCTCTGCACACTTTATCACATTATGCACTGAGACTCCTTCTAGCTGTTAACATTCAAGAGAGTAAACCCTAATCACTGGTGTTCTGCAATCATAAAAATGGGGAGGGGGACTTGGGGCCACGGTGGTAACAACTGACATCTTTATGACACTTTTGATCAAATAACATTACGTTCGATTCCCATAACAATTCTGCAGAGGTAGGTACTAGTAGAACACCCATTTTACAGATGAGGAAACTGAGGCTCAGCAAGGTTAAAGGACTTGCCCAGAGTCACACAGCTAGAAAACATCTGAGGCAAGATTTGAACCCAGGTCTTCCTGACTCGAAGTCACTATGCCAAGCTATCTTTCACAGGCACACAGCCACTCCCCAGACACCATAGCATCTATGACTATCTTCCACCAGCTTCTCAAGCTCACCCTCCCACCATAACTTGGACTTTGACCCTCAGATGATTGCTGTAATAAGTGAGCTTTGGCCTTATCTTGTGAGGTATCAGGCCTCCATATAATTTCAGATCATCCCCCCCACCACCACAGGCTATCTTTCCTCCATTAGAGTGTATGCTTCTTGAGGACAGGGAATGTCCATCTTTAGTATTTGTATCTGGCACAGAAGGGCTTTACCATTCATCCATTCCTGAATTTTCCAGGAGTCCTGCTTACTGGATGCTCCCTGCTCATGGGCTTCCTCCAGCAAGCAGAAGAGGCCAGTGCCAGTGGCCACTCAGGCAGTAGAGGCCTAAGCTGCCAAATCTTGGCTGCAGGGGTAGGGTGGGGTGTGTTGGTGTGTGAACCAATTAGCTATAACTCACAGGAGGTGTTAGCTTTGGAGTGGAGCCGGGAGAGGAGGTCCTCCCCACCCTTTTCATGAAGAAAGGAAAATTTCAACATTTCTTAGACTCTAGGACAAGCTCCCATGGCCTCATTTGTTGGGACATGGACTAGTGAAGGGATGAGGAGAATGCATTCTGAAACCATTTGCAGGGACTTTTACTAATAGACACAGCTGATTATGGGGAAGGGGGCATGCATCACAGAGAGCAATGTAGCCCCTGCCCTTTCCTCACCAGCTACTGGACAGCTGAGCTGTCTGTTGCTAGGAAGACATGCTTAGAGATGGAAAGCCTCCTGGATGTGGTTTAGTTCAACCCACTCTTAATTTTAGAGTTGGGGAAACTGAGGCCAAGATAAATGGGATGACTTTGTCAAGGTCACTCAGTAAATTGGCCTAAGGCTTGGTGCACAAAATGTGATGGGGCCAAGCACCATGGCTTCATTGGTATGGTCAACGGTGTCTTGGCCATTTGTTGTCTTAGCTGGGGAGCATTCGAGTTTGCGTGACTGACCCAGGGGCAGAGCTGGATTTGAACTCCAGGCATCCTGGCCCTGTGGGTGGCTATCTACTAGACCATATTACTTCTTAGTATATGTATAAAAAAACTACCCTCTAACCTAATTGACTGAGTGGTTTGCCTTCAATGCAGAGCTCTTACCTCACTGGCAGACTTCCCACAGAGGCCAGATGGCCGCTGAGGAGGAACGATGTGGAGATTCTTACCAGGCACGTCGTGGATGAAGGGCCTTTCAGACCCTGCCTGCTTATGAGGTTCTGGGTTGGAAGAGGTCTCAGGGCCCAAGAAACAGCATTGGGAGTCGAACCCCCAGATCTTCTGACTCCAACATCCTTTTGGAAGGTCTGTGAGATCAAAACTATTTTCATGATAACCCTAAATCATCTTAATTTCTAACACAGTCAATATTGTGTTTTTATCTATAAAACTCACTTCAACAAAAGATCTAGGGGGGGAGGCATCCTCCATAATGTCTGAGCATAAAGGGGCCTTGAGACCTAAGAGCGTGAAATAGTTTGAATTGAAGGCAGTAGGAATGCCCAGCCTGGAGAGGGGCAGACTGACGAGGACCAGGGGAGCGGCTGCATCAATGGCCTCATAGGAAGGCAGATTATGATAAAAGGGTCAGGATTAAAGTTCCAAGGGAAGACAGAAGCCACTGAGCCCAACTTCTTTTTACAGATGGGGAAACTAAGGCACAGAGTGGTTCGCTGACTTGACCAGGCTCACGCAGCTAGAAAATGTATGAGGCAGGATTTGAATCCAGGCCCTCCTGACTCCGAGTCCATCACCCTTTCTATCCATCATGCTGTGCTGCAGCCATCTCCCACAGAGAGGCTGAGTGGCTTCCTACTGGGCCCTGTTGATGTTCAGTCATGTCCAACTCTCCCTGACCCCATTCGGGGTTTTCTTGGCAGAGATCTTGGAGCAGTTTGCCATTTCCTTCTCCAGCTCATTTTCCAGGTGAGGAGACTGAGGCAAACAGGGTGAAGTGACTTGCCCAGGGTCACGCAACTAGCAAGTGTTTGAGGCTGGATTTGAACTTGGGTTTTCCTGACTCCAGTCCAGTGCTCTATGCACTATGGTGGCACCTGGTTGCCTTGGGGCAGAGAAATGTCTCTAAATATCTGTGTGATTTGGTGAAGTTAGTCTTGTTTGAGGGCAGAGGTAGAAGCAATGGGTGGGTGGGCTCCAGGAGGTGAGCTTTCTAGACACTTGAGCCCCCCAAGAGTGGCATGCACTTCCTCGGGAGGTGGTGGGCTCCCCATCGCTGACTTTTTTCAGGCAGAGATCGCCTAGTCCCTTAGGTCTGGAGTCAGGAAAACAAGTTCAAATCTATCCTTATACATTTAGTAGATGCGTGACTTTGGACAAGTCACTGACCTTTATCTGCTTCAGTTTCCTTGAAGGTAAAATGGAGACGATGAAGTCTCCTACCTCCTAGAACTGTGAGCATCAATGAGATGACATTTATAACGTGCTTAGCACAGTGCTCAGCACATAGGAGGGGGTTAACAAATGCTTGTTCCATTTTCATGGTACAGAAGGGATTCCTGTTTGGATGCAGGTTATACTAGAGTGCCTGGGGTCCCTCCCAAATAAACAGTCTATCTGTTTATTTCTTCCTAAGTGACCCTGGGCCAGTCACTTTACCCTGATTGCCTCACTTTCCTCATCTGTAAAATGATCTGGAGAAGGAAATGGCAAATCGCCCCAGGATCGTTGCCAAGAAAACCCCAAATGGGGTCAAAGAGAGTGGGGCAGGACTGACCAACAACAAAATGCATTTTGTTAGTCATTCAGTTCAATTGGACTCAATACAACACACATTTATTGATCTCCTACTATATTCCAACACCGTCCTAAGCACTTGTAATAAAAAGATGTAAAAGAATGAATCCACGGTCTCAAGTAGCTTAAGTTTGCAGGGAGGGGGCATGTTGGACACTCACAGATATACAGGAAGGACTCCTTCAAAAGGAGAGCGTGATGGCTGGGGATGAGAAGGGGGCCAGGGAGGTACCCCAGGAGCTGCTGGGCTCTGTGTTTGAGGAAGGTGATGGTTCAAGAGGAAGAGCTGCATTCCAGACACAGGTGAACACCTGTGCAAAGGCCTGGAGGTGGGAGACGGCAGCTAAGCCAGCAGGCCAGGAACATAGAGGCCGTGGCCTGGATGTCTCCAAACTCCCTTCTTTATCAGCCAATTAATCAGCAAGCATTTCCTGGGCCCTGACTATGTTAGGTACTGGGATTATCTGCCAGCTCCTTATCTGCAACATGAAAATATGTGGAAGGTTCTTCCATCCTAAAAACAAACAGGCAGATAACACACACCACACACTCACATACACACATTCACATATACACACACTCACACATACACACACTTACATATACACACTCACACACACACATCACATGTACTCACACACCACAAAAACACACATACACGCTCTCACATATACACACATTCACACACACCACACACTCACACACATATATACACACTCACAAACACATGAGCACATGCCTCCTCTCTATACAAGGGAGTATTGTAAAGAAGGTGCCTGTTTAGGGACCACTATCCCTGTCCTGTACCATCTCCATCAACACTGACATTCATGAATTTCACCCATTTTTTGACGTCACTCACAGGTCTCTACAAAAACCTGAACTTCAAAAGTCATAAACTTTCTTGGAAAAATAAGCCAAGGTGAGAACAGTGGCCCTGTCCCTGACTCTTATGGCAGCTGTGACAAGCTGCCTATCCCCTGTGCACTGGATCCCTATCACCTAGATGCACTAGAGTCAGGAAGACCTGAGTTCAAATCTGGCTTCAGACACTTACTATCTGGGCAAATTACTTAACCCTGTTTGCCTCAGTATCCTCATGTGTAAAATGAGCTAGAGAAGGAAATGGCAAACCACTCCTGTCTTTCTGCAAAGAAAACCTCTAAAGGGCTCATGAAGAGTCAGATATGACCCAGAAAATGAGTGAACAAAAAAGCCGTGATCTAGGCCAGGGGTGATGAGGGCCTGAACTAGGTCAGCTGTTGGCTGTGTTAGTAGAAAAAGGACATAGATATAGCTATTGTAGAGCTAGAAGGGGCAAGATTTGGACGTGGACTGCCGACTCTCGTGGCAGCTGTGACAGGCATCTGGACAGACAAGGTCTCTTGACTGACTGCGTGTGCCTTGGTTCAGAGTCAAAATCCATACTGACTCTCACATTTCAACAGGATGCTTAGTGGTCAACACAGCCTCTGTCTCTCAACTCTGAGGCTTTTACGTGCAAAGAGAAGCCTGTTTTGACAGCAACTGTTTCGGCCTTGGTGTTTCAGAGACAAGCCACCACACTTTGGGGATATCCCCTTTGAAACCATTCATTTGTATGGGAATTTCTTTTAGGTTTCTCCTGCTGCTATGGTGGGCTGGCTCACATTTGGTTTTTCTTCCGTGATTAAGCTACTGTGAAAAGTTCAAGTTTAGAAAAAGGAACTAGAAATTGTTTTCTTTTTTCTTCCTCAAATCACCATCAATGAAACCCAAGTTAATTTATAAAATAACCCGAATCAAATTTTAATTCTGTTTTGATTACTCTCATTTCTAAGCAGTTCTTGACAGAGCACCCCAAGTTCTGGACTTACATAGACCAGGTCCAATGTAGAGAATAGTTTCTGAAATCACTTTCTCTTCGATCCATTTTCCCCACTCAAAGTTGTCTCTGGGAAATCTCAGAATTCAGCATAAATATGGCTCACTTCGAAATCTCCCCAGATTTGGGAAAATGGTTCCCCAAGTACTCTAAGTACTTATGGTAACATTACAGACACAAGGTATAACCCAAAATGTCTAGCTGACTGCAGACCCTGGCCAGATTTCCCTCCCTCTTTCTGCCTTGCCTCCATAATGCCGTTCCTGCTATTCCTGCTACTGGGGTACTCTCCAAAGGAGGACTCCAGAGACCCTGTATAGGAGTGGTTCTCACTTCCTGCTCTGGGGCTGTCCCAATAGTTGAGTCTTATCAATGTGACCCATTATATCTAACCAACCCTGACCATGCTCCTCCCCAACTGGTTTCTAGCTTTTGCTCTGGGAGTGGTAATCAGATCAAGAGTACCATTTCTTTTGGAAAGGGCACTTCAAAGCAACTGCCCTATGGTTCCTCTCACATTAAAAGACCATTTTCTGACTCTGCCTCCTTCGATGTTGGCTAAATGAAGTCTTCAGGACAAGCACTGTTAGTCTTTAGTACACAGATTGTAGCATAATTTTTGGAATTTAGCTTAATAAAAGTTTTTTCATTGATTCATGTATTCATCCATCTCACCTCATAGAACATAATAAAAAAAAACACTTACAGGAGCCTATGAATGATGCGGAAAACACCAGCACCATCATCATCATTAACAGCAGCAGCAGCAGCCATCATAAGGGACTCTTAATATTTCATAAACATTTCTCCTCTTTCCAGTGAGTCCCACCTCACCAGGATCCTCTGTGCTGCCCCAGATTAATAAGGGCTTGGATGTCTTTCAGAAGGAGACCTTCCTCCCCTGTCATTCCAATGAATCTCACAGGTCATCAAGGCAATTGGCATTCTAACACTACTCTAAGGGCTGGACTCCTCCCAGAAGGCATTTGGAGCTCCTGGAAAGGCGACTCCCTTCTTCCTGGCCTTGTAGTGTCTGAGTAACTCAGAGTGATGAAAAGCAAAAGTCAAAGCATTTTGCTCTATGTGTTGTGGCTCTAAGATCCTTTCTCCTCTTCCAACTTAGGGTTCCATAAACACAATGTTCTCCCTGAGAAGAACTTGCTTCTCAGCAATTCTCTTCTTTTCTCTTGTCCTCTGAGCCCAAGAATTCTCCAGATTGGAGTTTTCAGGAAGGTAATCCCAAGGTTGACCTGTAGAGGAGATTCTCTTTTCTCAATCATTCTGCTCCTTTCCTTCCCCAGAGGACATTGTTATTCTCTCTCTGGGGCATATGTTAGTCTGCTGTTGGCTTTCTAGGAACCAGAAGTCCATTCACTTCTCCTGTGTTATGTGTGGTTCCTAAGAGGGGCAGCCCTTTCTTCTGTGATACACTCTACCTTGTATTCTAGCCATACTCTATGCTCTTAATTTTTATTCTGTATTTTTTTTAATATGAAAAGTCAGAGTCTGTAAGGAAGACTCCCTTTTATAAGGTACCACAAAAGATGTGGATGTTTTACCAATAGCCCATACTACTAGTCTAAGGCAATCATTTTATCCCAAATCAATTCACACCAAGTTAAGAATGGGTCAAAGGAATAAGTTACACCCTTAATCCAGCGAAGCAAACATGGTCCCAAATGAAGGTTCACTTCCTTGTAAGATGTGTATTTTGGTCAGAAAAATCCCCTGATTAGTCAATCATCTCTCATTGAAGTGCTACTATATGCTAGGTACTAGGCTAGGCTCAAGGACATGGAGAAAGGCCCAAAACAGCACTTACTCTCAAGGAGCTCCCAATCTAGACCCCTGGTACAGATACACCGTCTTGGATGCTTAAGTTCCTATGAAGATGTCAGCTCTTGGGAATAAGGCCAAGGCACTGAATCAGGGGTGGATGAGTGTGGCTTTGGATAGTTTCATTTCCTGTGTCTTCTATCTGCCATGCTCCTCCTTTCCAACCTCTTAGAATGATGGACCTGGAACCTTAGAACACAACATGTTAGAAGTAGAATAGACCTTAGAGCATAGACTCTTAGGACATAGAATGCCAGAGGTGGGGGAAACTATGTAACATAATAGAATGTTAGATACAGGAAGGTCCCGAGAACACAGATAGAACTTAGAACAGAACACATTCAAGGTGGATGGGTCCCTGGAACATAGAACATCAGAGTAGAGAATGTGAGAGCTGGAAATGACCTTAGAAAATAGAATTTGGGAGGTAAAGAGACCTTAGAACAAAGAAAGTCAGAGCTAGAAGGGGCCTTTGAGCATAAAATGTTGTAGCAAAGAATGTCACAGCTGGGAGGGACCTTCAGGATCGTTTAGGTTAATCTCCTAATTTGTCTGAGAAACTGAGGCCCAGTGAGGGGGGCCGTCTGTCCAAAGCTTTGCCCAGCCTGTTAGTGATTGAGCCAAGACCTGCTTTCCTGGATCCAATCACCATTTTCTTTCCATCATTCTCCTTTGCTCCTTCATAATTAGTGCTGGGTTCTTGTGGCTTTTCTCCAAAGATTTTTTTTTCTTTTCCAGAAACAAACAAGGATTTTACAACTTTGCCGTAGCCTTGAAAAGTTTGTTTGTTTTTCCCTCTGTACTATGAAGATCATGTTTGTTCCCTGGGAAAGTTTCTTCTTTAATTATTTTCACATTTCAATGGCCTTTTTTATATATTTCTGTCTGAGGTTTATAAAATGCTGATGTCAAACTTGCTTTGGGCTGAATTGTTCCAGAAACATTTCGTTCCAGGCACAGGGGAGTCTCTGGGACAGAATGGCATGGTGTTTGCCCATAAAATCTTTGAATCCCTGAATCCCAGCCTTAGGAGGGATCTCTGAGGCCTCTGAGTCTGACCCATCCCTGAACAAGAATCCTTTCTTCGGAGGACTCTGGTTGCTCATCCTGGCTCCCCTGGGAACCCTTCAAAGCCAGGGAGCCCTAACCCCTGAGACCACCCAATACATTTTAAGGGCTTCTTATGCTCATATTCCTATAGCAACAGCTGCCAAGGGGAAATTTGAAAATCTTTCAGTGTTAGCTTAGGGGTACAATATAAGGATATTTAACTCGGAAAATGTCTTCATGGTATAAAGCTTTCTCCTCTATATAATGAGGGGGCTAGACAAGGCAATCTCACCAGTCCATTCCAGCTCTGACATTCTGTGTGCCAACATCTCCAGGAATCATGAAATTTCGCAGTTGGAAGTGATTTCACGGGCCATCTAATAAACCTGAATTCTTATTTTTGTTATTGTCCTTGTTTTTACGTTGATTTAATTTCCAAATATATCCCTCTTTTGCTTTTCCTCAGAGAGCTATCCCTTGTAACAAAGAATTAAAAAAGAAAGAGAAAAAAAATATCATCTGATCAATGGACTCTGACACCTATAGTCCCCTACCTTTGTAAAGAAGGAAAAGGTGTGTGTAAGGGGAAGTACCTTTATAATTTCCTCTTCAGGCCTAAGATCCAACATGTACCTTACTTATAACATGTAATCTGCTAACTTCCTGCGAGGAATTCAAAGAATGGGGAGCTCATTATCTCCTGAGGCAACCCGTATAACCAGGAGATGGCTGAAGTTGGTAGGAAATTTTTTCTTATGTAGCTCCAGAAGACTGGGAGGGTGGACAAAGTATTGACAGGATTCAGCTTGGCCCCGGAGAACAGAACTGGGGGCAATGGGTGGAAGTCAAAGAAAAGAAAAGATAGTTTCAGTATCAGGGGGAAAGTCACCAACAATTGGAAATACAAGGGGAATCTCAGCCCCCAGGGAAAGAGAAACATTTGTGACTTTCCTGGGCCCCTTGAAATCACATCACCTTTCACCTCCTGCCTCTGCCTGTCTCCAGAGAAGGTGCTCTCAAGAGAGGAGTCCGTGAACTTTTCCTAAAAAAGCAATCATTTCATGACTGTATTTCCTTTTTATAATAAAGAAACAAACAAGTAAATAAAGAAGAGATGATGATGATGATGATGATGATGGTGACGATGGCAGGTCACGATTAGTAAAATGTTTTGCATTTTCTCTCTCATCTGACTCTCACAGTAACCTTTGTGAGGGAGGTGCAATTTATTATCATCCTATTTTACAGATGAGGAAAGTGAAACTGAGACAGAGTGAGTGGCTTGATTGGTATCAAAGTCGGTACTTGTGGAAAAGGGGTTCAAACTGGTCTCTCCCAGACTCCAAATCTAACACTTTCTCCACCTGGGAGATCCTGCCTCAGGCATGGAGAGGTTAAAGAGATACCTGGCCTAAATTCCTGGATGTTAACTCTTCCTCCTTCCACGGGTTGTGGTGAGGTTCAATGAAAAAGAATAAGGAATCCACCTGGCAAACCCTAGAGGCCCTTAGAAATGTTCATTACTAAATTTTAAAATTTAAGATTAAGGGCGTAGGAGTAGAGGAGCCCTGGAATGAGAGTCCAGACCTGACCTTCCTGCTAAGCATCCTGTTGACCTTAGGAATACCACTTCCCAATTTTCACAATAACAACCACACTGTTAAAATGACCAGCTCTGAAAGACTTGAGTGCTCTGAGCAACAGAATGGAGACCAAGCACGATTTCCAAGGATGGATGATGAAGCCGGCCACCCGTCTCCTAACAGAGAGGTGATGGCCTCAATAAGCAGAAGGAGACAGCCATTTTTGGACATGATTATCACGGGTATTTGTTTCGCCAGATTATACATATTTGTTGTATAGGCTTTTTTTTTCTTTCCATTAAAAAAAATTTCTCAAGGGCGATGAGGAGAGAAAATGAATGCTTGTGAATTGAAAAACAAATTTAAAAATAACAAAAATAATATAAAATATTATGTTTTATACTATATAAATTATATAATTATGTTAATTATAAAATAATAATTAAAAACAAAAAGAAAATCACCTCTTCTCTGAGTCTCAGTTCTATGAGTTACTGGTGTTGGAAGGCACCTCCAGCCATAGATAATTCCTTCCTTTAATAGAGAGGAATACTGAGACCCAATGAGATTAGGGGACTTGCTTGAGGTCACCCAGTGAGTTAACAACAAGGTTAGGAATTAAACTGAGGCTCCCTATTTCCCATCCCAGGCCTCTTCCCACCACATCATGGTGGTGGGAGGAGGAGGGGGGTTCTTGGATCACATGATCTTTAAAGGCCCTATGAGCTCTACTGTTGGAGGCTTCTATGAACTAGGAGCAAACTGGCCACAGCTGAATGAAGCTGCACAACCTGCCATGGGCCAGCCCCTGCCTCTAATGGGGCAGACACAAGACAAGAGGAGTGGGCCATGTTTCAGTCATGGGTCTCTCCCACCCAGTCTGCATTTAGGAGACTGTTAACTTTGGGGCTCAGTGAAAATGCCTGGAGTACGGATGGACTGGAGCCTTGCGAGGAGATGGTTCTGTCTCCAAAGACACAAAAGGATTGATCTCCACTGGAAAGATTTGCAAGTGATGTGGTTTCCTCAGTGGCTCAGAAGTCATTCAAGTTTCTGTGAAAAGAGAAGAGAGGGGGAATGCTGACTGAAAAGATCAGAGTTATGAGAGTTTGCTGAAAATCAATCAGGCGCACGAAGGGTACAGGAGGCGATGGGAGCACCTTGCCTGAATGTTCCTGAGATGTGGCAGAACTGACTCATAAAGAGAATGGATGACCACGAGGGGGGGTGGTGTCAGTGGGAAGGTGATGAATGAGTCACCTGCTTGCAGCCCAATGGAGAAGTGAGCAGATTTCTCTGCCTCCCCAGCTGAAGAACGGAGTACGGAACATGGGATTCCTGTCTGTCTTCATGAAAGTCCACTTCTGGACTTTGCCACTTCTTTTCTCTGCATTGTTAAGTCACTTTTCAGTCATATCTGACTCTCTCTGACTCCATTTGGGACTTTCTTGGCAAAGATACTGGAGTGGTTTGTCATTTTCTTCTCCAGCTCATTCTGCAGATGAGGAAACTGAGGCAAACCGGGTGAAGTGACTTGCCCAGGGTCACACAGCTAGGAAATGTCTCAGGCCAGATTTGAACTCAGGATGATGAGTCTTCCTGACTTCAGGCCCAGCGCTGTATCCACAGCAGTACAACCTAGATTCCCCCTTCCCAGAAGTCTTCCCTCCCAGATCTGACCTTTTACAGGGGACATTTCCCAATCCTTCCAGCTACCACTGTCTTTCCCTCTAAGATTACTTTTTATCCACTTTGTATGTATCTTGTATATGTCCATTAATTTACTTGTTTCCTCCTTTAGAATGTAATCTCCTTGAGGGCAGACACTGTTCCATTTTGTCTTTGTATCCCAAGCACCGGACACACAGAAAAAAGTCAGTCAGCAAGCAATGATTTATTAAGTTCATTGTTCCAAGCACTGTGCTAAGCACTGGAATACTCGTAGAAAGAAAGACAGTCTGCCCTCAAAGAGCTTACATTCTAAGGGGGAAAACAACACATAAAAGTGAGATGAGAAGCGGAAGAGGAGAGAAGGGTACCCAAGAGAGGGAATGGCAGAGGAGGGAGACATGACTGGCCTCCAAAGACAGATACTCTGGGGTGAGCCATCCCATTAGAGAGGGGGAGACTGTAGGGGTAAGGAGGCCTTCCAGTGTGTGAACTCCAGAGCTGGAGTGAGGCGCAGGAGGTCTGTTATGCAGCCTGGGGAAGAAACACTTAATTGTTGATTGATTGACTCCTCACCCAATAAAACTCATAGAATCTGAAGTTGGAATGGAACTTAGAGGTCACTAGTCAATCCCTCTTCTTGTATATGTGAGGAAATGTAGCCCAGAGACATTTAATAACATATCCAAGGTCACACAGAGAGTAGGAGCCAAATTTTACACCCAGATCCTATTCCAAAGCCAATGCTCTCACCCTAATTCTCTTCTTCCCCCCACCCGTCCAACCATAAGCTAAGCTGACAAAGGAAAGGGCAGGGTTTGGCAGGTGATCAGAAGTGGGTACAGAGCCTTTTTGGACCATAGAAAAATGGCAAAGCTGCTTTGGGCCAATATTGCACATTTTCTTTCTCTCTGAAGGAGGTAGCAAGGGAAGTATCCTATCTCTCCTACTTCTCAACTGCAGTCCCCTTTGGGTTAATTGTAAAAAACGTATTTCAATTCCACCCAGGGTCATATATTATCTGCTGACAAAAATCAACCAGTTTCTGGAGCAAATGTCCGTTCATCATTGACTCATCCTTCCCCAAAGAGGCCCTGAGAAGGAAAAGGACTCCAATCCCCTCCATCAGCATGCAGGTCTGTCCATTTGTGAGGCTATCACAGTCTGTCTCCTCACTGATGTACTTTGACAGGACTCAGGTCTCCTGGCAGGCTCCTAGCTTCCAATGATTCAGAGCTGTCAGCTAATGGAGCTGAAAGAGAACGTTTGTGATGGATTTATAACGGGCAGGTTTTCACTTGATGACCTGGGAAAGGAGATGCAGATGCCAATGAAGCAAAACCAAACAATGTGGTGAGAAAATAAAATTGATGGGAATGTCCTGGGGGAGAAGAAGATCTAGACGAGGGGTCGATCAATCTGGGTCCCAGTCCCAGCTCGGCCGATTGTGTGCTTTATGACTTTTAGTAAGTCAATTAACATCCCTGGACATTCAGTTTCCCCATCTGTAAAATGAGGGGATTTTACCAGGCAACTTTGATGTCCCTTCTAGTTCAGATGTTCTAAGACAGAGGTGTCAAACACATGGCAAGAGCCAGGCTAAAATGTAATTGGGAAGCATTTGATAAAATAAATAAAAATATGGTAAAACATAGAAAATGTTACTATGTGGTATTCTAAGCCATTACATAGCTCACAGGAATACTTTTATATGATGTAGTGACATCTGTTTCTATTTCAGTTTGACACCATTGATCTAAGGGATCTGTACTTTGTATAGTCCTGCATAATTTTACCTTATTTTATTAAAAAAAATAATTATACTGGGGCAGCCAGGTAGCACAGTGAGTAAGAGCACTGACTCCAGTGTCGGGATGACCTGGGGGTGGAATCTGGGCTCAGACACTTAGCATCCACTCAGAAACACCTGGCCATGTAACCTTGAGCAAGTTACTTAACCCCAATTGCTTAGGGGCGGCCAGGTGGCTCAGTGAGTAAGAGCACCGGATCCAGTGTCGGGATGACCTGGGGATCAAATCTGGGCTCAGATACTTAGCACCACACCCAGAAATACCTGGCTCAATAACCTTGAGCAAGTTACTTAACCCAGATTGCTTTAAAAAAAATTATTATACTCTTTCACTTAAAAAAATTTAGTTCCTTTCTCTCTCCCTCGGTCCATTGATAAAGCAAGCAATATATCAATTATATATGTGAAATGATGCAAAATGTATTTCCATGTCATTATATTATATATTATTATATAATAATTTTTCTATTTCTACCTTATCCATGTTGCAAAAAAAGCAAGAAAAATTAAGTTAATGAGAAAAGCATGCCAAAATCTACATACAGAGCTTATTAGCTAAGATTTCTTTAAATCAATGATTTCTTTAAATCAATCAATCAGGAAGATTTTATTAGGCAAAAAACTATTTGCTAGGCATTCTCCTTGGCTCTGAGACATCTGTGGAATTCTTATTAAATCCAAAGATGACAGAAAGCTAAGGAAGGGGGCAGGTGTGGGTAGCTAAGACACAGAATGTCAGAGTTAGGATCCAAAAGAACCTTGACAGGCTAGAAGACTGGGCTGAAGCTAATAAGATGAAATTTGTCTGAGATAAATTTAAAATCTACTTGGGTTCAGAAATGGACTTCCCATTTCTGTGTGTGTGTGTGTGTGTGTGTGTGTATGTGTGTGTGTATAGAGATAGTATAGGATAGGGGTGGGGTGCATGTGGCTACACAACAGTTCATAGGAAAAATAATTGAGGGATTTAACAGATTGTAAGCTCAATGTGAATTGATAATGTGCCTTGGCAGACAAAGCATTTAACCTGATTTTTTCCTGCATTCCAAAAGATAGATCTTGTAGGATTAGCAAGGTGAAAATCCTCTGTCTGGGTCAAAGCTCATCTGGAGACTACCAGTATGTTTAATTCCAGGAATCACATTTTACTTTGAAAAAATTTTTGTAGATATTATTCATTTATTTTTTAACCATTCATTTAAAAATTAAATTCCAAATTCTCTCCCTCCCTTTCACTCCTTTACCACCCATTGAGAAAGCATATAATATGATATGGGATGAATTATACATATGAAGTCATGCAACATATATTTCCATGTTATCCATGTTGTAAAAAAACCAACCAAACAAACAAGGAAAGAAGAAAAATAAAGTGAAAAAAGCATACTTCAATCTGTACTCAGAGTTCATCAGTTCTCTCTCTGGAGAAGGTAGACAGCGTTTTTCACTACGAGTCCTTCAGAATTGTTTTTTGATCATTATATTGATCAGAATAACTAAATCTTCCATGCTGATCATCATTACAATATTGCTGTTACCCTGTAGACAGTTTTCTTATTTCTGCTCAATTCAATTTGTATCAGTTCATATAAGTCTTCACAGGGTTTCCTGAAATTTCTTAGAGTACAATAGTGTTCCATCACAATCGTAAACCATAATTCATCTAGCCATTCCTCAACTGATGGGTATCTCTTCAGTTTCCAGTTCTTTGCCACCTCAAAAAGAGCTGATATAAATATTTTTGCACGAATAAGTTCTTTTTACTTTTCTTTGATCTTTTTGGGATTTAGACCTAGTAGAGTTGAGTAAAAGGGTATGTACAGATATAGCCCTTTGGGTGTGGTTCCAAACTGTTCTTCAGAATATTTGGACTAGGTCACAACTCCACCAACAGTACATTAGTTTCCCTATTTTTCCACATCCTCTCTACCACCTATCATTTCCCCTTTTTGTCATGTTAGCCGATCTGATAAATTTGAGGTGGTACCTCAAAGTTATTTTAAATTGCATTTCTCTTGTCACTAGTGATTTAGAGCATTTTTTTCCCATTGTGATTATTGATAGCTTTGATTTCTTCTTCTGAAAATTCCCTGTTCTTATCCTTTGATGATTTATCACTTGGGGAATGGCCAGTTCACAACTCCACCAACAATGCATCAGTGTTCCAGTTTTTCATATCCTTCCCACCATTTGTCATTTTCATTTTATGTATGTTAGTCAATCTAAGAAGTATAAAATGGTACCTCAGAGTTGCTTTCATTTTCATTTCTCTAATCAGTAGTGATTTACATTTTTTATGTGACTATTGATAACTTTGATTTCTTCTGAAAACTATATGTTCATAACCTTTGACTATTAATTGAGGAATTGTTCTTATTTTTTTAAAGCAATTGGGGTTAAGTAACTTGCTCAAGGTTACACGGCCAGTTATTTCTGGGTGTGATGCTGAGTATCTGAGGCCGGATTTGATCCAGGTCATCCTGACAATGGAGCCGGTGCTCTTACTCGCTGTGCTACCTGGCCACCCCTCTATTTTTTTTTTAAATAAATTTGGTCCAGTTCCCTGTATACTTGAAAAATGTCTTATAAAATGCTCCCCTTCCCCCAGTTTCCTTCTTTCCTTCTAATTTTGGCTGCATTGGTTTTATTTGTGCAAAAAACTTTTAACTTCATGTAATCAAAGTTATTCATTTTCCTTTCTGTGATACTCTCTATTTCTTTTTTGATCATAAACTCTTCCCTTATTCATAGATCTGATAGGTAAAATATTCCATGTTTCTCTAATTTGCTTATGGTATCACCCTAATTATGTACATATTTTGACCTTATCTTGCCATAAAGTGTGAGATGTTGTCCTATCCTTAGTTTCTGTCAAATTGCTTTCCAATTTTCCCAGTAGGAACCACATTATAGAAGGCATGATTCAGAACAGTGGTGTCAAATTCAAATGGAAACAGGCCACTAAACCATATATTTGGACCTCTGAAGGTCACATATTGACTTATTTTTAAGATATAATATTTTCCATATTTTATTTTATTTTTATTTATCTTGTTAAATATTCTCCAATTACATTTTAATATAATTCTGGTTCTATTTGAGAGTGCTGATTTAAAGAACTCATTTCTTGTTCCCAAACTCCTCAGTTGGCATTGGATTAATGGTCAAAGACTTTTATAAAACTTTGGATATCCATTTATATTTAGGCAACTAAATATAGAAACAGCCCGGTGCACAGTAGATAAAACACTGGTTCTGCGGTTAGGGGGACCTGATTTCAAATCCTGCCTCAGACACGTACTAGCTATGTGACCCTGGACAAGTCACTTAACCCTGTTAATACAAATGAAATCAACTTTTGGGAAGACTGACATCATCTTCAATTCATGTGAAAAAGATCTAGGAGTTTTCGTGGATTTATTGTTGTTCTGCCTCACTTGACCTGGCTGATTGTGAAAAACAGTTTAAAAAATGTGACAAGCCATCAGGCAGAAGGGAAGGTGGAAGGAAATAAGCTATGTGCCATGCAAATAATAATAATGTCTCACTTGATCCTCACAACAACCCTGCAAGGTAGGTGGTTATTATAATCCCCATTTTACAGGTAAGGAAACTGAGGCAAACAGGGTCAATGATTTACCCAGGACCACAGACCTAGTAAATGTCTGGGCTGAATTTGAACTCAGATGTTCTTGACTCTAGGGCCAGTGTCCTACCCACTGTGCCACATAGAAGAGGTATTGGGGTGGGGTGGAGGTCTTCTGCTGGGACCCAAAAGACATAACTAGTAGCAATGAGTGAAAGGAGCAGAAGCAGAGAACTTAGGAGGACTCCCCCCCCGCCTGACCCCCCAAGAATCTAACAACTAGAGTTAGTTCAAAGTAGAATAGGCAGACTCACCAAGTGGGGCTCCATTTATCAAGGGGGTACTTTAAAAGCTGGAGGACCCACATCTCATGGCATGGGTTGGGTTAAGCATCCACTTCCCAAACCCCTTCCTTCTGCTAATTACCTCCAATTCATCTTGTCTGTTGTTTGAATGTGCACTCCCCAAGGGTAGGGACCTTTCTTGTCTTTCTTTATAACCCCAGCACGTGGGACCTGGTACAAGTAGGTGCTCAATAAATGCTTGCTGACTTGACTTAACGATGCCTCTTTCAACTCAGAAACTTTGAGACTGTCTTGAGGGATGGCAGCCATCCAGGCTGGATCTTTCTTGAGTAGGAAGATGGAGAAGGAGCTGACCTATGCTTTCATTGGGATGGGCAGCTTGTCCTTTTCTCTGTGCATCAGAGTCTGAAAGAGTTACCCTGCGCACTAGAGATTAAAGGACATGCCCAGTGTCATATTCTCAGTGTCTGGGGCTTAAACCCAGGTCCTTCTGACTCACCAGGGCACTCTGTAACCATTGCACCACCCAGCTATCTCTTAGACTGGTGTCAAAGCAAGCTTAGAACAGGAAGGAAGGGCCCATATATCAGGGAGGTCCTTTATGGAGGATTTATAGAAGGACAACATCAGGTCATAAAGCATCGATGGGAAGCTGGAGGCAGTGGCCCCATCATCGAGGTGATGGAGGAGCCTGTCAAAGCACTGGCTGGACCTCTTGGTGGAAAGGCTGAAAATAACCAAACTGGTATATTAGGATAATTATCTTAATCTTTTAAGGCATTCTTTTCTCACTGTGGACTTTCTCTGTCTCTCCCCCCACCTTCCTGCCAATCTCTGTCCATCACTGCCCAGGAAGTTTTCATTTTGTGGATCACCTTTTAGGGATCAATCTATCTTCAACTTAGATTTTCTTTTTTTTTTAAATACATTTTCTTTTTCTAACTTAGTTTTTCTAATTGTTTCTTCCAGTGAAGTGTTAAGCTACATTTGTCAAGCTAATCCCATTTGTGACCTCATCAAAGGACAGGGCAGGGAACAAGAATTTATTACTATACTCCTAGTATTTTACAAATCTCATTTAGAAAAATTTGGAGCTCAAGGGATTGTGGAAATAAATGTTGTAAACTAAAAGTAAATAAATAAAGTAAAAATTAAACAAACAAACAAGCAAAAAAACCCAAATATCTCATTTGATCCTCATAAAATTCATTAATATTCCCATTTTACAGTTGAGGAAACAGAGACAGAGGTTAAGTGACTTACTCAAGCTCACACAGTTTATAAATATCTACAGCTGGATTTGAATTCAGGTCTTCCTGACTCCAGTCCTACTTCTGCATCCTCTCTGCCGCTGTGATCTATCAGGAGGATTAGCATGCAATATTCAAGAAACATGCATTCAGCATACAAAATTCAGGAAACCTGCCTAGATGCCCTCCAGCCAGAACCTGCTTCTCTCTCATCCGATGCCAAAGCCCTTTACTCTCTTCTTTCCCAGTGTGATGTATTTGTTGGTGTAAAAGTTTTAACTTCCAAATGGGATTGTAATCCTCTGGAGCTGAGGAAGCCTTATTCACCTTTCTTACTTACCTGGTGCCCAGAACATCGTGCTGGCAGTGGCCTTAGGATATGTAATAGAAGAAAGGAGAAGGAATGGAATATTGGGATAATGGAACATCTGCAAGTGACCTGAGAAGACAGACTTTTAGGCTGTGAGATGTTCGAGCTGGCAGAGATCGCGGGACATAGAATGTTAGAGGTCAGGAGCAGAAAGTCAGAGAATAATGAAGGCTGGAGCTGGAAGTGTCCTCTGCACACAGACAAGGAGAGCTGGAAAAGCTTTATGCATTGTACATAGCAGGCTTTTTTATGGGGAGATTAGAGTAGAGAGGGGTCTTTCTAGTATTACCATCCTGCTTCTTCATTTTATATTCAACAATAAAAATGGCCATCATGCCATTTTTGGGTTGATCCTTTTGGCTAAGATCCTTTGTCCTGGCCCTGTGGGCCCCTCTGCCCTGGTTGCTTACTTGAGGTCTAGTCTGCTTCCAAGCCTGGGGAGCCAAGCCTCTAATAAGAGGAACTAGACTCTGTTCTTATATCCTAAGACTTATTATACCTTCTCTCGCTGCCATGGGAGAGATCAGAGGAAGGGCAGGGTGAGGGTGGGGGATGTTGTAGTGATCACCCAGAGGAAAGAAGAAAGGGATCCTGCTTCTAGAAAACCATGATCAACTGGGCTGCTCCCCAATTGGGAGCCCCTGGAGCTGTTCTGTGCTGGGTCTGCTTACCACTTCTGACTGGCTTTGGAGCTGGCATGGGGAGTTATTCAAAAGGAACTGGTCACCTGTAGCATGGTACTGGGTCAGGGAAGACAGTGAGGGATCCAAGTGATTTATGCATTGTGCCTGGCTTTCTCTCTATGGTGTAAAGGCACTTTAAAGTGGTCCCTCTTTTCTAGTTGTCTTCAAACTTTGTTTGATCAGTCAGTTAACAATTATTTATTAAAGCTTAATTAACTAAAGTCCAACTGTCAAGGATCCTATATCTTGGGGAGAGACAGAGACAGAAACACAGACACAGAGAGAGACAGAGACAGAGACAGAAAGAGGGACAGAGAGACAAATGAAGAGAGAGACAAAGAGACACAGAGAGGGAAAATACCCCCAATATGTACCTATTTTTTTAAAATTTACATTCAAGTACTACTATATCCAATAGACAAAATGAAATTTAGAAAGATGAATTGATGATGAAAAGTATTTGATCCTAGCTAAAGCCAATAGGCAGTCACTGGATTTGACTGACATGGTTGGACACACACTTTAGGAACACCATATTTTGGCAGCTATGAGGAAGGTGCATTGGATAGAGGGAAGACCAATTAGAAAGCTATTTTAATATTCCAGCCAGAGATGAACAATGGTGAATGGAGGCTGTATGTCTGGAAGAAGAAGGGGAAATTAATGCTGGTTCTCTATGAAGGACAGTGAGAGTGGAGAGTGGAGAAAGACCTTGGGATGGTAGCACCCTCCACACTGAAAAGTATTTAGAAAATGGGCTGATTTGAAGAGGACAGTTGGATAACAAGATGTGTCATCTGTCATGACCCATCCATACCTTGTCGTAGCATGTGATGGAGCCAGCTCACACCTGTTAGAATTGGCTCTCTGGGCTTCAGAAGTGATGAAGAAAATGTTAGTAATGGAGATTAAACTTAAAAGTGTGCAAGTGTGTTGGGTTACTTGCTTCCCCTCCCCACAGGGATCAGGTTGTTAAACATTTACCAGCACACTCCTGCCTAGCCCAAATGTATCCCACCAAACATGACAAAGAGAGAGGGCAAGGCTCTTGTTCTTTGGTCACTCACCAAGCAGGAATGCAGGGCCCCCTATCCAAGGAATTCTTGCTGCAGTCCCCAGGTGATATGGGAAGGGGGAGAGGATAGACGTTGGGGAGAGGGCAGAAATTTCTCATTGTAGCTCCTCTGGGGCTACCTGGGGGACAGTTTCATTTATATGAAGGGTCTACCCCAGCCAAGAAAGAGGGAAGTTGAAAGATAGAGTAGGGAGGGGGCAGAATAGGAAAATGCCAAGGGGTATGCGTGGGCATGGTTGTTGCGAAGAAGAGCCTCTTAATTAGCTATTGATGAGAGGGTGAAATCCATCTTCCCACCTTCTAATTGATCACACATCCCTGGGGCAAGGCCATTCTTCCCTTTGCCATTGGCTTCCACTTTGGAGGCTACCTCTTTCTGGATCGTGCTAGAATTCATTCTCTCCCCATCTATCAAGTCTTGTGTGAAGCCTGAGAAGTTTCAGTGAAAAACAACAGCATGAAACTCATTAACAAGTTCATGACCAATAAGTTACTGCTTGGAAAGAACTTTCCTCCAGGTCAGCGTGACCCAGGAGCCCTAGTGGTATTTCCCAAGAGTTCTGGCTGGAGCGAGTGGGCAGCTAGAGAGGGTGGGGAGGAAGGGAAGGAACAGTGTCCTGGAGCTGAGGGTCATATTCTGGGTGCCTGGGATTCCCCTTTGGGAAGTAAGACTTTACTCTATACATTTCCATTCAATCAGCCTTTCTGAAACACCTGCTATGCACACCAGGTTCTGCAGTGGGGGCTAGGAAAACAGTGACAAAACCCTCCGGACTCAGACATCCCTCAAGACTCCGATCAAATCCCACCTTCTTCAGGAGCCCTTCCCTCTCCCATCCCCGCCCCTTCTCCCCAGCTGGTGCCTTTTCTCTAAGGGGATCTTCCATTTACACTACCGTGTCCCTGTGTGCTGCCTGTGGTCTCCTCCATTAGAAAGTGAGCTCCCTGAGGGCAGGGATGGACTGTTTTGACTCTTCTGTCCCTAGGCTTAGCACAGTGCCTGACACTGTTAGTGTTCTAGTTGACTGACAAATTGACTGCTTTCTTGGGGTAGGGCAGAGAAGATAAGCTATGTAGACATATACATATTAAATATAAATTTATGTACAGTAATACAAAGACATTTTAAGATGAAGATGGCACCAGTTGCCTTTGAATCTGTCTTCTCTAGCCCATTATTTTCTTTGTCTGACTGGAAGGGAGCCTGGAATCCAATGTAAAGGGGCCAAAGACCTTTAAGCCGAATCTCGGCTGTTCTTACAATCTTTATGATATTGCGTTCAATTATTTCCTTTCCAAGACTCTGTTTACTCATCTAACAAATAAGGGGGCTGGATGTAATGAGCCATAAGAACCATTTCCACTCCAATCTCTATGGTCCTGTCTTCCTCACAGTTTTCCGTTTGTATTTGAAAGGGGATGCAAACCTCTTAGAATGTTCATTCTTCCTGAGAAGGTGGATGAGGGTCATGGCCAAGGCTGAGGTGTCCTCCCCACATGGGACCCAGCTCTGCTTGTTTGGTATTGTTGGGGTCAGAGACTCTTGTTGCATCTTCGTGACTTCCCTCTCCTAAGCCGTTGACTGTCTTGGCTTTTGATCAGCTGCCACCATCGGGCTCTAGCTGATGTTTTCAGACTCACATCTTTGACACTCATCTTCCATGACAGCCAAACTGTAATCCCTATCATCTTCACAGGTATCAAAGGTATTTCTGCTTTCCCATGCTTATCTGGGATCTTTATTCATTCACTTGCTTATATGTTCATGTATTTGTTTGTTTTGATTTTGTTTTCTTTTTCCTGGCCTGTGGAGCGTCCTATGTCCTCCTCTCTCCTTTCTTAAGTCTGACACATACTTCAAAGTCCAGCCCAGCCCAGTCTGCTTTGCTCTTCCATAAATGCCAACGACTCCCTGGGGACTCTATGAGCATCTCTTCTGTGAAGCCTTCTTGGCAGATGGTCCCAGACCTCTGCAGTTTTTCTGAATCTGGGAACCTGTGCTCTCACTGAGTTCCTGAATCTGCCATTTCTCGGCTGGGTGACCCAGCAGGATGCCCTTTGACTCTCAAGTTCTTTGAGGGCAGGGAACATGTGATTGCCTTTCCTTGACTCCTCAGTACTTAGTGTAATGACTGGCACATAGTGGGTGCTAGGGTTCTAGAGTGTAAAACCTGGGAGGGACCTTCAGACATAGAAATGTGAAAGCCAGAAGTAAACCTAGAACATAGAATGTCAGAGATGGAAGGAACCTTAGGACATGGAGCATTAGAACTGAGAGGGAGATTTAGAACTAGAATGTCAGGTCTGGGAGGGAGCTTAGAACAGAGAGTGTCAGAGCTGGGAGGGAGGGAGCTTAGAGGTGGCCTAGTTCTACCTGTTCCCTCCTAGATGAGGGAATGGAGGCTAGAGGAGGTGGGCCCCCTTGGCTGAGGTCACAGCTTGAGTCAGGTGGAGCTAGGCTTATTCTGGCTTTCAGACTCCTGGGCCAGCCCCAGCTCTGGCTACACCTGGCCATGCCTCTGAATTCTCTCATTGTCTCCTTAAATGTGTAGGAGACAAGCGTCTGAGGGGACACAAGAGCTGATAGACAGTGTCTGAAGAACTGTCGGGTGAAAGAAGAATCAGCCTTCTCTGCTTGGCCCCAAGAGCAGAATTTGGAACAATGGAGGGAAGGTGTGAAAGGACAGTGGGAGGGGGAATAAGACTTGATGTCAAGAAACATACAACACACACTCATCCAAACCCAGAGCACACACACTCACACACACAGAGCACACACTCATCCACACACACAGCACACACTTGTACATACACACCCAGACACACTCATCCACACACAGCACATACTCATCCACACACACAGCACACACTTGTACATACACACCCAGACACACTCATACACACACAGCACATACTCATCCACACACACAGCACACCCTTGTACATATACACCCAGACACACCCATCCACACACAGCACACACTCACACACAGCACAAATTCACACACACAGCACACACTCATCCACACACACAGAGCACACACTCATCCACACATACAGCACACACTCACACACACACAGCACACACACTCACAGCACATGCTCATCCACGCATACAGCACACACTCTTACAGACACACTCATACATACACAGAACACACACACAGAGCACACACTCGTGCATATACACTCAGACACACTCATACACACACAGCACATACTCATCCACACATACAGCACACACTCTTACAGACACACTCATACACACAAAGCGCACACTCGTACATACACACAGAACACAATCATCCATACACACAGCACACACATCCATACACATACACACTCATACATACACACCCAGACACACTCATACACACACAGCACATACTCATCCACACACACAGCACACACACAGAGCACACACTCATCCACACACACAGCACACTCATGCACACACAGTGCACACTCATCCACATTTGCTAACAGTAACTCGCCACGTCAGAGTGGAAGGAGCTTCCTGGGTAGCCTATGAGCCACCTCCCCTCGATGGGGTCCAGGCTCTGCTGTTTCTGGCCCAGTGGGCCCCAAGGCCCCGAGCTCCAAGGTTCTGAGCTTCTTCTGCCCCTCCTTCCCCAGGTCTCTTCCTGCTTCTCACAGCCCACTTTCCTCCTCCCCCTTTGCCTGCCCTGTGTTCCACATGTCCAGGACTGGTTTCATGTCCATAGTCAGGCCAGCCTTCAAGGCCTCAGTGCAGAAGTCATTCATTGATGGATCACACCGAAAGAACAACATCACGTCTGTCTGAGTGCCTCTGCCCGTGCGTGGCTCACATTCCTCTCGTCACAGTAAAATTGATCGGCCTTGACCCCGGGCCACGCCAGGCTGAGCACAGGCCCTGCTGGCTTGGGGCCCTCATCCAGGAGAGGTAAATTAACCCTGGGGCCCAACCCCTCTGCCTAGGGCCCCCGGGGTCATCTACCACATGGTCCTCGCTGCCCTGCGGAATGAGCACAATTCCCCTTCCGTGTGAATGGTGCAGATGAGTTATGCAGATCTCGGACCCAACGCACAGCTTACTGAGCAGTTCACAAAGGGCTGAAGATCTACTCCTTTGTGAGATGTGAATGGAGCTTTGTTTCTAGTGGCATAGACTATGAGAGCTGGAAGAAAATGCTATTCTTTTTGTAGGTGGGGAAACTGAGGCTCTGGCACTTTGATGAGGGAGAATGTAAGGCACGTACTTGCTGAGGGCCTTGAACATATGTCATGTTGTCTGCCAAGGAGCCACTTAGGAACTGGGCTTCTGAGACCTGGGGTGTCCCCTCATCTGGGTCAGATGGAAGTCATTTTCTCTGCCCTGACAAAGTCAGCACTAGCCCTCTAGCATAAGAACAAGGGGTGGGGGGGGACTCTTTAGTCCAACCCCATCATTTCACAGCTTGTGAAATGTAGCTGTGAAGAATGAATGAACATCCTGGGTTGTGGGTACAACCCCATTGCATGTTGCAAATGCCTCCCTGAGCTGTATGGAAGCTTCACGAGCACCTGCAAGTCCCAGGCATGAGCTACCATGAAGGCAGTTGAAAAGGCACATGAAAAAGGGGCAAACTTATGTGTAACCCCCAAAAGACTAAGCAGGAGTTACAGATGATACAGAGTGAAGGAGGAAAGGGCAGGACACAGAGCCTGTGCTCCTGAGTGGGGATGAGATGAGAGAAATTTATTACTCTTGACCTAGCTTAGAATAAGGGCTAGGGACCTTCTTATAAGGGGGACTGGTATAGAAAAGGTCTCAAAAACTGCTGTAACTGTGTACCATCCATCCTTTGGGTTTGTTGGCTGGGTGTCAACAGGCTTTTCTAATAGGAGAGCTAATTAGTAACAAAGATATTGACTCCTATGTCGTTTCATCAGAGACTGGTTACACTCCCAGGTTGCCAACACCAAGGAAAACTAAGAACAGATAACATCTCTAGGAGATGACCGGGATAGCTCACCAGAGAAACAGCAAGCAGCAACTTTTGAACTAGAGACCGACAGGAGAGGATGGAAATTCATTAACTGCTGTCTGGGGAGCTGGAGAGGAGCCCCAGGGACAAGGGATCCCCTGGAAGGGAGACACGGAGGTCTATAACTAAAACTAGCAAGCTGCTGAAGAACATAGATTGTTCCCCCTCTGTCAGGAGTTTCTCTGGGAGGATATACCCCTTCATTGCTGGAGAGAGCTTGACTGTGGCATTTTTCAACAGTTACTTATTTTCCTATTATTTTCCAACTAAATACTTTCCTATTTAATTTGCATTTTCTACTGGGTATATCACTAAACAAAATATGGGGGGGGTTCAAGTCAAATGTAAATTACTATGTCACATAAGACACTGCACACTTGACTTGGTGTGTTATGGGTATCCCAAGTCATGTGACATTTATTCTACAATAGAATGTTATCTGGAAAGCATCTTAGAATATAGGATGATTTGAATGGAATTGAATATGAGTATAGACCAAAGGATATCCAAGCTGACTGGTATCTTAGAACAAAAAAGTCAGACCTGTAGGATACCTTAGAACATAATATGTCAGACTTGAGAGAGATCTTAAAAATAGAGTACAAGCCTCTCATTTTACAGATTATGAAACTGAAGTGTGGAGAGAACTGAATTGCATAAGTATACAACATTGGTTATGGGAAAAGGTGGATTTAGACTCAAGGATTATAAAGTCTCAGTCTGGTGTTTTCCCTAGTGGACCAAGGGTATGAAGATAAGAAATATCTTTAACCAGAAGGAGTAGAAGAAGGCAAGATTATTTTAACAGATTAATTATTGTTAATGTAATTCCTACTGCCCATTTCTGGCAATTACCACAGTCACAGATGATCCTGTCCAATGGAATTTAGAAAGCATTCCTAAGGATTATGGAGTCTTGAACAAGAAACTGAAAACTCCGGGGTGATGGGCAATTTCACACCTGTCACCAGATACAGGTCAGAGCTTCAGAAGGGAAAGGCAATTTCTGGAAGTGAACAGTTGCATAAGAAGATGGTATCTGAGAACATGACTTGGATTTCTGGACCATGGTCTAAGACACAGGAATGGTGGGCTCTTGGCCAAAGATGAAGTAGACTATAAAGGGCTAGTTCGTGTATGTTTTCCTAGAGTCTTGCAAATCTGACCAAAGGATCAAAGATGTAGCAATGAAAGAATCCACAGAACAGAGACCCAGAGAACTGTTGAGTGACATCTCTGTGGTCATGTGACAAACAAGTAGCATGCTTGTCAATAATTTGAACTCAGGTCCTCAGGCTTCAAATCCAATGATTTCTCCAATCTTTCTTTAAACTCATCTGTTTGCTTGTTATCTCTATTAAATTGCTAGTTTCTTGAAGTCAGGGACTCTTTTTTGCCTCCTTTTGCATCCCCCACGCTAAGCACAGTACACAGTAGTTACTTAATAAATTTTTATTGATTGAAACCTAAAAGGAGAGAGGAGGGAGAAGGCTATTGACGTAAATCACCGTAATGAGACTCAACTTCCCCTTCCAAATTGCACAGGTATTAGCAGGTTAGTTCCCTCCCCTCCACCCCTACTTGGCAGAAAGTAGAGCCTCTGTCCACAGTTTCCAAACTGGGCCCCCCCTCTCCTCACCACCCCTCCTCTCCTCGCTCCCCTCCCCTGACCTCTATAAAGAGAGTGACTACAATGTAGGAATGAGCATCTGCAGGAGGGATGCCCAGAAATTCAAAGGAGATAAAATCCAAGCAAGAAGCCAAATAATTCATGGCTTCAGATAGCTAACACTCACACATGTGACGTATGGGTAACGGATCAAATGAGCTGGAGACACTAATTAAAGTAGGAGAGTTTAACCTCAAACATCCGAGGTTTAATGAGATAAGACTCATAACTTCCATATGACTATGGAAGCCTACACCTAATTCAAAAGAAACAGGCTGATGGAAAATTAAAGACCCAGCTTTCTCTGGATAACCAGTGGAGAGGAATTTGGCAGATGGAATCTGAGTGGAAATCCATGGAAGAAGAAATGGGGATGAATTTTTCACTTAGGTGGCCAGAAAGAGCAAATAGATGAGGTGTTCAGGGAATAAATGACAGTCCTGGCAAGGGGGCATGGCAGAATATCGATGGGAGATTTTAATGATCAAGTGAATTAATAATACTAGCTAGCATGGATGTAGCATTTTAAGATTGCAGATTGTTTTACAAATCTTATATCATCCAATACTCATAATAACCCTCGAAGGTGGGTGATATTATTACCCCCATTTTACAGATGAGAAAACAGAAGAAGGACAATTTATATATATATATATATATATTCTTGCCCCTCCACACAACATTTCTGGGATGTGAATGTTAGAGGCAGAACTTGAACTCAGGTCTTCTCAACTTCAGGTTCAGCACTTAATCTACTGGAGTACCTTCATGTTCTAGCTCAAAACCTTGTTTCCTGATTTCTGAGTGGAAGGACCCTTGAGACAGACAGACCCACCAGCGGTCATTACAATTAGTCAAGGTTGAGGTGACTAGGGTCTGCACTAGGGTAGGGATGGGGTCCGAGGTGAGAAGGGGTCATATATGAGAGATGCTGCAGAAGTGAAATCAACAGGAATTAGCAACGGATTGGACATGGGGACGTGTGTGTGTGTGTGTGTGTGTGTGTGTGTGTGAGAGAGAGACAGACAGAGAGAGAGAGAGAGAGAGAGAGAGAGAGAAATCCAGGATGCCTCCTGGGCCTGAAGATCCAGAGGATGGTGGTATCTCCAGAAGGTTGGCACCATAGCTCAGGGAAAGGTGACAGGGTCTGAACCAAGCTGGCTGCCAAATGAGTAGACAGGAGTTAACGGATTCCAGAAAGATGTTGGGATGTAGAAATTGCAGAATTTGGCTAAATTCAAAACTGTCTTCAAGTTTGTAAAGGGTTCTAGAAGGCTGTCAGGTTCTAGAAGGTGCAGACTTCTGCTTGGTCAGAGAGGGCAGAGCTGGGGGGTGGGATGGTGGACTGCAGATTTTAAGTTTATGGAAGGAAAACCCTACCTACCAATTAGAGGGCACAAGGTGTGAATTCCTGCTACCTAGAGGTATTCACACCAAGAGTGAGCGGCCCACTTGTTGGGTATAGCTTAGAGACATTCCTGTTCAGGAATACATTGGACTAGGTGGTCACTGAGGGCCCTTCTAACTCTGTTCTTCTGTGGCAATGAGGAGGAGGAGGAGGAGAGAGGAGGAAGATGGGAATGATGTTGTTACTGATTCCTGGGCTTCTCCCTCACATCAGAACTCCACAGAGAGCCAGGCCACTGGATCAGCCTTTTGGCCATGTCCAAGTGATACATTGTTGCCTTTTTCTTTCTTGGTTTCTGGAAATAACACTCAGAAAATGGAGGCCAGGACCCCTGGAATCTTCCCTTTGGGATGCCAGGATCTAAAAGCCTATGCTAATAAATCTCTGCAGGGTGGGAATCGCTTAATGCCCGTTCATCCGGGAGTTCTCTTTAAATGCATTATCACTCCTGAGAATGACTGGGTAGGGGTGGGCCTGCCAGGCCTGGTTTGGGACAGTCTCCAAATGTATGCATTTGGGCACATTAATGCAGTCAGATGCTTAAACCTTCCTTTCCTCTGATGATCTGGTTTGCTGGCAGAGTGGTAATAATTTTATGCATTTATCAATTACGTTTTAAGTGGCTGCTACACGGTTTTTGCTTGGGCAGGCAGTGCACACACACTCAAATGTATTTCATCTAAATTAGATTTGGTCTATAGCCTTTTCGGGAAGCAGGCAAGTCACAACTGATTGGATGCATGCTAAGGGCTATGCTCTGACTAATAGGTCGCTGTGGATAGGGAGCAGGGTACCGTACGGGACAGAGGTTTGGGCATGGCACCAAGGACCCTGGAACACTGCGTCCTAGAGAAAGCAGAATCCAGTTAGAAATTCCCTGGGGGGGGGGATTCTGCAAAAACACGCGATTTTTATTTAGAGCATCTTTCCAAGTGGATTTCACATCCCGCCTCCTCTTGCACTCCACATTGTAGCCAAACTGACCTATTTGCTATTCCTGGTCCTGGACCTTCCCATCTCCCTTCTCCATGTCTTTGCACAGACTGTCTCCCGTACAGCCAATGCTCGACCTCTTCTTCTCATTTTCCTTGAATGCATAGCGTCTTAATACAGTCCTCTTGAGGGCAGGGGCTATTTCTTTTTTTTTCTCCTCCTCCTCCTCCTCC
>NW_027185852.1:16952040-16984052 GCF_028583685.1 Petaurus breviceps papuanus | reverse complement strand
CTCCTCCTCCTCCTCCTCCTCCTTCTTCTTCTTCTTCTTCTTCTTCTTCTTCTTCTTCTTCTTCTTCTTCTTCTTCTTCTTCTTCTTCTTCTTCTTCTTCTTCATCACCTAGTACAAAGCCTGGAATGTGGTAGGTGCTTGATCATTGCTTATTACATTAGGATCATTTACATAATCCAACTTTACCACCCCAATTGTAGCATATGGAGAAGAGGGGCTCTGGAATGCCAGAGAACAAACTAAAGGCATTGGAGTCCTGGGTATATCTTGAGCTATTGCTTCATTCTGCTGAGGGAACTGTAGATAATTGCCTTTGAATAACCAATATGGAAGAAAAATCCATGGCAGGGCAGAAGATGCAAGTTGGAAAAGTTCTTTGGAGCTCATCTTGTTTAAATGCCTTATTTTATAGTTTAGGAGAATGAGGCCCATAAGGAAGTGACTTGGACAAGGTCATAGGGATAACAAGTTGCAGACCTGGGAGTGGGAACTTTGGCCACAGTTCTGTACTATAGATGAATAAAAAATAAACATTTAAATATTGCAAGTAGAACAAATTCAGTCTCATCACCACATGACACCCTGTCAAGATGCTGAACACAGTTATGGCACATGTCTATATAGGTATATACATACATGTTCATATATACACACATATGCATGTACATGGGTACATACATGCACACCTACATATGTGTATATATACATAAATATATTTTATAAATATAAAATTATATATAAGCTATCATTTTGTCTTCAAAACAATCTTATTGGGTGCATTTATTATTATCCTCAATTTACAAATGAGGAAAATAAGTCTCAGAGGGTCTAAGTTCACCCTCAAAATTTGCTAGAGTATTATACCTGGCTTTCTGTTGTCTTATTACATTCTACCTTGACCCATATTTATTTGGGCACGTGATCCCCACTATTCAATTGTTTGACTTGATGGTAGAAAGAATATTTAACTATACATATTTAAATATTTAAAATATACATATATAATCAATATAAAATATACACAATATAGAAAATACACATAACTATGCATACATACAATATAAAACAAATATATATAACACATAATATATACTATATGTACATAAAACATAGAAAATATACAAAATATTTTATTCTGGCATTTTCATTTTCTCAGAGCAGTGACTCACATAAAATAAACACTAGAAGTGTTAAATTGAATTTAATGCCATAAATGCTCATTGATTAATTGATCAATCGACTTTTCTGACTATCATAATTGATTGATTTTTCAGGCTATCAGAGTTCGAAGGGAGCATAGATACTATCTTCTTTGGTCTGCATCTGATCAAGATGAAGACTGAGGCCTGAAGAGACAGTGACTTACCTGAGGCCTGACCAGTTGTCTTTGGCCAAGGCAGGATTTGAAACTAGGTTTCCTTAAATCAAAGTCTGTTGCTCTGTGAGATTCAGATGCCAATTCTAAACTGCTGTGTGACTGGGACAAGTCACACCATGACATTGCTTCATATACATTTTCTATTTACTTGTCTACATACATGTCTACCCTGATAGAATATAAGCTTCTTGAAGGTAGGGACTGTTTCATTTTGCCACTGAATTTGTAGCACCAAGCACAGTGATTGGTATAAAAAAAGGTTCTTAAAAATTGCTTGTTTCAAGAATGAATGAAAGAAAACTATGAAAAATGAAAAAAAAAAACATATGGGGGCGGCCAGGTAGCACAGCAAGTAAGAGCACCGGCTCCAGTGTTGGGACGACCTGGAGATCGAATCCCGGGCTCAGACACTCAGCACCACACCCAGAAATAACTGGCCGTGTAACCTTGAGCAAGTTACTTAACCCCAATTGCTTTAAAAAAAAACAACATATGACATGTGTTTGATTTGAAGACAATATTCTGCATACTCCAAAGTATAATAAGTATGTGAGCTTTCATTACACTGTTTCGGATTGAATTTAAGGGAGTAAATTTGAGTGACTTGTCCAAGTCCATGCTCCTGGTAGGGGGTAGAGGTTCTATGTCCTTGCTCAGCAGGCTTCATGGTTAATGGTCTAGAAGGAAACCGAGAGATCTGTGCAATCACTGGGCATTACCCTTCCTGGGTATGTTACTTTAGTGATTCATTGTCAATATGAACTAAAGTTGATGATAGCTCAGGTCCCTTCCAGCTGTCAAACTGTGTGATGCTGGGAATCAGCATTGTCACATCTGACCAAGAACCGAAAGGAGCTTAGAAAGCACAGCCAATGGCCAATGGAGAACTTTTAATTATGAAGTAGGTTTTCAGCTTGTACTTCTGTCCACCGAACTAATTGGTGACCATCGTGTTAGTTAGTGTCCTTTAAAAGTGACCATGGAAATTGAAAGGTGTTTCATGGATGGAGATATTTCCATGCTTCCAAAGAAACTGAATGGAATTTCCTACATTTATTTTCATCTACTTAATGAAGAGGATTAAGAAGCAATGGTCCAGTGCGGAACCCCAGGGACCTGCCTATGGGCCACTGTGAGGCTATCCCCAATACTAAGGCTCTTCCAATGTGAACTGTTGGACTGTGGAGAAAAGGCCCTTGGAGAGAAACCCAAACTCTTTGGAGCTGGAGGGATCTTTGAGGTCCTCTGCTGGAGTCTCCCTTGAAGTAGGCATCCCCTCTAAATATTCCCCATAGAAGTTTAGCTGAGTTTCCCTTGAAGCTCTGATACCATATCTTGTCTAAGGCCTTTCCTGGCTCCTCTCAGTTACTAGTATATAATTTTGTATGTGTAGTTGTTGTTCAGTCATTTCAGTCATTTGGGCTTTTCTTGGCAGAGATACTGGAATAATTTGCCGTTTCCTTCTCTAGTTCATTTTCCATATGAGGAACTGAGGCAAATGGGGTTAAATGACTTGCCCGGGGTCACACAGTTAGTAAGTGTTTGAGGCCAGATTTGAAATCAGGGAGATGAGTCATCTTGATTTCAGGTCCTATGCACTCTATCCACAGTGCCATCTAGCTGCCTGAAAATCTGATTACTTTGCATTAATGTAAATATATAGATGTTGTGATCTCCTAGTAGACTGTAACCTTCTTGAGGGTGGGGTCATAGCACAGTTCCAGACACGTTTGGACCCTGTCTGTGATTTCTCTGGATAAAGCACGTGCTTAGCAAATATTTACTCACTTGAATTTAATTGAATTTCCCCTTCAATGAATGAATTCTTTCCTCAATATCCCAGATTGGTGGTCATTTATTTTCTGTTTGAACATTTCCAGTGATAGGAAGATCAATCCCTCATGAGTCACTGAAATCTGCCACTTCACAGAATCGTGGACTTTTAGTGTGGGAAGGGACCTGAGCGTGAATGAAAGCAGAACCCCAAGTACAACACAACGCCCCCCACAAAGGTGTCAGCCAGCCTTTTCTTGAATGTCTCCAGTAAGGGGAATCCCACCAGCTCTAAGGGAAGTTTGCTTCAGTTTTTTAATAGCTTCCTTCATTTTTTTGAAAGCAGGTCCCTCTCCCCCCCAACATTGAGCTCAAACTCTCCCTTTTACAACTTCTGCTCCCTGCTCCTGATTTTCTGTTCTGGGGCCGAGCAGAACAAGTTCCATCGCACTTCACTGCGGTGCCCTCTCAAGGGTGCTGAGCCTCCAGACAGGTCTTCTCAAATGCTCTGATATTTGTAAAGTGCTTACTCAGCACAGGGCCTGGCACATAGTAGGCTCTTGTAATAACAAGTATTTGTCCTTCTTATCCCCCTTCTTCACCGTTCTTATCACCTTTAGCTCCTTCACTCTGTGTCAATGGACTTGACACTCTCCCAGTCCCAGCTCTGACTCATGCATTCTAGTTCTCCTCTGAAAACTCTTTACCTTGTCCGCATCTTTCTGAGATGAGCCTCAGGAGTGAGCCCTGTTCTCTAGATCTGGTCTGACCAGAGCCTAGTGCAGTAAGACCATCAGCTCCTTCACCCCGGAAATGATGCCTCTCAATGAAACCCAAGATGACTTAACGTTCTTGGCTTTTATATCACACCATTGACTGATATTGCAGCCCACTGAAAACCCCTATCTTCTTCAGAAAAACTGTTTTCTGACCATGTCTTTTCTACTCATACATCCAAATAACAGTCAGATAGGATTCGTCATTAATCTTTATAGCAACTATATCAGGAAATAAGAAACATCACTTTCCATTGACCAGTTATCTCCCCCTTCCTTTCCCTCAGCCTGAAATGTATGCTCTCACATCTCAGGAAGGTGAACTCTGATGCACTTTGACTTTGACTAGACCCACTACACCTAAGTGAGTGTTGGTTTGGGGGGGAATTTGAACTCCATGCAAAAAGTTTGGAATTTTTTAAGTCAGCAATAAGGAGTCCTTAATGACGAGTTGGAGCACAGCATGGTCAGAGTGGTGGATGGGAGTCAGGAAGCATGTTCTGGACTTTCTTAAGTTGCTCACAAAATGATCAGCCGCCTTCTTTGCTTAGGCACAAGGCTAACTTTCCTGGACTCCTGAAGCTCCCAGGGATAGTGAGTCAGGACCAAATGTTCTTCAGCACCACTTTGGTCGGGTGGTGCTCAACTCTTTTTGTGAGCAGGTTTAGGGTTCCTGCCAGGGCCAGGCGAGGAGGTGGGCGGTCGTTGCTAGGTGACAAATGAGGAATCTCACCAAAATCTCTCCTGTGATGGTTGGAAATGGGACGGACTATTTATGGGACAGGGGGAACATATGGGAGACTGAAAGGAGAGGAATGAAGCCATCAGCACTGGAGAGTTGTGGGGATGATTCAGACAGAGTCGAGTTCAATAGAAAAAGCATTTATTGGGCACCTACTAGGGATCAGAATTGCCCTGGGTAGTTGGGCTGTGAATGGCGTGATTGGAGGAAATGCATTGGTGAGATTGCAGATGCACGGGGGACTGGAGTAAGGACTGACAGAAAGAGATCCTCCCCAAAGTGGGATGAGCTGTCTCTGGGCAGTGAGTTTCCAGTCTGAAGTCTGGGCCTCTTTCTCATCTTTGTATACCAAGTCCCTAATACACTACTGTGCATGTAGTAGGCACTTAAATGTTAATTGAATTAAACTGAATTAATACCATTAAGGGGCTTCTCAATCAGGTATGGTTTAACTCCACGGCCTCTAAAGTCCTTGTGAAATATAAGATTCTGTGGGAAACATGATCAACTAAAAGCTCTTGCCCTCAGGGAAGTCACAGTTATAAAGGGCATAAAACTGAAGAGTTGGGAAGGGCAATGGATTTAACTTAGATATGTCCAGAATTCTGTTCCACCTGTAACCAACAGGTGACCTTTCAGAGTCTGCATAAAGCCCCAGGTAAGAAAGAATTCACTGCCTTTTAATGTGATCAATTGTGAATTACATGGACTCAATCAAGGATTATAAAATAAATCAATGGATCAGCCATTCAAGAAGCATTCATTGAGCACCTTCCATCAATAAGTATTTATTAATTACCTACTCTATGCCACACACTGTGCTAGACACTAGGGATCCAAAGTCTGAAAACAGAACACTCAGAGCCGTCTGCCCTCTGCCCTCACAGAGCTTAGATTCTCTCAGGGAAGACAGTGTATACACACAAAACTACGTACAAAATAAATAAAAGGAAATTTTGTGAGGGAGGAACTAAGTAGCTGGGAGGATGTAGAGAGTGGTGGAAGCTGGGAATGTTTAGGAGTAGGAGTAAGGACAGAATAGATTCTAGTCAAGGGGTACAGTTTGGGCAAAGACATGGAGGTAGGAAATGGAATATTACGTGTGAGGAAAAACAAGAAAGGCAGTTTGACTGGACTGCAGCATGCCTGAGGAGGAGTAAGGGATGAAAAACCTGGAAAGATAAATTGGGACCAAGTGATAAAAGGTCTTAAACGACAAGAGGACTTTGTATGGGTAATATGGAGCCATTGGAGGTTAGTGAGCAGGGTCAGCCCTGCACTTCAGGAAAATCAGTTTAGCAACCAAGCAGTCTGCTCTTTATCACTTATTAGCATCATCCTAGCTGACATTTGCATAGGGACCATTATTTCTCCGTCATTTTATAGATTAGGAAGCAGGTGGTTAAGTGACCACCTATAAGATGCAGGGCAACAGGCAGCAGGTGGAGCTTAAGAGGCCCCCTGACCAATGCGGAGGTGTCTCTTGCGCTACTGTCCTAACTAGCCACCGTAGGCAGGCCATGCCATCTCTCTGGGAAAGTTTCCTCATCTCTAAAATGAGGGTTGGACATCTAGCTTCCAGCTCTAGAGGGGCGACCTTATTAACCAATTTCTCCAAGTCTTAGTTATCCCACACATGCAATGAGGGAAACCACCAGCCCTCACGTGCTGCCAGCAGGCATCGGAAAACCATTTGTGCCAAAGACCAATATCTCTGTCAGTGGCAGACGGCACATGATGCCCCCTGGATCATGTGACTAGATTGCCCGGGACCCCCCTTCTAGTTCAGGGGATTCTGTGATTCTAGAGGAAAGGAATGGGGGGGAGGGTTTGAGATGACATGATCAGAATTCTAACTTGGGAATTCTTCCCCTGTGATATTTTCTGTTCTGTCTCTGGGTCCTGAATGGCCTGGTTGTTTAAGAGTAGAACAGCCCAGAGCTTTTCTGACCTCCCCAGAAAATTCTTGTGCTTAGGACCCTCATCTAGCCCCCCCTTCGGATAGAGGTCAGGAATCTGTGCCACAGGGGCCTTAAAGCCGGAGGTGGGTTTGATTTACTGCCCTCGAAGGCCAGAGGAGAGAGGAGAGAAAGCCCCCAGGCTGAGCCAGCCCCCTCTAATGAGCAGCAGAGCGGGGAGCACGGGAGGCCTGCGGTCAGCCAGCTCGTGGGCTTCCTGTAGTTACCAGAATGGGGAGGGAACCATGCAAACGACTTACAGAAAAGGAGCAGAGAAGCAGGAACTGTGGTGGCCCGTTCTGGTAAACCATTTACACTTGATTCAGAGCAAAGCAGACGCTGTTGTTTACAAGTCAGAGCACCACCTTCTCCTTTGGCCACAGAGGAAAAATACCGCGGGGGTGGAGTTGGGGTGGGGGCAGAGAGACAGAAGTTAACAGTCAGAGATAGAGACAGAGAGGCAGACAGGATAAGATACATGCACAGAGACAAGGCAGACAGAAACAGAGACACAGCAACAAAGAGAAAAAATGACAGACACATCATTTGTTTTGAACCTGGGGAACTCAAATTTTTAAAAAATTGATAATTGTATTTATATACAATTTATATTTATATACAGTTTCCTTTGTAATCCTGTGTTTTTCATACTATGCTTTTAGACATGTTGTGAGAAGGGCTCCCCAGGCTTCACCCGACTGCTAAAGCGGACCGGAAGCCAAAGTGGCTGAAGATCTCCTGATTTACACCCATACAAATATATGATAGATGTAACACATACACAAAACACAGATTTATAGTGAATTTCATAATCAATTGTGACTTGCAAATATATAACATATACTATACACACGAATGCACACGTGCGTGTAAATACATGGACATGTAGATGCATGTACATGTGAACATGTAATATATGTACCCACACACATAGAATGTTCAAATGCACATGTACTCTGGGAGATGCGGCTCTCACCTCCGGCTCTCCCCATCACTCCGTTCCACAGTCATCTAGATTCGGCCTCTGTCATATCTCATACATTGGCCATCTGCTCACACAATGAACACCCCAGTCCAGGGCCTTCTTCCCTCTCACCTGGACTGTTACAACAGGCATCTGACTCATCTTCCTGCCTCAACTCTCCCCATTCGAGTGATACCTACTTAATGTGCAGGTCTGAAATCACTTTTCCTCTCTCAAGAAGATGAAATAGTTCTATGATAATAAATATCACACACATATACACATGTGTATGTTTATAAACACATGCATGCACATATACACACATATACATAAACACATGCATATTCATTTACACACACATATTCCTCTGTCTGCATTCCAACTTCTCTCTCCCCTTATGTTTCCAGACTTATTTCACATTATTCCCCTTTTTACATACACTCCTTCTAAACCAAACCAGACCAGCTCTTCTCTATACTCAGCAGGCGATCTTCAACCCAAGTTGCTCACCCCGAGCTGGGACGAAAAGCTTTCATATCATCCATTCCCAGAATCCCTCTCTTCTCTGGAGACTCGGCGCCGGTGTAATGTTCTGGTGAAGCTTTCACTGAGTCCCCCTAGCTCTCTTTGTCTGGACCTCTTCTATACCCTAGTTACCTCCTCATCAGCCCCTTTCTACCTGTCCTTGAAATCAAGTCCTGGAGGCTTGAATCCCTCCATCTCTGGTACTTCTGAGCTGGGGTCCTACTGGCCGAATTGGAGACTTCTTCTTCTGATTCACTATTTCAGAAACCCCTAGCTATGCTTCACTTTAGCTCTTATTTTGATTATTTCCTGGATGGCCTTGCCAACCACTTTGGCATATTTTGAATAAACTTTTCTCCAATTCTGCTTTCTTACTCCAGCCCCAATTCTGGAATCACAGTCCAACTGTCTCTGCCATTGCTCCTGGATGGGACATGCCAATTTACTCTCCTGTGGCTTCAAATATCATTCCTGTAACTCTCAGGTCTAAAATGCTTCCCTCTGGCCACCCCTCCCATTTGTGTTCTCGCCTCAATGGGCAGAAGCTGCCTTTGCTTTAGTGTCTGGATCCACTGAGCTCAGCATAGTACAAGAGCTTAAGAGATTGTTTTTTTTAAAGAAAAAATAATTATTCATTCAATTCTCTCTTGTCCCCATCATTCTTGATCTGATATATGTCTTTGTCCTGCTTCCCCTCTAAGGGAATGAAATTTCTGTGAGAGATGTGAGATACAGATTTTGGATGAAATTAATCTCACAATGAATCTGTGAAGGATGAATACGATTATTTTTATGCCAATTTTTTAGATGCGGAAAGTGAGACTTAGGCTGATTTAGTGACTTTTCCAAGGTCACACAGCCTTTACATATTGGAATTTGGCACAGAATCTGAGCTTTTCTGGCTTCGAGTTTAGTGTGATGGGCAGACTGACCAATGAGGAGGGACCTTTAAGCAGTCGGGCTATGCTCTGCTGCCTGTAGAGGGGCTGGAGCGGGCACCCACCACCTTGATGTCATTGAAGGACAAGGAAGTCTCTCCCAAATGATCAGATTCACAATGATTCCACCATTCTGTGTTGATCTGGTGAAAAGAGGGAGCCCATTCCAGTATTTCACTGCCTCATCCCCTGCCTTGGATCATAGTTATGGCCAGGATGGACAGACAGGCCAAGCCCCTCTCCCAATGCAGTTCCCAGAGCTCCTGCTGTTACTTTCTCACCCCTAATCCATCATAACAAGTTATCAGCAGAAGTTGTCACCGGAGACTTACCACATCCCTTGTGTCCATAGAAGTGAAGAGGCAGCTTTGAATAGTGGATAGGGTGCTGGGCTTGGAGTCAGGAAGACTTGGGGGTCATATCCTGCCTCTGATATTTGCCAGCTGTGTGACTCTGGCCAAGTCACTGGACATCTATGTGCCTCAGTCTCCTCATCTGTAAAATGAGGAGTTAAGACTTGGCTTCTCAGGTCTATGAGTTCTAAAACTCTGCTCCTATGCCTGGCTGCTGGTGGGGCTGCTATTTCACGGGACAGAGATACATCTATGAGTCTGACTCTGCATCTAAGGTGGGTTCTGAATCATTAGATCCAGGGTTACCTACACTATTAACACATTCAGGATGCCTCAAGACATTGAGCCTATATTGGCTAGTTATCAAGATGCTTCTTTAAACTACTTTCGTGCCTTGGGAAGACTTGAATGAACCGATGGAGAGGGAAGGGAGCAGAAGCAAAGAGAACAGTGAATACAATAGCAGCAGCCTAGGAAAGATGGACCAGTCTGAAAGACTTTGGATCTCTAATCATCCCAAGGATTGAGCACAACCTCAGAGCACACGTGATGAACCATAGCGCCCACCTCTAGACTGAGAGGCGAGAGACTCAGAGTGTGTATCAAGAAAACATTATTGTTGCTGTCGTTGCTGCTATTTTTGTGGATGTGGCTTATGTAGGAATTTGTTTTCCTTGACTGTACATGTTTGCACTGGATTTTGTTTTTCTTGGTTTCTCAATGGAGGGGGTAGGAGGTTAAAAGTGAAAAAATGTGGATCTGAAAACAAAATACAATTTGACTTAAAAACATAAAATTCTTTATAGAGTCATAGGATATAGAGCTGAAAGGTCATTTAGTCCATCCCCATTTTCTTTCAAAGGTTAAGAAACCGAGTCTCTGAGATGGGAAGACTCAAGCCACATTGCTTGTGAGTAGCACAGGGAGAATTTGAACAGGGGTTCTCCTTTATGGTCAACTAGGTGGCCCACTGGATGGAGCAACTGGCCTGGAGTTAGGAAGACTTGGAAACTTCTTACTGTGTGACCCTGGGCAAGTCACTTAATCCTGTTTGCCTCAGTTTCCTTATCTGTAAAATGATCTGGAGAAGGAAACACCAAACCACTCTGTATTTCTGCCAAGAAAACCTCAAGTGGGATCATGAAGAAGTTGGACACGACTGAAAAATGACTGAACAGCAAGTGTGGTTCATGGTTTTGGGAAGCTGGGGATACATTGGTAGCAATGCTATTTGGATGTTATGTTGAGAAGAAGGGTCATAACAGATCATTGAATCTAGTGGTGTGAGTCATCTGGTCCAAACACCTCATTTACAGAGGAAGAAACTGAGGCCAAAGAAGTCATAGATCTTACTCAGACTCAGGGTCAGGATTCACACTGATATCCTCTGATTCCACAGCCAGGGTGGCACCAAACTTGCAGAGGTCTGAGAACCTAAAAAGAAGAAGCTTAGGTCCTAGCTGACTCATTTCGAAAAATAATTTGGTGGCCATAACAAACCAACTGGAAGTCAAGGTTATTTTAAAAGAAGATTCTGACTATGCAAATATGGAGTGCATTGAGCTTGATCTAAACTCAATAAACAAAACAATGAAACTCCATTTTATTTGCTTAGCAAATTGGACTTGGAATGTTCGGGAAGGCAGAAAGGCTTCATAGATTCAGAGAAACACAGAATGAGAAGGGTCCTTACTGCTACCAACATATCAGTGTATGGTCTTCCATCCGTCATTCAAAGACCTCCAAAGGGGAAGAGTGCACAGAGGAAGCCCCTGTCACTTTGGAGTGGTTCTAATATTAATATTTAATTAATATTACTAGTATTTGGGGCAACTAGGTGGTACAGTGGATAGAGTGCTGGGTCAGGAGTCAGGAAGACCCAAGATCAAATCCGGCCTTAGACATTTCCCAACTGTGTGATCCTGGGCAAGTCACTTAGCCCTGTTTGCCTCAGTTTCCTTATCTGTAAAATGAGCTGGAGAAGTAAATGGCAAACTGCTCTAGTATCTTTGCCAAGAAAACCCCAAATAGGGTCATGAAGAGTTGGACTGAAACGATCCAGCAATAACAACATTAGGACATTTTGCCTGACATCAAGCCCAAATCTACTTATTTGTAACCTCCCCTGATTTCTTCCGAGTCTCTCCTTGAGGCAGGACATAGCGAGAACAATCTCTCTTCAAATACTCTAGTCTCACGTGTGCCTTCAGTCTTCTCTTCTCCTATCAATATCCCAACTTCCTTTCACTGCTCCTTGAGGCTCTTTGCCATCCAAATTGCCTTATTGCTTATCAATGCCTTTTCAAAACTGAGGCACCCAGATTGACCATGGTACTTCAGATGTATGATCAGGAAAGAATCCAGAAGGAACCATTGCTTCCTTATTCCTGGAAACAATGCCTCTCTTCATGCAGCCCAAGATGGCATTGACCTTTTTTTTTTAAATTTCCTTATTCTCAGGCTGTTTTATATTAGGCTTGAAGTCTACTTAAAACCCAAGATCTTTTTCAGATGAGAGATTTCCTAAAATTATAGAAGGGACTTTAGGAGTCATTCTGCCCAACACCCTCATTTTACAGATAAGGAAATGGGGGCCCAAAGATGGGAAGTCAGTTGCTGAAGGTCACATGGTGAACTAGTGACACTTGAAGGTTGGGAACCTAGAATTTCTTACTCTCAATCTTGTGCCCTTTCCACTATGTTATAGTGCCTCCTAGATTTCTATTACCACAGTTTTCTTTGTCTTGCTTATCTGATGTTTTGGCTGGTGTTTTCTCTAAGCAAAGTATGTCACCTGCTACCCACAACTGTATGTAGAAAACCTTCGTGCACATCTTCTCTTTGCCACAACGTACATCATACCTCCTTTCCCTCTTCTAATTTCTCTGTCTGCTGCCCGCTTAACCTTGGAGTCAGGTGTTTAACCCAAGTATTGGAAATGGGATAGAGGGGAGTCAAGCAGCAAAGGAGTGAAGGAGATGGTGGAACCAGGGGCTGTAGGATAGTGTAAAGAGAACTGGCTGAAGAATCAGGAGGCTTGGGTTGGAGCCCTGGCTACAATTAGCACCACATGACCTCAGGGAAGCAACATCCTCTCCCTGGGCCTCACTTTCCTCACTTATAACACCTATGGGTTGGCCTAGATGAGGATTAGAGTCTTGTTAAAGCCCAGCAAACTGACGATTTTCATCTTTTGGGCCCATCATTTTTTCACTTGTGCAATCAAGATATGAGAGGAGGAGATTTTTTCAAAGGTCCCTTCTTACTTTAACATCCTGTAGTCCGTGTTCTGACATTTTGTGCTGAGGTCCTTTGCAGCTGTGACATTTTGTGTTCTAATATCCCACCCAGATATGGCCATCTATGCTTAAAGATCTATCTATCCCAAGAAATGACATTCTTTACTCTAAGCTCCTTTCACTTCTGACATTCTACGTTCTCAGGTTTATTCCAGCTCTGACATTCTAATATTCTAAGGTTCCTTTTAGGTCCAACATTCTGTCTTCTCAGGTCTTTCCCATCTCTAATATTCTACATTCTAACAGTCTTTGTTCCAGATTTTACATTCCATGATCTATGCTTAGCTCACTGCTTGGCATGTTTGTCTACAAAGCATACTTCTCATCTTCAGAAAGTCTGGAAACAAATGCCTTTCAGTGAGATATTAGCTCGAGAATTAGGGCTTTGGTATTTGGACTGCGGGGCCCGGCTTGAGTCACTGCTGTATACTTGGATAAATGGTTTAAAACCTTTCTTTGCATCATTTCCTTCACCTTATCACCTCTTCTTCATCACCTCCAGGACTGGTGGTGAACATAGATAGGTAGATAGATAGATAATTAGATAGGCAGACAGACAGATAGATAATTAGATAGACAGACAGACAGATAGATAGATGATAGATGGATAGACAGATGATAGATTGATAGGTAGGTAAATGGATGGATAGAGCTTATAAATAGAGACAGAAATGGAGATAATGGAGAAGGTTTAATTCTAGAGATCAGTAGTGAGATAAAGAAATAGATGTTAATTAAATTCTTAATGTGTCAGACAAAATGCTAGAACTAAGAAGTGGGAATATAAGTATAAGTGAAAAAAAAATCAACAATTCCTACCCTCAAGGAGCTTACATTCTAATTAGGAATCCCTCAGGGACCAGAAAGAAAAAACGAAAATCCATCAAAAGCTTTCCAGTTAGCTTATCAAAGATATTTTATTAGGGCTCTTGTATTAGGTGTTGGAGAGAAGGGGGGAGGGAAGGGGACATTAAGTATCTGTCCTACTATGTGACAAATACTGCCCTAAGGGTTTTTACAATAGTGTCTTAGCTGATCCTCATAATAACCTTGAGAGGTTGGTGATATTGTTAGAGACAGTAAGTGTTTAAGGTCAGATTTGAACTCAGGTCTTTCTGACTCCAGGCCCAGGGCCCTATTTACTAGGTGACTTAACTGCCTAGTGGAGTTTAGATGTCCCCTAAGCTCCCTTCCAACTTTAAAATTGTCTATAAAGCATAATTCTCATCCTCAGAAAGTCTGAAAATCAATGCCTTTCAGTCAGACTTTAGCCTGAGAGTTAGGGCTTTGGTATTTGGACCTCGGGGCCCTGCTTGAGTCACTACTGTATATTTGGTCGATTCTTTAAGTCTGTAGCTTTGCCCCAAACTAGGTCAGACTGCCTTTGGGATATTCACCCTGCTCAAATTCTTCTCTTGTATAATGGCAAGCCAGGCATCCCAAGGCCCAAACTTGACTGGAGTTTCCAGATGTGACTCTGGTCTACCTTTGAGAGTATGTCTGAGCGCATGCACAGGCCGAGGTCAGGATGAGCTCATGCTGTCTGGAGGGTTGTTTTGGAATACGGTTCTTTTCTGGGTGGAGGGAGGTTTCTGAGAGGACTCAAGGAGGATGCCAAGGTTACAGAGAAAAGAAGGGGAATGGGCATCCCTCAATCCCAACACGAAGGAAGGAGTGGGGTGAGAGTGAGGAAGGAGGCAGAAAAGCTGGGAGGTAAGTTCTCATCTTGGGGTGAATTGAATTCATAGTTGGAAGGGACCTTGGATGCCCCTTAGCGCTGCCCTTTTGGGGCCTCAAGTGCCTAAGGGAAGAGACAGAAGCAGATCCCCAGAAAGTACCAGGAATTATGGAGACACGTGGGTGGAGTGTTCTTGATACTTGGCTGCTGGTGCCAAAGTGCCGAAGGGATTGAGGAGAGGGGAGGATAACTCAGTGGGATTGGGAGGGTCAAAAAAATGAAAGATGCTGGAGGAATGAGAGTCTTCTAAGTGCCAAGAGGCTACAAGAACAGGCCACAGAGCAACTCGGTGGAGAAATACGCCTGTGTTAACCCTATGTCACAGCTGAGTGATATTGGAGAGATCTTTGGGCCACACAGGGCATGTAGGGTATGCTACACTCACAATTCACACAGAGTAAACTGAGGCCCAGAAAGGGGAAGGGTCAGTATCTTAGCATCATGGATCTGGGGCTGGGAGGAGCCTCACAGGCCTTTGTGGCCCAACCCTTCACTCTAGTGACAAATGAAGAAACTGAAGCCAGAAGCTGGAAGACGTGTCAAAGGCCATGGACTCCAATCCCCTCATTTTACATATGAACAAACTGAAGCTGAGGAACATGAAACCACTTATTGTTACGAGATCATGCCGCAAGAGTGGGAAGGGACCTCATACACCATCTAATCCAACCTCCTACTTTACAGAAGGGGACACTGAGCCCCAGGAAGTAGAGTAGTGCACCCAATGCTGCAGAGGGATGGCTGGAGAGAAACAGAATTCAGACCCTGATCCTCTGACTTCAGATCACACGCTCTCTCCATGATGCCAGGCTGAATTTCCCATGAGTATATCAGGAAATGGTCTCTTCCCTGAAATTGAAATATAATGAATCCTCAATTTACCACAATTATGTAGACTTAGGAAAACCGTGCTAGCCTAGGAATAAGGAGGTCTTCCAAGTCTCCCCCATTAGACTGTAAGCTCCTTGAGGGGAGATATTGTTTTTGCCTTTGTTTGCATCTCCCCAGCGCTCTGTACAGCACCTGGTACATAGTAGGAGATTGATACATTCCTGTGGATTTGTTGTATGGTGGATGGATTGGGGAGGGAAGAGATCAGGTGGAGAGTGACCAATTAGAATGATCCGCAAGTGTCTAGGGCAAGCATTCTTAATCTTTATTTTTGTCTTGAGGACTTGTTTGGCAGCCTAGTGAAGCCTCTGGACACCTTCTCATAAAAATGCTTTTAAATAATTGAAGAAAATGCTGGGTTTCAGTTAGAGTTTAGAGAAAATAAGAATATATTTTTTTCCATCCAAGTTCAATGACCCCTTGAAATCTCTCCATGGGTGTGGGGGTTCATGGACCTCAGGTTCAGAAACCCTTTTCTAGGGAAAAGGTTACAAAAACTCAAAAGAGTAATGACTATTTGAATTGAGAAAAGAGGAAGGATGTGAGAGGCAGACTTAATAAAACTTGGGAAATGATCAGATGTTGGGAAGTGTGAGTGAAAATGGAGTGAACCTGAATGACTGGGAGGTTGGCAATGATATTCTCAACACCAAAAGGGAATTTTGCAGAAGGGGTGGGTTTACTTATATGATAGTGAGTTAAGTTTGGATCACTCTGAGATGCCCATGGGACCTCCAGGTAGGGCTGTCCTGGAGGCAAGTGGAGACACAGAATTGGAGTTCTGGAGAGAGCCTGGGTCCTGGACATAGAGATCTGGCAATCATCACCATAAAGATGTCCTTGGAATCCATGGGAGTGTAATGGGAATGCAAATTTGGAAGATCTTCCCTGCCCCTAGGCTAAAATGCACCTGAAGCCTGGGGAGGGAGGCTTGTTTTTCAGTAGATACTTCTTCATTGGCCAGTGAGTCAATAAGGTTGTTACATTCTCTGAGCCAGGAGAAGGCTATATAAGCCCTGATATGTAGCTTTGTTTTGGGACTCACTTTGAGAAGTGTTCTGTGATTTGATCTGAATTCTGGGAAGCCATTGTTGAGAGTCCCCCGGCTTTGAAAAACCCAGATGTGGAAACCCAGATGTTGACTGGGTATGGATGTAATGGTTGGACAGTTTGGAAAGCTGTCTACTTGATCTGTTAATGTCTTGATAATTCTGTCTGTATATTTTGAAGTTTGGGGTGCTGACCTTTTCCCCCTGAACAAGGTAAACGATATATGTCTGACTGATTAAAGTAAGCTTGTTAACCCATTTTGAGTTGCTTTCCTTTATCAAAGCAGATCCAAGAACCTGTATGGGCAGCAAACCCTGAGGACACGCTTGGGGTGCTTGCTGCTACAGGGAGCTGGTGAAGTATATGGGAAATTACAGACAGAAGAGAGAAGAGGGCTTAGGAAAGAAGCCTGGAGGACATACATGCTATGGAGAAAAAGCATGTATGATAATCTGTCTCACAAAGGAGCAGCTGGAGGTGGGAAGAGAACCAGTAAAGAGTTATGGGTTATGGAAACCCAAGGAAGAGAAAGCATCCGGAGGAAACCTTGTCTGCAGAGTTTGGCACCTTTCAGAGATCAGGGAAGAATGACATGGGAGGAAAGGTCTTTGGATTTCTCAATAAAGAGGTCATGTAGCTGGGAAATGGCAGAGTTAGGATTCACAGACTGGTCATTTGACTCCAAGTATCATCCCACACTCTGCCCAAACATGTTCAGCTTTTGGTGTGTCAAAATGCCTTTACAGAGTGGAGCAATGAAGGGAGCACCAGACTCAAAGTCAGAAGACTCGGGTTCTAGTCCTGGCTGCATCTGACTGGCCGTGTGACTGCTTGGGTGCTGCAGACTTCCTCTTTGTAAAATCTAGGATTCCACAAAGCCACCTCCAGGTTAGAACCGAGGTATTTCCCTGTTAAAAATGTGTCTGATCAGCTACAGAAGACATAAATGTATGTCCTGGGCATAGGATGTAAGAGTCACAATTAAATCACAATCATTTTTAAACCATAATTGGAGATCTGGAGGGAACCTCGGAGGTCATCTAAAGTCCCCCAGACACTGCTAGTTTACAAGTGAGGAAACTGAGACCCAAGGTCATAGAGACAGCAAGTGGCAGAAGGTCATGGGGGGTGAACCTAGTTCCTTGGGTTGTTTTCATTGCACCATACTGCATTCCCCACTTACTCTATGCACATATACACACACACACAGATATGTATGCTGTATATAATAGTATATATACATATATATACTGTACACAATAGTTTACATACACATATAATATATACTGTATATAACACACTGTATATAATAGTTTACATACATATAGATATAGTGAATTAAGCATGCACAGTAAATCAAGATGAGTTAAGGTCCCTTATAGCCCTAAATATATCATCTTATGATAATACAGTCTCAAATACCAACTTTCTTCCCCATGTCTTTATACTTTTATAAGTCATGTTTCTGTATTCCTCAGTTTCCCCACCTATCAAATTAGAAGGTTAGACATGATGATCCCTAAATCACCTCCTCGCTCTAAGTCTATGATCCTCCTCTAAAACTTTCCTCTGATGCCTCAGATTCTCACATGGAGGTGACTTTGGACCCTTCAGGGCTTTGACAGAAGAATTCAAGTTCTATCAGGTCTAGCCAAGCTGGAGGGGTTTCAGATAGGGGCCAGGAGACAGATCCTCTGTTGTCTAAGGACCAGCTGAGCAAAAGTCAGAGAGGCTGACCCACAAGGTTGGCCCCTCTACTTGGGTCATGACAATTTGCAGCTATAGTAATTTCTATCAAGATGTAGAAAATCATCATAGATTGGAATATGGAATGTTTTAATGGATGTGAAGAATCTTCATTGATTAAAACATGGAAGTAAGTAGATATACTCAAATCAATTCAATGAACAAGTGTAAAGTCCTTAGTTAGCACAGTGTGCTCTGCCAGGAGCGGAAAGTCATACAAACATAATTATTATGGCGTATAAGACATGGCCCTTGCCTTCAAAGGGCTTATGGTCTAGTAGAAGGCTGAGGCACCATCACTGAAGCTGGCCCACACAGTGTCACAGGGTAAGGGTCTTAGAGAGGTATGCACGTTTGATAAATTGAAGAAAGTCTGGAGGAGGACACCACAAGGAAGGCAGTAGGCCAGAGTGGACGTGACAGGGACAAAATCCTTAACCTGCCTTGATTTTGTCACCTGCAAAATGGAGACTTTCCTCATGAAGTTGTGAAGGTCAGATGAGAAAAAGGCTGCAAAGTGCTAGCTATGATGGTGATGACGGTAATGATGATGATGAAGGGTCTAGAATCCAAGCCATATTAGAATCTATTGAAGCAACTGAAATGTTTAGCATGGAGAAAGAGAACTTAAAGAGGGGGGGAGGGGAGTCATAGAACCTTAGGGACCTTAGATGTTATCTAGTTCAACCCTGTCTTTTTGTGAGTGAGGCAGCTTTGGCCTAGAATTTTGAGCCAATTGGCCAAGGTCATAGAGGTAAGGATTCCCAATCCAATGGGCTCTTTCCAATGGACCTTACTGCCATCCCCAACTAGCCTCCATTCATGGCCTTAGAGCTTTGAGGTAGGAATGATGGGGGGAATTACAAAGATGCAAATTTAGCCTTAATGTTATGAAAAACTTCCTCTTCAATAGAGCTGTCCAGAAGGGGAATGGACTGCTTCAGAGAGCTCCCTCCTCGCTGAAACTCTCCAAACAACCACTTGTTTGGTATCCAGGGTCTGATGTCTGGTAAAGAGGAGATTCTCATTTAGGGTCAGGCTGTATTAGATGCACTGATGACCCTTCCCACTGTAAAACCCTGCAATTCTCTGAAACCACACGCTCAGGACAGGGTCAGGTCATTGACCCCAGGGCCACCAGGGAAAGCTTTGATCATACACATATGTGAAATGGGAACCCTGTGCTTCTGCTAGTAGTTGGAGGGGTCTTATCAGAATGTACCAAAGTAAACCTGGGAGATGAAAGGCACCCAGGTAGGAAGAACTAATATTTGCATGCAGGCCTGCAGGCCCAGGTGCCAATGAAACCCTTCTGTCCCTTAGGCCCCAGTTGATACACAAACCTGGGACTGGGTCAGAGAATCTGTTTCACATAGTTTTCATGCTTGGAGGGGATGGAGTCTGGATTCTGAGGAATGTGCAGAACTTGGGAGGACAGACCAAGGTCCAGCACAGTTTGGGAGATGTACGACTTTTGCCATGACAGAGGGCACCTCATCATCCCCTGTGAAGTCCACCCACTCCTAACAATAACAACGAAACAATCAAATAACATACAAACATAATAAAGAAAACATATAGATAAATAACATAGAAAAATAATAACAGCTAACATCTATGGAATGTTTTAAGATTTGTCAAAACTTTATAAGATTGATTTTACAAAAATGATGCTGGTATAACAAGTGATTAACTTTCTTACCTGAGGAATGGAGTGTATTTTTCTAATGTTTACCTCTCATGATCATTAGCTACTTTCCCATAGGGTAAATATTTTTCCCATAGAAATGGCATGAGGAAACTCCTTCCATCTGTTTTGGTCAGTCCCTTCCTGGTAACTTATTGTTAGCATTAAAAAGTTACCTAGAAAATTGAGAGGTTAAGTGACTTGTCCTGGGTCAATAGCCAGTGTATGTCAGAGGTGAGATTTGAACTCAGGTCTTCCTGACCTTCCTCAAAAGCTAGGTCTTCATCTATTTTGCAGCAACTCCTCTTCCTTCATTGTAGGAACTATAACAATAAAGCCTGATCATGGTCCTTAAGGCTCTGATTATCTTGTGGAAGCTTGTGATTTTGGGGAACTCCCAGCGTGGAAACTTTCTACTGATGCAAATTGACCATTCATCTTTAGTTTCTAGCTTTATTATTACTTGGTGGCAAAGAAGGGTTAAGTGGTCAATGAGATGACAGAGGAAAAAACCTAAAGAACAGAATTGGGAATAAAGGCAAAATGTAAATGGCAACATCAAAAAAAGGTCTCAATGGAAGTTTTAAGTCAAAGGACCTGGGTTCCATTCTGGCTCTCCTATTACCTGTGTGATCCTGCAAGTCGCTTAGCATTTCTGGGCCTCAGGCTCTTCTGTAAAAGGAAGGGGTGGGGCTAGATGTCTTTTAAGACTGTCTATTATCCAAGCCTATGGCCCCATGGAGAAGGCGCCTGGAATTGTCAGCCCAGTTAGGAGACATGAGGAATTTGGCAGAGATGTGGAGAAAAGACAAAGGACCATGAGGGAGGCAAGGGCAGAGTCCTAGGGAAGAGTAGTAATATGAGAGCTTCATGTGCTTTCAGGACGTATGAGCTTGCTGCTTTTGACAATGAGATGATGTATGTGGCCATCAGAGCCATGCCTAAGAATTCTGGTGCCTCAGGTAAGTGTGGAGGAAGAAAAGGGAGATGAAACCTTGGGAAGAGAACTCAAGACATGAGTCTAGAGTCTGGGATTCTCCTCCATAGTATAGATAAGTGAAGGCGTGGTTAGAAACCCAGGACTATCCCAAAGCTCCTACTGGGGTGGACTGGTCAGGGAAAGATTATCAGGGATGTGAGAAGACATCAGGATGGCCTTTGTGTGAGTCATTTAAGGTCAGGCACAGTCACACTGGGGAAGGGGCTGGTCCCACAGAAAGTCTAGTCTATGAACCTGTAATGAATTTCTAAGGTCCCTGATCTTTAAACCTCTGAGAAGAGACAGGATGTCAGAGGTAGGGGGGTAGCAGAAGATGAAAGTGGGGAAACTGGAACAGCTGTCATCTCCCTCAAGCTCAGGTTGTATTTAAAATGTCTCTCTGGTTTACCTGGCAGGCTCTGGGAAAGGGCCACATTGGTGATGCAGTGGTAGCCTGGGACTGGGTGAGGGAACAGAGGGCGACTAACTGAGGGTGAAAAATGCTGCCCTACCACAGGAAGGCAGCAAGCCAACTAAATATTAAGTACCTTGGTTTCATGCTCCATTTGTTCCTCCCTAGTTCAAGTTCTACTAACCATACTTACTATTTGCAACTTAAAGGGATTGGATTATTGGAAATCAAGACCCAGGCAATCAGTCAACAAGCATTTACAATGTGCCAGGTATTGTGTTACTGGTTGGAGCAAAAACTTGGCCTGACCCTCAAGGAGCTCCTTTCCTTCATTCCTTCGTTCCTTCCTCCCTCCCCCCCCCCTCCCCCCCCTCCCCCCCCCCCCCCTCTCCCCTCCCTCCCTTCCTCCCTCCCTTCCTTTCTTTCTTCCTTCCTTCCTTCCTTCCTTCTTTCCTTCCTTACTTTTTATTTCTCATTTCTTTTTTTTTCTGCGTTTGACTCTCCCTACCTCACGCAGGTTGAAAGTACAGTGGCCCCTCGGTCCCATCCCAATACTGATTGGCACAAAGCTTCATCTTGCTGCATTTGTTTTGATCTTGGTCAGTTTTCCCTTCCTTAGGAAATCTGGGCATTCCCCCCACCCCTGAAGCTCTACACATTGCTGCTGTACATTGTGCAGACCCCAAATGTACTTTAGCCTTCCTGAAGCTCAGAACTCCTACCTCAAGCCACTACTCAGTCTCAGTCTCTCTAGCAGCAGGGACTTCTGCATGCACCACCACTGCCAGCAGAGCTCACCTTCTAATGCAGAAGACCACATACAAATAACTGTGTACATGCAAGATATATGCAATGTAAACCACCATGCATCACCTTCCGAAAAGTTTAGATAAGTTCTTGGCAAAGAAATCCATGACAAGTTGTTAAGAAACAATGGAATGTTTTTGGAATACCTTTTGCCATATGAGATTTATGTCAGCAAGATCACAATAGGCAGAGCTAGAAGGGAGCTTAGTTATCATGTATTCCTGCCTGCCATGGTTAGAGATGGGTCATGGGAGCTGTCCAGGGTTGGTTATACAGTGAGAAAAAAAAACTGGTCCAGTCATCACACCCAAGCGCTCAACTTTCAAAGCCTATTTGTTAGAGCACTGTCTTTTATTCCAGGCCTCATCTAGAACATCCCTTGGTGCCTCAACAAAGGCAGAATCATGGTCTGGGTTACAATGATGAGAATAACAGTAACAACAGCTTGTACTTATGGCTCCTTTCAATTTGACTTTGGAGCCAAATGATTTGGGTTCAAGTCCTTTAGACAAGCCATTTCGTTTCCATGGGCTTCATTTCATTGTCTGAAAATGAAGGATTTGGACTAGAAGGCATCTGGATCCTTTACAATTCTAAACCTGTGATATAAAAATATTTTAATATTGCTGGGTCTCAGTTTACTCCTTTGTAAAATGAGGATGTTAGACTAGATAGCCTCCGAGGTCCCTTCCAAATTGAATTCTATGGTTCTCAGTCATTTAATTTCTGTGGACCTCAGTTTCCTCCTCTGTAAAATGTGGGTTTTGACCTAAATGACTGGCCTCTGAGGTAAGGATGTGCTGGTAAATATTTACAACAAACTCTCCGAAAAAACTAGATGTCAGCATGATGCCCTTTAAAGTTTACTCTTCATTATTAACGCTTTTTTCACTGCTTTCTTAAGGCCAGACCATCAACAAATCGTAAAGTAATTCTTGCTTTGTCGCCTTTGCTAAGGTCCATATCCAAGATATAAATGCTCATGTGAACATTTAACAATTGGCTCTCCCCAGCTTCTAGCGCACCCCTTGATTCAGTATCCTGAGCTTCTAAGGGCAAATCTTCACAATTACTTGTGGGCTAGTGAATTCATTCTCAACCTCATTTGACAGATAAAGAGCCTGGGGTTCAGAGAGGTGAGGAGACTCGGCCAGTCCTATGTTCCGGGCTGCTTTTTGGAGCCAGGGATTGTCAGCAGACTGGGAGAGCCAGTTGTGTCTTTCTCCAAGAGTTACAGCAATAAACATAGCCACTGCCAAGAGAAGGGAGTGTGGGGTAACTCCTGGCGTGTTGCTGATGCTCTACGTGAAGGGCATGGGGAAAGGCGGCCCTGTCCACCTTTGGTACCTTCCCTGAACTACTCCTCTTCCCCTCCCTCCCTCTACCATAGCACTGATGAAGTGCTGCTGCTGAGCTTCCAAAATGGCTTGCCTAGAGGCCACTTAGGCACATGGTAGCAATGGGATACCAAGGATCCTGGGCTGATGACAACCCCGTCAGGGTGATGGAACCTGGAGCCAGTTGGTTGAGAGCTAAGAACAGCTGCAGAGGAGAGGAGCTCTGACATTTCTTCCTAATAGAGCTGGAATCGTGGACTCTGTTAAAGCTGGAAAGGACATGAGGAGGTCAAGCCCAGCTCTTTCCATGTCTGCTGACTGGGAGGTGGCTTCTCCAGGGTCACACGCTATCAAGTGGCTGAGCTAGGATCCATGCCTGGGCTTCTGGCTGACTTCGATCGTCTGGGATGCTGTGGTCTTTTCACTACATTAAAAAATAACTGGACTCTTTAGTGCCAGGGCTTTCCCTCTATGATTATCTCCAGTTTATCCTGTCTTTATTTCATGGGTCCATGCTTGTTTGCATATCATATCTCCCACTAGACAGTGAATTCCTTGAGAGAGGGGGCTGTCTTTTGCCTTTCTTTGTGCCCACAGTGCCCAACACATAATAGATTTTTGTTGACTTTACTCGTTAACTCAGTCCACTCCGTAAATTCATAACAGCAATAAATAAACAACAATTATAAACAATAGCAAATACTTAAATATCTAAGATGAAATACCCATTACAGTGGATCTTACAAGTGATCATTCAACCTTTGCTTTATGGCTTCCAATCAAGCCTCAAATACATAGCCAACACTGAAAGAGCAATTAGATTTTTCAAAGTCCTTTCTATATATTATCTCCTTTGAATCTCACAATAACCTTGTGAGGGAGGGGCTATTATTATCCCAATTTTACAAAAGAGGAAACCAAGTCTGGGAGAGGTTAGCCAGGGTCACACCTCTATCCCATCTAAGTCATTTCTTGGGTAGGCTTTGAATCCTGGTAGGATTTGAGGATTCCTGAGATTGAGTTTGAGGGCAGATATTCCAAAGTCCCTGGCTTTTAGAGTCATGAGGAAACTCATTGGCTGTCTGGGGCAACCCAGAGCCAAAAAGAAATCCCGATTACTATGGGTCTCACAAGTGGTCACTCGGCCTCTGCTTAAGGCCCTCCAGTCACTCACTGATCAATATCAGGCTCAGATACGTGGAGAGGATCATCCTTTGTTTGGTATGGTTCCTTGTGGTTAGCAACGTTTGTGTCCCGAGAGCTCTGATAAGATATAACTCTGTGGGGCAATAAGGCTGACCTCCAAAGGAATATGGTTGTAGGAGATCTCACAGCCTAAAAGATGTCATTCACTCACAGACTCTTAGAAACTGAAGAGACCTCAGAAATGATCTGGCCCAAACCATTCCTACTAGAGAGCCTTCGATGATGTCCTTGACAAGTGGTCATTCAGCCTTCTGAAGACCTCCAGTGACAAGCAATTTGCTAGCCCCCGAGACAGCCTGTTTTACTTTTGGAAAAGTGTTTCCCCTCCCTTTCCTCCCACTCCTCTCACTTTACCAAGTATAAATTTCCTACTCCGAAACTCATACCCATTGCTCCGGTTTTTCCCTCCTCTTGTTTATGATAGCCAGGCTGAACAATGGAGTGTTTCGTGACCTTATCCCCTGTAACGGGATTCCAGTGCTCTGGTATCCAAAGAGAACAGTGTTTGCAATGAGGAGGATACACACATACACACATACACATACATATGTATGTACACATATATGTCCTTACTGCAGTAAAATTACATATATGTGTTTATATATGTATAATAATATACATTTATATGCAAACAAGATATATATGTGTACATATGTAGATATCTATATGTATATTTGAGTATCTTCACTGCAGTAAAAATTCAGGGAATTGAAATACAGCTTTTCACTTATCTATGACTTTTCCAGGAATCTCAGAGCTGAAAGGTACTTCCGATGCCAGCTAGTCCTTACCTGAACAAGAATATCCTTGAAAACATCTGCTAAAAGTGGACTTATAAGCTCCTTGAGAGTAGACTGAATTTTTGTGTTTCTAACACCTAGTAGGAGCTTTATAAATGCTTATTGGTTGATCTTCACTGATGGAGAACCCCACTATTTCTTGATGCAACTCATTTCATTTTTAAAATATGCTTAGTTATTTGGCAGCTTTACTTTGCTTTCTTCTGAAATCTTCCTTTCTCTAACTTACATTGCTCTCATCCTCTTAAGTAAAGACAGAATAGTATTATCTCTTTCCTATGACAATCCTTCAAATACCTGAAGACAATTACCATGTATTTAAAAAAAACATTCATTTAAAAAAAATGAGTTCCAAAGTCTCTCCCTCCCCCCCATTAAAAAGGCAAGCACTTTAATATAAATTGTCCATGTGCAGTCATTCAAAACATTTTCATACTAGCCATATTGCAAAAGAGAACACACAAAAAACCAAGAAAAATAAAGAAAGCAAAAAAAAATGCTTTGATCTGCATTCAGGTTCCATCAGTTCTTTCTCTGGAAGTAGATGGAATTTTTCATAAGTTCTTTGGAATTGCCTTGGATGGTTGTATTGCTGGGAATAGCTGCCATTCACAGTTGATCGTTGCACAATATTGCTGTTACTGTGTACAATAATCTCTTGGCTCTTCTCAGTTAACTTTATCAGTTCATATAAGACTTCTCAGGTTATTGTGAAACCATCCAGCTTGTCATGTCTTATAGCACAACAGTATTCCATCACAACTGTATGCCACAGCTTGTCCATCCATTCCCTTCAATGTCTAGTTCTTTGCTATCACAAAAAGAACTGCTACAAATATTTTTGTGCATATCAGTCCTTTTCCTTTTAAAAAGTCTTTTTGGGATATAGTCTAAGTAGTGATATTGTTGGTTCAAAGGGTATGTACAGTTTTATAACCCTTTGGGCATAGTTCCAAATTGCTCTCCAGAATGATTGGACCAGTCCACAATTCCATCAACGGTGCATTAATGTCCCACTTTTCCCATATCCCTTCCAACATTTATCATTTTCCTTTTCTGTCACATTAGCCAATTTAATTTGCATTTCTACCATGCCTCTTTAAGTCATTTTCTTCTTTAGGGTAATCATTCTGATGTCCTTTAATAAAATCTTGAATGGCATCATCTCCAATCCCCTGGTCAGCCTGGCTACCTTCCTCTAAATACTCTCTAAGATGTCACTAATCTTTCTAAAAGGTGATTCTGAAGGAATTCATTCATTCATTTAACAAACCTGAAATGTCTGCTCTGTGGAAGGTGCAATCCTGAGTGCTAAATGGTATACAAATATAACCAAGAGAGAGGGCTCTTGACTTCAGGGTTTCCTCCATGCCAAAAACTCCATCTCTCACTTTCCTCCTCTCTGGCTTCTGATTTCTCGGGATTCCTGTAAGTTCTACAAAAAGCCTCTCCCCATCCTCCTTAAATCTAGTGCCTTCCCTCAGCTGATAATTTCCTATTTCCTCTGAAAACATATGTTTTGCCCACAGTTATTATCATGTTGTCTGTCCCATTAGACTGTGAGCTCCATGAGGGCAGGGGCTGTCTTTTGCCTTTCTTGGTACAGTACACAACACATAGAATCTTAATAAATGCTTATTGCCTGACTGACTCAAAGAAGCTCATATTTAGTGGGGAGTAACACACACACACACACACACACCCCTAACTATAATGCAAAATGGAACAGATTATGTGAAGAAGCCTCAATTTTCTCTTTCGTAAAATAGAGTTGACAACTGCTAGCAGTCAGTGTGGTGTCCTGGGTACATTAGGATTGAGTTCTACACATTAACTACTCATTGATAGTTCCTTATCTCACCATGTGAGTGAGTGAATACATGAAGCAGTAATTAAGTGTTTACTATATACCAGCGCCTGGGTTAGGTTCTGAGAATACAACAAGGAAAGTGAAATGATCCCTGCCCTCAAGGAGCTTCCAAGGAGAGACAAAACACACAAGGAAATGTGGCTAAGGAAGGGAGTTCGGGTATATAGAATCACAGGCATGGTAAGTGCAGCTATTGGGTAATTGGTTGTAATCTCCTTTTCGAAAGCAATGGGAATATTGATTTGATTACTAGGGAGGAGGATTGGAAAGTAAGGAGTGGGGGTCATGTTCTGGGTAGCATGGATGATGTCTTTATGGCTCAAGATGTAGAATTTAAATAGATGTGAAACATACTCTAGGGCATCATGTCATTCAAAACACTACATTAAAAAAGACAACCCAGTTCCACATCTTCCTTCAGTTAAATTTTGGGCCATGGTCATTGTCATCTGCAGGGTTTTTGCAAGGTACATCTCTTGATAGAGGAACCCTACAGTTTGTTTATCTAACTGCATAGCGTAGTTTGAACAATACACATTCTTCATCCACTTAGTTTGTCCCATTTGAACAGTTAGACCAAAATCTTTTGCTTAATTATGGATTTCACTTGGAAGGCTTTGCAGTGTTCTCAGGCTTGATTAGGTCAGCATAATGCCATCCCTGATCAAAACCTTCTGAAAGGGCTTACTGCATAAGGAATCCTTCTTCTCCTTGGATTCTGCGTTGGGTAACCTCCACGACAAGGGGACATGCCTTTGTCAAGCACACATCTCTGCTTCATGGTTTGCTCAATATGGATAATCAGCAAATTATCAGAGTTATTTCTTCTGTTCCCTTTTTCAGTGAATCTTGTACATTCCTTTGCTTTATAGGATCACACACACATATATTTAATAGCTGGAAAGGATCTTAGAGACCAATGAGTCTAGTCCCTTCATTTTATAGATAAGAAAGTGAGACAAAGAGTCCTTAAGTTACTTGCCTAGGGTAGCATTGCTACCAAGTGTCTGAGACAGAATTTGAAACCAGTTGTTCCTGACTTTAAGGTGCTATTGTTTTCAGAATGACTTTGAGCGAATAAGTTATTTTGGTTATTATAAATACCCAAATTAACTATAAAGAACATATGAAGAAAGATGCTGTCTGCATTCATAACTAGAACTAATAAATAGATGTGTAAAATGATTTTACATTTACATACCTATTTGTGTCTAATGATAGGCATCTCTAGGACAGGGGGAGGGAGGAAAAACAAGAAATTTATGTGATAACTTTATTATATATTTCAAAGGCATAGTAAGTTGTGCATAATAGATTTGTGGTTTCATGTGCAATCATCTTTTGTATTATACTATGTTATGGAAATGGTTGTTTTATTCCATAAATTAAAAAGTAAACAAAGAATAAGTTAATATACTGTAATTATAACAACACACATTTATATAGCATGGTTGGGTATGATCAATAGTCTCTGCAAAAACTGAAAAGTGGGTAGTGAAAGTATTTCATTCCATTGAAAGTATTCTTGAAAAGTTTCTAATCTAAGGTCAGTGGACTTTTTTATATTTTGAAAATTGTATTTCAATGTAATATGTTTTCTTTACAATCGTATGTACTTTATTTGAAACATTTAAAAACGTTGAGAAAAGTGTTCCTGAGACTTTGCCAGACCCCCAAAGGTGAAGATGAAGAAGGCTTGTTCTACACGAACCTTTGGAAGGACAAGTCACCTAACTCTTCTGGGCCTCAGTTTCCTCCCGTTTAAGATGAGAGGGTTGGACGTGATGACCTCTCTGGTCTCTTCCAGCTGATTCTCCTACAAATCTCTAACTGCCTCCCGGCTCCAGTGTTAGCGCCCTTCCCTCTCCTCTAATTTACCTTGGATTATATCCACGTTATCTCCCCCTGGAGAATTTCAGCTCCTTGGGGAGAGGAACGGTTTCTTTTTTGTCACTGCGTGCCCAGCACTTAGTGGAGTGCCTTGCACATAGTAGGTGCTTACTAAACGTTTGTGGACTGAGTGTTGGATTTTATCAGACTCCAGGTTCAGCAGCAGATTCACAGCTGGTGGTGAGACAGTGACAGCAATGACAGTAATCCCCACATCAGTAACTAACATTCATCTTGCATTTTAAGGTTTGCAAAAGGCTTTTCATGAATTAGCTCATTTGAGCCTCACAATAACCCTGTGTGGGAGGGGCTGCTATCTCTATTCTATAGAGAGGAAACTAAGGCAAAAAACAGGACAAATGACTTGTTTCAGTTGGGTCTGATTCTCTGTGACCCCATTTGAGATTTCCTTCACAAAGATACTGGAGTGGTTTGCCATTTCCTTCTCCATTGCATTTTACAAATGAGGAAACTGAGGCAAATGGGTTAAATGACTTGGCCAGGGTCACACAGCTAGTGTCTGAGGCCATATTTGAACTCAGGTACATGGGTCTTCCTGACTCCAGACCCAGTACTCTATACACTTTGCCGCCTAGCTGCCCCTAACCGTTCATTAAGCACCTCCTATGTGCCAGGTGCCTTCAAGGAGCTCATCGTCTTTTAGGTAGAAAACCTTAAAATAGCTGCACATAAAATATGGTGTAAATGGGAGGAAATTTTGGCAAGAAGGCATTTGTAGTGGGCATGGGGGGAGACAGGCATAAACAGGCAGAGTTGGCATTTTAGCTGATTCCTGAAGGGCCCAGGGAAAATGAAGCAGCCCCTGCCCTCCTGGAGCTTCCAATCTAGCGGGGGATACAACACGAGCTAAAACACTTGAAAGGGTTTTTACAAACTTCAGACTTGAAAGTGCTCTATGTATGTGTATTATCAGGATTGTGACGATCGTTAATATCGGTACGAGTTTTAAATGAGAAAATACTTCTCTCCCCCCAGAAAACTCGAGACAAAGGCCAGGTGGTCTTAAGCGCCCGGTTTCCCTGACTTAGAGAGGGGAGGAATGGGGGAGCCAGGAGCCCAGAGCACTTTCCCAGGCTCCCTAAAGAGCCTGAGGAATGAACGTAGACAGTGCGGGAGGCCGACGCTGGGTCCAGCCCCATGGATGCCGAGGGGCTCCAGCCTCTGGCACATCCCCCTCGTGCCAGGCAGCAAAAGTCACGCCCCGCTCTGCAGAGGGGCAGGGAGGGGGAGGGAGCGCTGAAGCCCCAAATCCAAACCAGATGTGCACCGAAAATGCAGCGGCTCTTACCGAGGGTTGTGAAATCGCCCAAGAGACGCAAATCAGCAAAAGGAAAAAAAAAAAAAAAAAAAAAACCCCGGCTCCGGGCCGAGCTAAAAAAAAAACAGACGCGGCTCCATCTAAATATAGAGGGAGCGGCGTTTTTGTTTTTTTTTTTTTTTTCTGTAAGTGAAAAAAAAAGATTAGTGGATGGGCCGGGTTCTGAATAATGAGATGCAGCCCCAAGAGTCGCCTCTCTGAGTCGGCTCGGACCCCGGAAGACCTCACCCAGTTAGGAGCGCGGCTTCTTCCTCAGTGGCAGGGCTACGACAGGGACATGAGGCTGGATTTGGGGGAAGAAGCCATGAGGTGACAACACCACTGACCCTTTAGGCAAGGTGGCCTGCCCTATCTTATCCACCAATTTGCTGTGTGACCTTGGGAAGGTCACTTACCCACTCTGTCCATATGGACTCGAAGTAAAATGTGGGATCCATATTAAATGATTTCAGAGGTTCCTTCCAGTCACAACAGCAGCAACAACTATGATAAATAGCATTTATTTAATGTTTAAGGTTTGCAAAGCACTTAACAAGTATTAATTATCACATTTGAGCCTCAGACAACCCTGGAAGGTAGGTGCTATTATTATCCCCGTTTAACAGATGTGGCTGAGAGAGGTTAAGCAATCTGACCATGAGCTGGTGTTTTAAGGTCCCTTCTAACTCTGCTATTCTGCATTCGAAGATTTCTTCTGGCCCGGACATTCTGCGTTCTAAGCCCCCATCCACCACTCAATTGTGTATTCTGATATTCTGTGTTCTAATGAACGTTTTAGTTCTGACCTTCGTATCTGGCTTTGGATGTTCTAGCATTCCCTGTTCTAAGGTCATTTGCAGCTCTGATAGTCTATTGTTCTGAAACTGTATATCTTAACATGGTGTCAACCCTGTCCCTGCATAAAAAAAAACAAACAAACATAATCAGATGAGTCAAGGCTTAATATACATTAATGAGAGAGACAGACAGAGAGAGAGACAGACAGAGAGAGAGAAAGAGAGAGAGAGAGAGAGAGAGAGACAGAGAGAGAGAGAGAGAGAGAGAGACAGAGAGAGACAGAGAGACAGAGAGAGACAGAGAGACAGAGAGAGAGACAGAGAGAGACAGAGAGAGAGACAGAGAGAGACAGAGAGAGACAGAGACAGAGAGACAGACAGAGAGACAGAGAGACAGACAGAGAGACAGAGAGAGACACAGAGAGAGAGACACAGAAAGACAGAGAGACAGAGAGAGAGACAGAGACAGAGAGAGAGACAGAGACAGAGAGAGAGAGACAGAGAGAAAGAGACAGAGAGAGACAGACAGATAAAGAGACAGAGAGAGAAAAAGAAACAGAGAGAGATAGTGAGATACAGAGATATAGAGGCAGACAGAAATTAAGAGACAGAAAAAGAAACAGAGCAAGACAGAGATAAACTGAGAGACACAGAGAGAAAAGGAGAGACAGAGAAACAGAATTAGACAAAAATACAGGGAAACAGACAATCAAAGATCGAGATAAAGACTGAACAAGACAGAGACGGAGAGAGACAGAGAGAGACAGAGAGACAGAGA
>NW_027185852.1:16892737-16951940 GCF_028583685.1 Petaurus breviceps papuanus | reverse complement strand
AGAGAGAGAGAGAGAGAGAGAGAGAGAGAGCCATCGAAACTGGTAAATGCTATTTATAATGAGCAACAAACAACATTGTGTACACTATGGAAATTCACTTTTGCCTCTTCCCCCACCTTGTGGTTATGGTTTCACTGTCCTTTAGGGGCTAATGAAATAATTAGCATGTTCCAGGCGAGTGCAGTTCTGACAGGAGGGTCTGCCCCCTCCCCCATTTCTCCCCTCAGGGCCTATGTACCTTTTCCACATCCGGACCAAACTAAGGAGAGGAAAGTCCAGGATACCAGGGTCTTTCTTATTTCTGGTGCTGCCCTGCTGTATGGTAGTGGCTAAAGAAATTCATTTCCCGGTCTGGGCTAGCTCTGTACAAAGCCCTACAGCCATCCTGGAGAGTCTCCAATCAGAGTAACGGCCAAGGAGCCCTGGATTCTGGTCCCTATTATGCCTCTCACCTTGGGCATGTCCCTTCATCTCTTCACCTCAGTTTTCTCACAATGCAGTGTGTAAATAACCAAGCCCAGGCAGGGAGAGGACAAACCTTCAGAATGAGACTTCAGCGGCCTCCAAGATTTTCCTTTCTTTACTCTATAAAGCAGAGCTGTTGGAACAAGGCAAGAAGCCACTTGAGGCTGGAAGGTGCCCCCCACCTCCTGCATGCCTCTTCTTACCTGAGGATGCACTCTTCACATTATCAGGTCTGTCTCCAACAGCTTTGGGGTATTGGTAGAGTCAGGATAAGCAGTAGGCTGGCTAGTGGTCAGGTTCGCAGTCATGGGACAACAAATGGGTGGCAGAAGAACCACTTTTAATATTCATTTCCTAATGCACAATTGGGACAAAAATTCTTCATAGGATAAAAAGGGATCTTACTCATACAAGGAAGTTTCCAATTGCTCATCAGTGTTTTTGCATAACAGAATTCTAGAATGTCGGAGCTAGAAGGGATCATAATGTTCCTATATAAATTGCTGGAGTCAAGGGGTTCCTTCAAAGTCAGAATGTTAGACTCTGGAATGTTGGAGCTAGAATGTTGGACATAGATTGTCACAGATGGAGTGAATCTTAGGACATAAATGTCAGAGCTGGAAGAAGTCTTAGAACCCATGCTGGTTAGAACCCAGAATGTCTGAACTAGAGGAGACCTCAGCATAACCTGTATTTAGAACATGGAGTGGTAGAACTGGATGAGTCATTGGAGCTTAGAACCTTAGAACACAATTCACCCTTTTGGAATATGAAATATCAGAAGTGGGAAGGGCTTTGGAATCTAAAATGTTACAATCAATAGGGACTGTAGTACACAGAACATTTGGACTAGAAAGGATCGTGAACCTAGAATGCTGGAGTGGGGAGGAACCTCAAAGCTCATTTAGTCAGATTCAACAAATACTTACTAAGGTGCCTAGCAGCCTCTTTGGATGCACACACAGAAATGAAAATAGTTTCTGCCTTCAAGTCAGAGGGAGCTAGAATGTTGGACCAGGAAGACCTCAGTTCAAATTTGACCACAGACCTCAGCTTTCTCATTTGTGAAATAGAGATAAAAATAGCATAGCCCCTCTCTCAAAGGAAGGCAGCTAGGTGGCACAGTGGATAGAGCACTGGTCCTAGAATCAGGAAAACGCAAGTTCAAATCCAGCCTCAGACAATTAGTAGCTGTGTGACCCTGGATAAGTCACTTCACCCTGTTCACCTCAGTTTCCTCTTCTGTAAAATGAGCTGTAGAAGGAAATGGCAAACCACTCCAGTATCTCTGCCAAGAAAACCCCAAATGGGGTCACAAAGGATCAGGCATGACGGAAACAACTAACACACAACAACAGCAGCTCTCTCAAAGCCTTAGTGTGACAATCAAACGTGGTATGTATGAAAAGGGTTCTGCAAACCTCAAAGCACCATTGGAAACTGCGTTGTTGTTATTGGAGCCTTCGTTCTGCTTCCAAACCTGCTCCTCTTACAAGTGCAGGAGCAGGCCCAGAGGGACCTGGGGGTCACGGACCCAGGTAGCAACAGAGCAGAGATGACAAGTCAGATCTCCCGCCCCAGCCCAGCTCTTCCTCTGCTCCACATGTCCTACACAGTCCTCATTTCCTCCTGTTCTCCAGCTCAGCCAGACCTGTCACAGGTGTATCCTGTCATTCCCAGAACCAGGGTTTGGATAAGTCTGGGCCTTTCTCTTACAGAGGCCCACAACAGCCTTCGTGGTCAAAGCCTCCAGCACCTGGAAATTCCATCGAAGGAGAACAGGCCAGGCCCTGGTATGTCCTGGCAAGGGGCTCAGGCTGCTCCTCTCCTTGGACAAAGGCCCCCTCAAGGATGGCTTTCTTAAGGTCATAGGACAAGGGGGCTGGAAGGACCTGCAGATCGAGCTGCTTCAATTTCCTGGTGACTAAATCTCTAAATGGTGGTGAGGCCAGGGTTGGCACTTACCTTCTCTTATGCTCGATGCTCGTCTACTCCAACCTCAAGGGGAAAAGGGAAGTTCTCTATAAGGTTACCACCCTGGGGCCATTCAGGAATGCTTCTTCCCCCCACCCAGCTGCCAGTGCCCTCACCCCCAAATTACCTTGCATTTATTGTATATGTTCTTATGTAACAGGGCCTGACCAATGCGAGCTTTGCTAACTTGCCATATACTATGCTATGTATAATAAATACAGAGGATTACAAAGGAAACTAATTACTTTATATAATACAATAAATATGATTTTTTATAATATGCATTCTACACAATATATTATGTGTTATATATGTATTTAAAGATGCATATTAAATATGTTTTATAATGTGTTATGTAATGTATATTATATATAATGTGCATCTTTATTTAAAGATACATATTACATGTGTTTTACATAGTATGTACATTTTATAATATATGATATGTTATATGTGTTATATATTATGTAATGGGTATCTTTATTTAAAGGTACATATATATTAAATACACTTTAGGATAGATAATTTATAATATGTACTGTATTATGCTATACATGATGTGATTGATAATATATAATATGATAATACGTTTTTATTTAAAGGGACACATTATATGTATTATATAATATATGTTGTACAATAGTCATCAAATATGTTATATAGTATAGATATGTGTATTTAAAGATACATATTTTTGTTACATGTAATATATAAGATACATAGTTTGTATAACATGTAATATTCTATGTCTTTATATGTTAATAGATAATATGTATCTTTATTTAAATTTAATTTGTTTCCTTTGTAATCCTATGGTTTTAAAAAACTTATGTGTGAGTATAGCTACTTGTGTGCATATCCCCAACCGAGGCGAGGGGAACCCTAAAATCTCTCCCAGACCCCAAACCCCCAGTTTAGAAGGTGAGTAGGAAAGAGTGCTTTTGTTGTTGCCTCTGAATGTGTCCCAGGATCCCATTGTGAAGCTGACAGTGAGTCTGAACGCCGATTCGGGATTATAGCTTGGAGAGCTCAGGGCTCCTCCCAACTCCTCAGGGCCTCAGAGCCTGCCCTGCTGGGGGATGGTAATGACTTCACATGGGGAAGGTCTCTAAGCTCCCCTCCTGGAGAGAAGGCCTCTGGGTCTGCCCAGAGCTGATGTCTAGAGGCACCAGAGGCTTCTGAAGATGACCTCAGGGCTCCCTTACTGAAGACAGACTTCACTGATAGGAGACAGGGATTGAGAGTTTCCCAGCTAGAATCATCTCCATAGTCATCTGGCCACCGGAGAAAGGGAAGAGACTCACATTTGGGAGGAATTAATCATAGCACTGGGAGGGCTCGCTAGTCCATTCCTGTCATTTTACAGATGAGGAAATGAAGGCTGAGAGAAGAAGGGTTGGCATTGGAACCAGGGTCCTCTGATGACACCCTCCTTTAGCCGCATCCTACAAGGCCAGATAGGGGAAGCAACTCGACCTTGCATCAGCACAGAAAGAGGGAATAGTCGCTCTGGGATTCTAACTGTAATTTTGCAAAGAGGTAGAATGAGAACTAATCAGAAGCACCAGGGCTAGAACTGAGGTCTTTGCCTGATTCAGCCGGCTGGCTAGCCTGTGGCTCAAAATAAGGAAACAGTAAATCTTTTCTGCAGATTCTTAAAGGAGTGGCATCGGCCATTCACCAATCACTCTCTCTTTTCCCTGAGCATGCCCACTCCTCATCCTCCACTGTTCCTCCTGTCTGTCATAAGGCCCTGGGGGCCAACTTCCAACCATCCCTACTCAGCCTGTTACCAGCAGCAGGCGGCTGCGGCTGAGGCTCTTGGGCAGCCGGAGCTCTGTCCAGGCCATCGCAGATCTTCATCTGGGGTAGGGGTCCTCAACAGTTTTTGTCCCATGAACCTGTTTGAACAAGGATAGCAACAGCAACAACAAAGCTGGTGAGCCCGGAAGTCATGTGATACACGGAGGCAGCTGGTGGCACAGTGGGAAGAACGTTGGCTTAGGGTCAGGGAGAGCAGAATTCAAATCCTGCCTCAGATGCGTATTAGCAATGCGACTGACTCTGGGCAAGAATCAATTACTCTCTGCTTGCCTCAGTTTCCTCAACTGTAAAATACAGGTGGTAACAGTACTTACTTTATAGGAGTGTCATGATGATCAAGTGAAATAAAGCTGGAACTACTCGATTAATGCTAGGGGGCAGCTAGGCGCACAGTGAGTAGAGTGCTGGACCTGGAGTCAGGAAGCCTCATCTTCCTGAGTTCCAATCTGGCCTCAGACATTAACTAGCTGTGCTTCCTTGGCCAAGTGGCTTCACCCTGTTTGCCTCAGTTTCCTCATCTGTCAAATGAGCTGGAGAAGGAAATAGGAAACCACTCCAGCGTCTCTGCCAAGAAAATCTCAGCTGGGGTCATGAAAAGTAGGGTGTGACGGAGCTGTTGCTATTTCCTTTCGGGGAAGAGCGGTGTGTTGTAGGACTTTGCTTTGTCTCTCCCAAATGAACTGATTTTTCTACACTTGCTAAATGCTGTTTATTTAGCTGCTAACAGCAACAGCAACACAATAGATCCTATCTGAAGACATTTTCTTGGGGATCTAGAATTTAAACTCACACCCAGCCAAAATGAATTGAACCCAGAAGTCAGAAAAGGCAATCTTACATTCATGTAGAAGCTGACAAGGGTAAGAGGAGTCTTCCTGAAAACCATGGCATGTTGGTCTGGGAGGAGATGGCCAAGGTCAGTTAGTGCAACTCCTCCTTCAAAGATAAGGAAACTGAGGCCACAGGTCAGGCTGGATCCCAGGTCTGCTGAGTCCTGGGCAAGTGCACTGTGCAGTCTACCACAAATGTTTGCTCGGGGGTCCAGAATGTAAACTTATACCACTGAGAGTAAGATAATTGAACCCAGAAGACTCTCAGAGGCGTGCTGCAGGCCTCAGCTCAAATTCCCTTCTAGTAATAGCTGACCTGGGGGAGATTTCTATAAGCGATGGCAAAGAGCCAGAAATCACAGGTTTCCTCTCTCTTTTCAAACTGCTCTACATGGAGGAGAAAAATGCTCTGGCGTCCTACAGTTAGAACCACTGCTATTAATGAGAATAGTTTTAAAAGTCCCTTTTCCATCATCTCCCCCACTCCAAAGGCTCAAGGAGGTTGTGTGTGTGTGTGTGTGTGTGTGTGTGTGTGTGTGTGTGTGTGTCTGTGTTTGCTGATGGAGGAATGGGGGAAATGCATGACTTGGACCCGGGAGAGATAAACTATAGTGAGTCCCCCAAATCTGGTCCAGAGTTGAAGCGTTATGAGGCATATGGTGAGAAGCCTCTTCTGGTTTCCCTTTCCCCTATATGAACAGGATTATTTCATCTCTGGCAAATCAGTGTGGTGTGGTAAAGTGGAAGGAGTCCAGGGTCTTCAGTTTGAATCCTGGCGCTTTCAATGACTGGGATAAAATGAAGAGGTTGAACAAGATGACCTCTGAGACTTCCTTGGCCCAGACCAAAGGTACAGCAACAGCAACAGCAATCTCTCCCTCCTTTTTGAAAATTGTTAGGGAAAATAGCCATGAGTTGGTGTAAAAGAAAAGAAAACAAAAACATGGAGAAAGAAGGAGGGCAACACTGGACTGGGCTCTCACCTTCACACATTCACCCTTGATGGGAAGCTGGTGATACAGCATTTCGTGGGGTGGGGGTGGGGTTCGGGGATGCATGACTTCACCCTGGGGAAGGGAGAAGGCAAACTCTATTTATTCACCATAATCCTGTGTGGAGGTGGAGACAAAGACTCAGCTGAACAGTGCCAGAGAAAATGTGGTGATGGTGTCCTGTGAGACCTTTGGCATGGACCATATGGTTAGGGACCACAGGGCAAAGGTAATAAAAAGGATGATTTTCAAAAGAATAAAAACAATATAACTCTGAAGTGTTTTCAGTCTGTAAATGCAGCTGGGCTAGGCTCTAGGGTATTGACTCCATATGGTCTGAAAGCCAGAGGATTGGTTTACTAGAGAAGGGTGATGAGAGTCATTTATTTGTTGGAGAATAGAACTGAAGAAGTCATTTCCAGGAGTCAGAGCTGAGCATTGCTGAGATAGGACCACAGGAGGTAGAGTGGAGACATTGGACGCAGTGCCCAGGGAAGCCACCAGAGGTGGAGGAGAATAACTGAGGGGCTGGAGAGGAGATGCCGTGCAAGAGAGCTGACCAAGCTTTAACTCATTGCTGAAGTCCTATCCATAGCACTATTATAAGTCGCTGAAGCCATGCCCATAGCATCTGAACCAGGCAGTTAATTAGTATCCTTCATTTTCTATTGATGCAGATGGCAATGCTTTCTGTGTTCATTAATTTCTACATATGGAGGCTTGTGAGCCTGAGTGCTTGCAAGGGCATGACAATGGCTTTTCTTGGTACAGAACTTGATTATTATTAGCAGGTTTTATGGGCTTGAAGTCAGTGAACCAGAGAAGTGAGAGGTCCCCAAAGGTTTATCCAGGTCATTGTGTTCAGGAGCCTTTGACAAGCAAGGGGCACCTCTGCATCTTCACAGGGCTAATGCAAGAGGTAGTGTTTTGCGAACTTTAAAGTATTATGACTTCAAATACGTATAATATTCATGATAATTATAATTATTCCTACTTGGGGCTTCAAATGAGTCTAGGAAATCAAATAAGGCAACACAATGATTACCCAAACAAAGCACTAGATAAACTTACCTTCTCTAATCATTTAGGAAGCTATAGTTGTCTTATAGAAATGCGATGAACTGCCTAGATACATTCATGAATTCATTTCTGTACTTAGATCTATCCAGAATCATAAAGGTGAGAGCAAATATCCATCAATCACCATCTGGAGAACCAAGGAAAGCAGAGTATCTATCAGATGACTTGTGCTTTGAAGGATGGGTAAGATAATTACATGTGGTGATAGTGGTAAGAGAAGATTTCCTAAGGATATAGAATGATGGGGGCAAAATGGATCACAATATTTGGAAGTGAAAGGCAATCTTAGAAATTACTTAAAGTCCTCATTTTACAGTGGAGGAAACTGAGGTCCAGAGAAGCTGATTAATTTGTCCAAAGACACACAGGAATTATGTAGCAGTCAAAATTTGCACCCAAGGCTTTTGGCCCCAAATCTTTCCACTAGACCATGGTGATTTGGTCTTTTCTTGACAATCTCTTTATGGAAAGACTTGGAGTGAATCTAGGGAGCAGTGAGGATGAACAGAGTGAGGGGAATGACTCAAAGTTGATGCTAGAATGGTAGTTTGGGGCAGGGGAAGTCCTTGTGTATCAGGTCCTCCTTGTGAAGTCACTTTGATGTCACGTGAAGGAAATAACTATTTCCTTTCCTTCCTTGGAACATCCCCAAGCACCTCATATCTCACCGACTAGACTATAGCCACCCAAAGATTGTGGAATGAATGCATAAAATAATGAACAGAGGATATTATTTCATAGGGGAGAATCTGTATTTAAAAAATAAACCCTACAATAACTCACTTTTAAATATCACTTTAAGGTTAACAGATTACTTTATAAAGGTAACATACATTATCTCATTTACTTTTTACAGCATGTCTGCAGGATAGGTTCTATCACCCCATGTGACAGACTATGTCTGAAATGGTAAATGAATTACCCAAAGTCAAACAGTTAATAATCAGTAGAGGCAAGATAAGAATTCATGTCTTCTTGACTCCAAGCACCATGCTCTATCCACTATACCATCCAGTTACCTCCATAGTAGAAAGTACATGAAACTTGGAGGGAGGAGTCCTAGGTTTCAGCCTCAACTACTTTACACATCTGTAAAATGGGGAGAAAAATGCTTACATTACAAAGTCCTGGTTTCTAGAGTGAGACAGAATCTACAAAGTCATCTAGTCCACTGGTTTGATTTTGTGAAAAGAAAACTGAGGGATTAATAACTGTTCTATAGGTACCAATATATAATTCTATAGGTACCAAATCCCAGAGCCAAGCATTTAAAACCTCTATGCTCTGACTTGAGAGCCAGGGTCTCTCTCCCATATACGCTGCACCACACAACTGGCATGGAATATTGGGAAGAGAAAACTTTGCAAATTCCAAGAGTCATTTGTGGGAAGAGATAACATGGAGCAGAAGCTAGCCTCCCCTTGAGGCAGGAAGACCTGAGTTCCAGTCTCACCTCTGACGTGGATTAGTTGTCTATCTTTTGGAAAGTCAATTCACTGCTCTGTCAGGCAACTTGACCAGATGGTAAGCTCTATAATACCAATCTTCACGGGAGAGAGAATTTCTCATTGGGAATCCTCTATACTTATGACATCATTGTCCCAGAACAATCACCATAAAAATCTTTCCTAGTAATGGTAACCCTTCCAAAAATAGTAACAAAAGATTAAAATATTATTACCATTCGACCCAGAAATTCTCCTGGTAGATGTCTACCCCCACAGACATTAATGGCAAAAAGGTAACTCTCCTCTACATAAAATCATTTATAGCAAGAGGTACTTTCTACATCGGCAAAGAGCTAGAATCAAAGTAGTGCCCATCAAATGAAGAATAGCCAATCAAGTTGTGGGACACGAATATAGTGGAACATTACTGTCCTGTAAGAAACCATGAACATGATAACTATAGAGAAGCATGGGAAGACATACAAACTGATGCAAGGGAAGTCAGTAGATACAGGAAAATAGTATATGAAGATAGAACAACACAACAACAGAAACTGAATGCTGTGAAATTACAATGACCAATCTTGACCCTAATCTCAAACACCAGCTATGTGATCTTGGGCAAATCACAACCTGTCAATCTCGATTTCCTCAACTGGAGATAGCAATAGCACTTACCTCCCAGAGTTGATGTGAACATCAAATGACAATATCTGTAAAGTGCTAATCTCAGTGTTTGGCACGTAGTAGGTGCTATATAATTGTTTGTTCCTTCCCCTTGCTCCTTCTTCTTTCTACTATGACATGGCCTTGCCTGAGCATCTTCTTTCTATCATATAGGTTTTTTTCCAAGACAGGATAGCAAAGATTTCCCATTTAATCTAGCTCTTACTTGACTATTTCTCACCCAATAGTTGATAGTCCAGAAATTATCTATCAGTTTATTGCAAAGGCTTGGGTTTCACTCTCCCAACTTCCATTAACACTGTTTGTCTGAAACCTAAAATGGCAGCCTTTACTTCTCCCATCAGAGCTCCAGAGACTCTGAGGGATTTAGTGTGGTTATTTAGTACTATGGTTAATAAGCCCCCACTGGTATCCTTTTCTCACTGATTATTAATTAACATTAATTAGCCAGCTAGATTTAATTATCTTCCAGAAATGAATATTTACTAACATGGTGGACCACCAGTGGTGGTGTTCAATCAGCACAAGACATCCCTCTTCCCCCATCAAAAAAAATCAGAGACATTTTCTCCCATAAGTGTGTACAGAGTCTAGGAGAAAGTGAGTTCAAAGTAAGAGCACATACATCAAAGGAAACAATTCATAGTCCATTAAAGTCCCTTAGCTGTATGTTAGACTATTCTTCCCCTTGGTAGGGCCTACATGGAATTCCTCTTAGGTATAATATAACTTTCTAAAAAAGTGCTCCTAAAGTTGTCTTTATTGATTGTGTCTCATTTATTCTTTGTAGACCCTGCCACCAGCTGCTCTGGGGACTTTGCCAGAATGCTAGAATGGGAAATACAAACTCTTCTAGAACTTTTGAAGTTCCAAAAGTCCTCTGGTCAAGAAGAGGGGATGAAGAAGACCATTCTCTCTCTCTCTCTCTCTCTTGCCTCTCCCCTGCCATCAATGGGCTCAGTTAAGACAACTTCCACCACTGAACTGGCCATGCATACAAATGTCCAGGTTCCAAATAACTTGCTGTTTAATACAGAACCCACAGAGTGTGACTCAGTCTCTTCAGCCACTCCCAATATATTTCCTGTGTACTGTCATTTGTATTTAGGTTAATGCCTTTGATCGACTGATTCAGTGGGAATGCTGAGGTCTAGTTTAGGTCTCTGATTGATTCAATGGATAAATCTCCATCTTCTATAATTATTGATGGAAGGATATGGGACATCCCTTTTACATATATAACTTTGGATGTTCTAAGGGCTCCAGTTCCTCTTTTGAAAATGAAGGCTTGTGTTCTGCTCAATGTGCCATTTTTTTTTTAAAAGAACAGGCAATGACAAATACCATAGATTGCTTTCATGGTTGAAAGAAAAAATTAAAAAAAATTAAGACACTAACCAATTCGTCTATTCAAAAATGCCAAGGTGTTTTCCCCTCTAAAAAGGATAGCTTTCAAATCTTAGTTCTTGTGTTTTATTGTCTGTCATATAAACAAATTTTACTTCTAGGAAGGTGGACTTCTTGTCAGTGGGGGAGTTTTCCTTGGCAGCCATCACATTGTTAAACCAGGCTAGAGGGAGCTCTGAGCTGCAAGTAATTGGGAAATGTTTAGTAAAATAAATAAAAATAGGACACATCATAGATAATATTAATTTGTGGTTTCCTAAGTCAATACATAGCCCCTTGAGTTTAACACCAATGCCTTGGAACATGGAATGTCAAAGCTTGGAGGCATCTTAGAACTAAGAGTGCTGGAGCTGGGAGGGACTATTAATATAGAAAATGTTTCGAGCTGGGAGAGAATGAAGAACACTGGATTTTAGGGCTGGAGGGAATTTTCTAGTAAAAAGAACATGGAATATTTAGCACTGAAAGGGACCTTAGAGACTGTCTGGTCATAAAATCAGAGCTGGATTTAAAGCTGGAAGCCACTTTCCAATTAGACTTGTTCCACTCGGTCCCATAAAGCAGAACTAGGAACAATGACTTGAAGTTACAAAGAAGGATTTTGGCTCCACGGAAGGAATCATGTTTAATAAGCAGAATTGCCTCAAGGAGGAACAGACTCCCTTGGCTGGAGGACTTCAGGCAGCATTTGCACGACCCCACGGGGGAGGGGTGGGGTTATACCCCAAAGGTCCCTATCAGCTCTGGATCCAGTGACTCACCCAAGGCAGTCCCCTCTTTCACAGATGAGGCAGCTGAGATCCAAAGAGGTTCATTGACTTACCTGGAACCATTAAGGTAATCACAATAAATTAAGCTGTCACATCGGGGTGGCTAGGTGGCGCAGTGAATAGAGCACTGGCCCTGCAGTCAGGAGGATCTGAGTTCAAATACGGCCTCAGACACTTAACACTTACTAGCCGTGTGTGATTTTGGGCAAGTCACTTAACCCCAATTGCCCTGCCCCCCCCCAAAAAAAAGAATGCTGTCACATCAGAATCTTTCATTTTTCATAGGTCATAATTCTAGAGAAGGGAAATAAATTTCTACAAGTCAAACAGTTCTTTGGTGCCAGAGCTGAGACTAGAAACTCAGCCCAGGCTCTTTCTTCCATGCCAGGAAGCTGTCCCTGGATCACCTTGCTTACAGACCTGAAATGGACCTCTGAGGTGCTCCAGTCTAACCACGGTCTTGTGAGTGCCATCCTAACACTGCCTGAAAACCTCCGGGGATGCTCCAGGGGCGGGGGGGGGGGGGTGCAGTGGATAGAATGCTTGCTCGAGTCTGGAAGACTGAGGCTCAAATTCTGTCATAGACACACTTATTAGGTATGTGGACCTGGGCAAGGAATGACCTCTCCTAGCATCAGGTTTCTTTTCTATAAAATGGGGATAACAATAGCACCCACCTTGTACCTGAAAGTTCAATGAGACGACATATTTAAAGTGCCCCGGGGAACCTTGCAGTGTTAGATAAATGCTGGATATTATTGTTACTGATGATGTGCCCAGGGTATACTTTTTTATTCCTGCCCAGTAACACGGATTTTGTTGTTATTGCTTGTTTGTTTGGGACTGGGTCTCCCTATTTCATCCAGGCTAGAAGTACAGTGTCCACCCATAGGTCTGACCACACTGGAAGCTTTGACCTATTCCATCTTCTAACTGGACTGATTTGGCCCTCCCTAGGCAGCCTCTGGACCTTCATTCATGTGGGCTTACCGTATTAGTGGCAGACTTAGGGTGGACTCTCTGGGGTTTTTTTTGGTGGTGGGGGGGAAGGCTTTAGCCCTTCTGCATCTAAAACTCTTGAGCTTAAGCAACCCCCCAGCTTCAGCAGGGACTCCAAATGTGTGCCACCATGCTGAGAGAGCAGCATGCATCCTGCCTCTTTTCCCTTGCCATCCTGAAGGGCTGGGATTTGTAGGTAGTTGCCCAAAATGCACCTCAAGACCAGAAAGAAAGGTAAAGAAAAGACCCTTTTCTTCCCCCAGAATATTCCTTCATTCCGTTTAAAAGGGACCACTGTTCAATAAGCACATAACTCTCTGTGACCTTTACAAGCCATCAAGCCCTTTCCCACAAGTCCTGGGTGGACACTGAACTTCATTAGGGTTTGATTAAATGGTAATTAGTGAGGAGAGTGACTGTCATTAACATTTTGAAAGCTGCCTATTTGTAAATCATCAGTGATTCTTCCAGCAGCTCCGGGTGGGCAGGGACCAGCTGTTGTGGGGGTTGAGTGAGGAACAAACTCATCAGTTGGCCTGCTGGGGGTGCTCCTGACTCCAAATGGTCCCACTGTGAATTTCTGGGCTCAGAAACCCATCGTGTGCTGACTGCGCCCCTTGGAACAGGTCAGCCTGAGGGGTTTGCTCCCTTTCCTTCCCTCTGCCACCCCAAATTTGGTTTTGGTGCCTATACTCTGGGGTACCCACAATCCAGAGAAGTGGCCCTGAGATTAACGAGCCGATGTGGTATATTAGGGATAGAGGCCATCTAGAGTCAGACAGATGAAGGTTCAGGTCTTGCCTATGCCACATAATATCTAACATTTATACAGAGCTTTATGGCGTGCCAAAGTATGTTACATAACTTATTTGAATTCTTCCAACAGCCTGGTGATGCAGGGTGATTTTATCATTTCCATTTCATGGATGTGGAAACCGAGGCTGACAGCATTTAAAGGACTTTCCCAGGGCCACTTGTCTGAGGTGAGATTTGAGCTTAGCCTGCCTCGTGGAGAAGACCTGGAAGTTTCAGCTGGACAGTAATGCAAGCCAATAAGTTTACTTGTTAATGGGTCATTGTCAACATGGTAAGAGGTCCTCAGTGTACCACCCCAGCATCTGTATTGGCCCTAGACTGTTTAGCATTTTTGTCGGTGATTAGAATGAAGATGTGCTCATCAGATCTGCGGACAAAGCTGGGAGGCAGCTTTGGTAACTGCATTACAATTCAGTGCAAAAGAACCTTGACACACTAGACCACTGGACCATTTCTTGGAACCCTTGAAGGAAAACGCCCAGAACAGCCATGTTCCTACCTCTTTGGGCTCCTCTCCTCTTGCTTCTGACTTCATTCTCCAATATGATTCACTAGTTTTCCCTATCTGGAAGATGCCCTTGCCCCTTCGGCCCCTTCCTCTGATGAGGAGTCTCCATTGGAAGAAACCTGACCGTGTTCACTGCTTCATTCCTCCCCAGGGTCTGCTCCTAGCTCTGCAAACTTATATTTCCACCATGCCCCATCTCACTTACCTTCCCTGCTCCTACCCACTCGTTGGTTTCCTTTACATGTTATTTTACCCTTTTAGAATGTAAGCTCCTCGAGGGAAGGTTTTTCTTTGTGTCTGCATTTGGACTCCAGGGCTTAACCCAGTGCTTGACACTTAGTAAAGGCTTACAAATTACTTGTTGATTTGATTGGAAGATGAAATTCAATAGGGATAAACGTAACATCTTGCACTTGGGTATAGAAAATGGGGGAATCAGGAGAAGAGATGGTCATTGTTCTGAATGTACCTGGAGGCTTGTGTGACTCCAGGTTCTATATGAATCTTCAGTGTGATAGAGCACACAAGTTACATTAGCAGGGCCATCCCTTTCAGGAATAGAGATTTGATAATCCCCTTCTACTCTGCCCTCTGAGACCTTTCCTTCTGAGCACCACAGATCAACCAGGCTGGGGAGTGTCAGAGAAGGTCAACAAAGGCTGTGGGGGACTAGTTCATGGCATGTGAGTGTCTGTTGAAGGAACTAGGCATCTTTGGCCTGAAGAAAAGGAGACTCTGGGCACGTGCTACTTGTGCTCATGAACCTACAGGCCGTCATGTGGGAGAGAGACTAGTCTTCTCTCTTCCCCTAGAAGACAATCAGAAGCAACAAGGAGTCGTGGCAAACTGCCTGGATGACAGGGGAAATGTCCTAACAGTGAGATCTGTCCCAGAGTGAAAGAGATCGCCTCCAGAGGTATTGGCGGTCTGCTACTCTCCCTCACTGGAGCCCTTCAAGCAGAGAAAGGAGGACCATTGGTTGGGTGTGTTACAGTGTGGATGCTTTCTTCTATGGGCTGGCCAAGCTGCCTTTTAAGATCACATCCAACTGTCAAAGCCCTTGATTCTGAGCCTCGAAACCAGTGCTCTCTCCAATGTTCCCATCAGTCTCGTGAAATCATGGGCAAGGACCTTGTCTTCTTCTGGCACCAAATAGTTTCCTGAGACACCAAGCTATAGACAAGATGGAGAGAGACCCAGATCAGAAGTTCCCTCACTAATGAGGGCATGGATCCACATTGTCCTTTAATACTATATATTCCGATGGAGATGTGGATTGTTTTATGCTCTGCAGCCCACTGAGTCTGATATTGGGCCTTCCTCTCATTCCTGTAGGAGGGATTCCTAGTTTCCTCCTTTGTGAAGCTAGAGTTGAATTAGATGGCAGCCAAGGTCCTTCCACTCTGAAATCTGTGCATTCTTAGGTAAACTAGAGCCCTTTAGGGGCTGGTACCCACAATTGCTTTAGTTTCCCCCTTTCTTCCCCCTACCATTCTCACCTTCTTCTCCACAAAATGGTCATGTAGGTAAATATACTTCAGTAGCTTCCCCCAAGTTTGCATAAAATACATGAATAGACAACCCAGAACACTAGGGTGTGGTTTGACTTGGATGTCTCCACCCAGTACCAGCCACTGGGCAGGCCAAAGTCAAGAAGGCGGCCCCCTAGGTTAAGTGGATAGGGCTTCCCAACTATCCCAGAGTGGGAAGACTCCTCAGAGGCCATCCAGTCCAACCTGTACTTGGACAAGAATCCTCTCTACATCATTCCCAACAAGGGGAAGGGAGTCACCTAGCCTCTGCCTGATAAATTTTAGGGGGAGAGAACTCCCTAACTCCCTAAGGCAGTCCACTGAATAGAGAGTCAGATCCTCAGGCTGCCTCTTAGTTATGTATTTTGGTTACCTGAGCTCATCAACTCCCAGGAGTTTGATTACGTCTATGCAGATGACTCCCCAGTCCAAGTGTAATAGCTGGCATTCTTATGTGATTTATCTGACACGACATTTATATGGGACTTATCGATCACTTTACGGTTTACATAACCCTTCACATATATCACCCAATTTGATTCTCACAACCCTATGAGGTGGATCCCCACTTCACAGATGAGGAAACTGAGAAAAACAGAGGTTGTGACTTGCCCAGGGATATAAAGCTCGTAATCTGAGGCTAGATTTGAACTCAGGTTTTTCTGACTCCAAGCCTAGCATTCTATATATTTCATGATTTTGCTGCTGCTGCTGTTGCTATATATCCCACTTTTCTCATCTGTATGTGGAACTTGCGCTATACTGGCCTAGCCTTAGAAAACCTGTAGTAATCTACTTATGAAAATTCAAAATCCAAGTGAGGACTTTAGAAGAGATGAAGATGATACAGGAAAAAAATTAATTTTGTCATACTTTCCGAAAGTTACTATGGAAATTAATGGAAACAAAAACTGCCTTGGCTATTTCCTAGCTGTGTGACCTTGGGCAAGTCCCTTAACCTCTATAGGTAGGCTTCAGTTTACTCATCTCTAAAATGGTGTCTTCTGAGATCACTACTAGCTTAATTCTATAATTCTATTTCCAGAGAGAACCACATTTCTGAAGATGGTCATAACCAGGAACCATCCCAATCAGCTTTTCTATTACTCTTGGAGCAGAGAGAAGCCTGGAAGGTATTTCTCAAACCATCTTGGAGTGCTTCCAAACAGAGCATTGTCAAAGATCACCCTACCCCCAGCCCCAGCCCCAGGTGGATGCTGGAAGGAGATGAGGGTTCAGAAGGCAGATAACTGAGAGTTTTAGGGAGCCCTGCTAGAGACCCAGGCATTAGGAGAAGAATGTGGAGGGGATGGACAGATCTTGATGGCTCTCTGGCTCCTTGCCTGAGGAGAAGGGCAGCCACAGAGCATTTCCAGCTCATGATGGGATCTTCACCTGGGCTATTTATGTGGTTCCTCTAGAGAGAAGTAAAATGTCAGGAAGCCTCACACTCACAATGGGAGTTCAGCCCAAATCTCAGGCAGCTCTTTCTAGAAGTCATTTTATATGTTCTCTTCATGTCAGAGGAAAGGTTTACTTTTAAGAGTATGTTATATAAAATCACAGAATGTCAGAGCTGGGAAAGACCTAAGATCCTAAAATTTCAGATCTGAGAAAGATCTTAGGACACAAAATGTCAGAGCTAGGGGGAGGTGCACGCTAGAACACGGAATGTTGGAGATGGAAGGGACTGGAAACATAGGACGTCAGGGCTTAAAGGGGTTTACTGTGCCCCCTTCATTGTATAAAGGAGTAAACTATAAGGAGATCACCTGCCCAAGATCACACAGTTAGTGATAAAGTTGTGATATCCCATACTCTTTTGATTACCACACCCCTGATGTTATCAGTCTTGACAATGATTGTACCATTGTCCACAAATGTCATTATTACCACATTCATGAACACTGAAATTCCTTTGAATCGCGATAATCTCTAATTTTATGCCTTTTGACCACTATTCCCTTGGTTCATCTTCACTGTGACCTCCACCCCGACCCCCCCTCCCCAATCCCTTCCCAGTCCATTATCCAGATTCTAACCTCTCTTCCTGTCCCAATCTCTATCCTTTGGGGAAACAGTTTGGTTCTATATAAGCCTCCACTCCCGAATCTCTTGCTCTCTTGTCCTATTGCCAATTATATTTCAACAAACTCCAACCCTGATAATTTCCGCAATCTACCTATTTCATACCTATTCATGAGCTGCTGGAAAGAGCTGAAGGAAGTTTCCAAAATGCTGATTGGGGACACTAAAATTTTATGCTGTCTGATTTCAACTGGGCCCTTGTGACAATAAGGCAACCCTATTCTTCTCTAATTGATTTACTGTCCCACTCAACACTGCAGCTGTTCCAGGCCTTATTCTCTTTCTAAGCTTCCCTCCCATCATCCCAATGGAGACATTCCCATCAAGAGTTCCATCTTCTCCCCTTCTCATACCATACCCCTTTGACATCATACCTGAATCATAACTTCTCCCCCAGTCTCTGAGGAAGAGGTGGCCCTCGTCTTTGATAAAGCCAACCTTTTTATATGCAATCTTGACACTACCCCCTCCCATCCTCTCCAGCAGGAGCAGGGGTATTGCCATTGCCTCAAAACTTCCACCTAATCTTATCTATTGGTTTCTGAGTTGTGCAATAGATAGAGTTCTAGACCTGGAGTCATGAAGATCTGAGTTCAAATCTGCCCTAACACTGACCAGTTATGTGACCCTGGGCAAATCACTTAACTCTGTTTGCCTCAGTTTCCCCATCTGTAAAATGAACTGGAGAAGGAAATGGTAAGCTACTCCAATATCTTTGCCCAGAAAACCCCGAATAGGGCCACAAAGAGTCAGGCAGGACTGAACTACAAAACCAGTTTCTTCTTTGCTATGCACAAGGAAACATATGCACGTGAATAGGGTGTCTCCTCACTCTCCAAAAACTTTCATTTATTCTACCATCCCATCTAGTTGTCATCCTACATCTTTTCTTTTCAGTTCAGTGCCTTGGGAAAATCATTAACACCCTGGTCCCTCCATTTTCTCTTCTCTCACTCCTTTACCCTTTGCAATATGGATTCTGATCTCATTCAACTCAAACTTCTCTCTTCGCAGTTGCCATTGATCTTGTAATTGTCAAATCAAATGACCTTTTCTCAATTTTCATCTTTCTTGATCAGTCTGTAGCATTTAACACTCACTTTTTGAATAATCTCTCCCATGCGTATGCTAGACTCAGCTCAAAAGAGCTTGGGAGAGACAATTGTTAAATTCAGATTTTTAAAATTTAAAATTGTTAATTTTTTAGTGTGAGCATTTATACTTTGGAAATCAGCAAATGCTAAAAGACAGGGATTAAAGTATTGTTTTATTGTTCATGTGGACTTAAGAAAGTGGTGGAGAAAATGTTTAAATGAAGATTAAACTTTAAAATGCATCATGGGTACATTTCTTTTTTCAGAGACCCAGTTGTTACACATTTACCATCACACTCCTCTGCTCTCTGCACTATCCTGATAATATTCTCAGTTTTCCTTCTGCCTGTTTGACTACTCCTTACCTCCTTTGCTGCAATTTTTTTTTATTTTGTCCCTCAAGGCTCTGTCTTGGACTCTCTTCTCTTTCTCTTTCTCTACTTTTTCTCTCAGATAATTTCATCATCTCTCATGGGTTAAATTATCATTTCTATAAAGATGATACCAGATGTATATATTCATTCCTAGTCTTTCTCCTGAGCTCCAACCCCACATCTCCAACTGCCTTTTGGATATTCTATGTCTCATAGCTATATCAAACTCAATATATTCCAAACAGAACTCATTATCTTTCCTCAATAAACGTCCCCTCTCCCCAGGTTCCCTATTCATGTTAAGAGCTCCACCATCTCCCCAGGAATACAGGCTTGTAACCTCACTTTCATCCTCCATTCCTCTCTTTCACTCACCCCCATGACTAATCCATTGTCAACTCTTGTGGTTTCTACCTACATTTCTCTTGGATCTATCTATCCCTTTATCTCCATGACCATAACCACGCTTCTGGTTCAGGCTCTCCTTATCTCATTCCTGGACTACTGCAATAGCCTGTGAGTTGATCTCCCTGTCTCAAATCTCTTCCCACTCCAATTCAGTCTCCACATAGTTATCAAAGTGATTTTCCTAAGTTTTAGGTCTAACCATGTCATGCTTTTGTTCAACAAACTTCAGTGGCTATTACTTCCACGCCAAAGCAAAACTTTACACATCCTGTCCACATACCTTTCCAGAATTCTCACATCTTAATGCCCTTCATTCACTCTCTGGTCCATTGACACCAACCTCCTTGCTGTTCCTCACACATGAAATCTGTTCGCATGCTTTCACAATGGCTGTTTCCCAAGCTTGGAATGCTCTCCTTCCTTACCTATGCTTCCTGACACCCCAAGCTTATTTAGAGACTCAACTCAAGTGTCACCTTCTGCAGAGGATCTCCCTGGCACACTCAGCCACTTGAGCCTTTCCTTCTGCTCTGCATACAACCTGTATATATCTACTTAATTTAAGTGTAGTCTCACCCATTAGAATATGAGCTCCTTGAGGGTAAGGATTGGTTTTTTAGGTTTTGTTCTTTTTCCTGTCAGGTAAGTGTTTAGTAAATGCTTGTTAATTGGCCAAACGATCCACACAATTATGCATGTGTGTTATCGGTTATGGGGTTATGGAGGAAAGGAACAGGAAAGGAAAACACTCTAATTAGTTAATGATTTATTTTTCAGAAGTTTATTTGCTTAGGGACTCATCCTGATGTGGATGTGCGAAGAAGAAAGCACCAGACTAGGAGTTGGAATAGTCAGAATCAATGTCTACCTCAGTCACTAATTTACTAGGTGGTCTTGGGCAAATTTTATAATTTATAATTTATAATAATTTATAATTTATAAATTTATTATCATTTATAAAGTAAGGGTATTGAGCTGGATCATCTCTAACATTCACTTCAACTCAAACAACCTATGATTGTGTTCCTCAAAACCCATTAGATGACAAAAGCAGGATCCAAAAGCAAATGAATCTGCTTGAAGAATGGGTCACATCTAATAAGGGGAATTCTCATAGGGATTAATATAACAACCTATATTTGGGTTCAAATAATCACTTGTATAAATCCAAAATGGAGGAAGTATGGCTAGATAAGTTCAATAGAAAAAGATCTGGGGATTTCAATGGAAAGTAAACCCACTAAGATTCAACAGCTAGTGTAGTGAAGAAATCCACTGCAATCCTAAACTGCGTAAGAGAAGCATAATATCCAGGGCTAGAGAAGTTAGTGGTGCCACTATCCTTTCCCTTGGTCAGAGAACAGATGGAATGTTGTGCTCTGTTCTGGGTGCTACAATTTAGGAAGAACATTGGCAATCCAGAACTTGAGTAGAGGAGAGGGCCACAATGGTGAAAAGACTGGAAATTCTGCAATATTCAGTTGAAGGAATTAGAGATATTTTGCGTGAAGAGAAGACTGGAAGAGTGGGAGAGGCACAAGATCTTGAAGGATTTTGTGATGAGGAGGGATCAGAATCTTTCTAAAGAAGGCAAATCTAGAAGTAAATGGGTGGGAGTTACAACAAAGTCATTTTGATTTGATAAAAAGAAAAACAATTTTTAAAATTGAAGTTATCCAGAAGAGAGATGAACTACTTTAGGATAAGAACGGGTTCCATTTTACTGGATTTCTTCAAATGGAGAAGTGACCACTAGGTGACCATTTGGCTCTAGTGGTGAGGACATATCTGCTTAGGCATGAGTTGAGTTGGAAGATGCCTTCCAATATTCAGATTCTTTAATTGTTCAAGCATATCAAAGGAGAAGGGGTCAAGTTGCATTTTATCAGTATTCTACTTCACCAGCTTATCTTGCTCTATTTTCTGAATACCTCCTGCCTAGATTTGCAATAGTTCTTTAGCTAGTGTCCTTGTCTCCAGTCTTGAAAACTCTTTACTCCATCATCCATTTAGATGCCAGACAATCTTTCTGCACAACTCTGGCACTATCTCACTGCTGTTCAAAAACTTTCACTGACATTCTATTCTCTTATCAATAAAGTGTGATTGTCTCCTTAGCCTGGTCTTCAAGGCCTCTCATGTATTGGCCCCAAGTTATCTTTCCAGACTTTTCCTACTTTATTCCTCTTCACATATCTTGTACATCAACCAAACTACTCCAGTCAATATATCTAAAACTTGCCCCTTGCCTTTTCAAACTCAGTCCTTTTTTCAGTCTCAATAATTGTTACATTCCCCATTTGAATTTGAACTATCCTTCAAAGACCACCTTAAATCCCATGGCCTCCCTGAAGCCTCACTTAATTTTCAAAGTAAGAAAGACCATTTCTTCTGTTGAACCTCAAACATAATTTCATTTCCCTCTTTCATCATATTTTACTTTATTCCATAAATATTTATGTGTATGTGTTAGAATTCTCACATCTCCCCTTGAGGGTAAGGTACTGTCTTACCGACCTTTTTATTCTCAGCACCTAGGACAGGGCTTTGCACAGAGTAGGTAAATTGAATTGTTGATTGGAAAGAAATAATAGAAAGTTTAGTAGTAATAAGTATTGTTTGCTTGGTACCTTTAATCTTTTCAAAGTTTTTTTTCCATTATGGATATTATTATCCCAGTTTTACAAATGAGGAAACTGAGATTGAAGTTGATGAAGTAACCAGTCCATAGTCAGAGACAATATTCAAACTCTAAACTTCTTCATTCCATGGTCAGCATTCTGTGCCCATCACCACACTTGCTTTATAAATTAAATAAGGCTTATGGTAATAATAAGACCTGCCTTAAGCACCAATGTGGACTCTCTTGCTTTATTCAGCTCTCCCCCTCCCGTGGGAGAGTTTGACCTCCCTTCGTGACAAAGATCTCATAAAGCAGGCAGAGTTAAAGAGAGTGGTATTAATTACTAAGTCTATGGATAACCTGACCATTTAAAATTGAATTTTATTTTTAAAAACATCTCCAAGTATTTATTTTTTCTGCCTCCTATTCTTCCCCGGGGGCGGGGGCGGTGAAATATAAAACCTGTATAACAAATAGGCATCCTCATGCAAAACCAATTTCCACATTGGCTACACTACAAAATGTGTCTCCTTCTGCATATTTGTCCATCGGTACTGTCAGAAGCTCTAGCCTGTAACTTTTTAAAATGCTTTGAGTTCCTAGCCCTGCTCTGCCTTTTTAAACTTCTGGCTTCGTGGATTCTGCACTCCAGGCGCCTTCCCTGTCTTCCCACTTCCAGCATTTAGCACAGTACTTGGCACATAGACTGAGCTAAATAAATCCTTATTGACTTGATCTGTTGTCTGACTCCTTGATTTTGCTCAAGCTTCGCCTTATGACCCCTGTCTGCCTCTGGAAATCCTACCCATCTTTCAAAGCACAGGACAATTGCTTCCTGCAGGAAGCCTTCACCGATTGATCCTCTTCTCTCTAGAGCGCTTTCCTCCCTCAGGACTCACTGTGGTTTATTTTCAGTCTTTTAAAAACTCGACTTGGAATTGGAAAGTTCTCAGTTCAAATCTGGCTTCAGATCCTTACTAATTGTATAATCTTGGGCAAATTTCTTAATCTCAGTTTTCTCATCTGTAAAATGAAGATCATAATAGTACTTACCCCCCAGGGCTGTTAGATTAAAATTATATTTGTGAATTGTTTTTAAATGCTAGTTGTTATTACATTCTATGTTTTCTTGTATACTTATTTTGTTCCCTTATTGGAGTTCAAGCTTTTTGAGAGCAGGAGCCTAGTATTAATTATCATTGTTTCTTACCAAAGCCTGGCATGGGATATTGTCTATACTATAGTGGTCAATGAATGACTGTTGAGTGAATGGCCTGGCAGGTGAAAAGGGTATGGCAGAATAGTTGCTATTACCCCCTGACTGAAATACTGAACTTAGAGGAAGAAAGATGGCTAAACAGGTCTTTTTTCATCTCCCAGAAGTATTTCGAAAAAGCTAGATGAAACTCCTCAGTGGAGATGTGTAGGATTGGGAGGTATGAAGGACATTTTGTACAAAAGTACCAGGCCCAGAAAAATGCAAAATTCTCTGGGTCTGGGTATCTTTTGCACTTGGGGAGAAGGTGTAGGAGAAAGGACAACCCTACCTCTTAAAAAAGATGTAGCATTCCCCCAAAGTCCTCATCAACTCCTGGCACTTCATGCAAATGTATATGGGTTTCATGTAAATGAAGGGACTCCTTTCTTCAGTTGAGAAACTGGCATTTCCCTGGGAAGGATGTGAAAGTGGGCACTCCCTCTCAGCCTGATTGTGGGGAGGGCAAGGGTATTTCCCTTCCCTCTCCTGAGGACTAAGGATAGAGAAAGCCTTGTTAAATTCAATCTGACTCTCAGGTTCTCTTCTATGATCATGCCACTCAATGCAAAGTTACCTTGAAAACTTCCAGAGTCCCAAAGCCAGGGTTGTTAATCTGTATTAACCTCACTTTAATTCAGGGCAAGTCAAGGAAGGGCATTCATGAGGGAGATAGCATGGCAAAATAGAGAAAATCTTGGTTCACTCTAAGAGCCCTGGGTTCAAATCCTGTCTTGGTCCCTCATTAACTGTGTGATGTTGGGCAAGTCACTTAGCCTCCTTGAACCTCAGTTTCCTTATTTGTTAATCAAGGAGATTATCTTGAAGGTCACTTCCAGCTATACATTTATTTTTCTTCAGGTTTAGCCAAAAGAATCAGTGCATGATGTTTAAAATCTTGACACTATAGGAAGAGTTTTAGATTAAGAGTCAGAGAATATAGATTCTAAGACCAGCTCTGCCGCTTATTACTTCTGTGACCATGGGCAAGTCACTTCAGGGTTCTTGGAGTTCAGTTTCCCCATCTGTAAAATGAAAGGTTTGGACTAGATTATATCTGAGGCTTTTTCTCATCCGTGCCCCTAATATAAAAATTTGTGATCCTAAATTCAGAACACAGTAACAAATGTTTTTTTTTTCTTTATTCTTAGCACTGCTTAGCCAACTTTCCTCAGAAAAAAAATGAGTTCTACATTGGTATATTTTCACATTTTTTCAATACTCTTGAGAAGTGACTGCAAAAGGTTAGCCCACAAATTTCTTCCCTTCTTTTCTATGAGTTTAAAATCAGAGAATCAAAAATTCCTAGAGGAAGAAGGGAGCTCAGAGGACATTGCACCCAACTCCTCTGAAGACTCCCCTCAACATAGCTAATCCAAGTCCATCCAGTCTTTTATTAGAGTATACTAATGCTGGTGGAAAATCCTCCAGCCTCCTAAGGTATTCTACTCTATTCTTAGGATAGCTCTAATTGTTAGAACACGTTCTTTAAATCGACTCAAAGTTAGCCTCAAGGAAGCTTAGACTTCTTTTGATTTTAGTACCCTCTGGGGCCAAGGGAGAAAGTCTATTCCCTCATTCAGATAATAACCCTTTATACGCAAAGGTATCTTGACCCCCTCTCTCCCACAAGATTTTTCTTCTCCAGGCTAAACATCTCCAATTCCTTTAACTAGTCTCTTTTCTTTCTCTGCTTTCCCTTCCCCTTTTCTATTTTCTTCTCTATTCTCCCTTTCTCTGCCTTATTTTCCCTCTCTTCTCTTTCCTTGTTTTGGTTTCCTATATTATCTCCTACTTTCCTACTTCTCTTGGGTCCTCTCTCCCCCCCCCTCTCTCCCCTCTTCCTCCTTCTCCTCCTCCCCACTTCTGGAGCAGAAAGAGCTGGTAGAAAAAGATTCTCACTACCATTCCCTGACTGAAACTTTTCTAAGAAAATTTCCCCTTCTAAATGACAAAGTTCAAAGAAATGGAAAATGCCAATCCACATCCAGACCTCCTCAGAGAATTAAGGTGCAATAAGTTGTTTGTGATGGTGGTTCTGTTGAAGCCTTTTCCCATCTCCAACCCCTGAGAGGCCTTTTCCAGTGGGAAATGCCGATTGGTTGTCTTCCCAAAGTGACCTAAGTCTCTTTCCCTCGCAAAGCACCCCTGGTAATGGTGACTCAACCATCCATTGTGGGCTGTCTGATACAACCTGGGGTGACTAGCTAGTGAGTGACAGATTTTTGTCATCCTGGCTTCCTGCCCTGGTCCCACTGATGGAGCATGGGTGTAATTACTGCCGATGAGGACTTTTACTTGCTGCAGGGCTCATTAAAGTGTCGGTATTAATATCCACAGGAATACTTTCAACAAAACCTTTTGTTCTTCAAGCAGGCGACTTACAGGAACTGGCTTGGCTTTCCAAATTGAATTGTCTAAATACAGTGCTGTCTCAGCACTTTAGATAATGTTTTTTCTTTCAAACTCTCATTGCCAAAAAGCCTTCCTTGGCATACCCTGATGATCAGCTTATATTTCAGCAAAGAGTCAGGGAAAGGGAGGTTTTATCACACTGTGGGGCGAGGGGAGTTGAAATGCTGTTCATTTGAATGGTTTCAATAATTATTTATTGTAGATTAGTCTGGGGGCAAGGGTTTCGGGAGTTTTAGAGGCAGGGCAGCTAATGCTCCATTTTTCTTTGAAGATTTCGGATCAGAACTTTGGGTTACAAACAATGAGGGTTCAGTCTTCCCTGTTCTAGGAAGAACATTATTCCTTTGTTGCAGACTCAATGAGATGTTTGGAGCTGCTGCTGCCTTCTCTCTCACTTTTGTTTGTTCGATTTCATTAGCACACATTTACTAATCATGGCATCAAAGACAAGGCTGCAACTGAATAAATATTTTTCAAGTGCCTCATATGTACCAGACACTGTGCTGAGCAAATAAGAAAAAGAAAGTCCCTGTCCTCAAGGAGTTTACAATCTAATGGGGGAAAACAACACACAAAAGGAAGCTGGGCAGGGGGAGGGGAAGGGAGAAGACATTGAGGAATTCTCAGCATTGAGGTATGACAGTCCAAAGCTGGTGGAAAAGGATGAGTTACCTGGAAGAGGTAACTTCAGAGGTCATCATTTTAAAGATGAGGAAACTGAAATGAGCAGGGATTAAATGACTTGACCAGGATCACACAGCTAATAAGTGTCTAACACTGGATTTGAACTCAGGACTTCCTGACTCCCAGTCCAGCACTTCTGGCTTTTGAAGGCTAGGTAGAAGCCAAATTATGAAGGTTTTAGATGCTTATACAGGGAAGTTTACATTTTATACATAAGCAATGGGGATAGGCAGCTAGGTGGCACAGTGGATAGAGTGCCAGACCTGGAGTCAGGAAGACTCTTCTTCTTGAGTTCAAGTATAGCCTCAGATCCTTTAAGACGTGTGTCACTCTGGGCAAGGCACTTAACCTTATTTGCCTCAGTTTCTTCATCTGTAAAATAAACTGGAGAAGGAAATAGATACCCACCCAGTATCTTTGCCAAGAAAACCCCAAATAGGGTCACAAAGAGTTGGACACAATTGAACAGCAATAGGGATAGGCTGCTCTTTGAGCAGGGCAATCACTTCTAGACCTGTGGTCTAGAATGATCGGTTTGGCAGCCGTGGGGATGATAGATTAGAGCAGGAGGAGCCTGGAAGCAGAGCCACCCAAAGAAGCAATAGCACTCATTTAGGCAAGAAGTCATGAGGGTTTGATATAGGGTGCTGCTATGGGAGTGGTCTCCCTCATTAGACTGCGAACTCTTTGAGTGCAGGAGCTGTTTGTGTGTTTCTCTGTATCCCCAATAAGTGCTTAGTAAATGCTATGACTGCTTGAGAAGAAAACAGGTGTGAAGGATGTTATCAAGGCAGAAATATCCAAGCAAGGAAGTTGTTTGGACATGGGGTGGGGCGGGAAATCATTAGAGATGCTTCTGATTTTGAGAACCTAGGTGGATAGAAGGATGGTGATGTCCTCAAGAAAAGTGGGAGATTGAGAAAGGGAGGTTTCAGAGGGAAAGATGTGAGTTCTTCTTTGTACATATTGGATGTGAGCCTTTGGGGTATTAACTTGTTTAGCCGGCAGCTCCTGATGCAAGGTGAGAGTTTAATAGAGAGATGAGGGCTGCATATGCAGATTGGGGGGTAAGCTTGGAGAGAAGCCTTGAATCCAAGGCAAATGGATGAGATCATCAAGACAAGCTTGGGGAGAGAAAGAGAGGAGTCCCCAGGACAGAGCCTGGAATGTGGCGTATGGAGGATAATTCAGCAGAAGAGACCTACAAAGAACAATCCCACAAGTCGGGAGAAAACCAGGAGAAGCTTTTCAAACCCCTTGGAGAGATGTTTGGCGCTCTTTTAAATTGCTTATGCTAGCGTCCCTTATATCTAAATTATGTGCCGTTTCAACTTTGTCTTGGTGTAGGGTGTGAGATGTTGGTCTATGTCTGCTTTCTGCTATACCATTTTCTAGTTTTCCCAGCAGTTTTTGTCAAACAATGAGTTCTCATCCCAGAAGCTGGAGACTTTGGGTTTATTAAACAGTGGCTACCATAGTCACACTGTTGTGTCTTGTCTACCTAACCTGTGTCACTGATCGGCCAGTCTATTAGCTGGTACCAAGTAATTGATGCTCAACAATATAGCTTTAGATCTGGCACAGCTAGGACACCTTCCTTTGCAGTTTTTCATTAATTCCCTTGATATTCTGTTGTTGTTTTTGAAGGATAGGAGCAGATCTTTAGGAAACAGGGAAGGAACCAGTGGACAAAGAGATATTGGAAATTCGAGGAGGAGAGATGATGATGGAGAGGATGAACTCCTGGCAAAAAAGAGGTTGGATGGGAGGGAGGAGCTGATCTTGGCAAGAAGAGGGGTGGCCTCTGCCAGTTAGCCATAGAGCCACAACACTCTCCAATTGGAAGGAATCTCAGAGTTCACCCAGTCTAACCCCATTATTTTTAGAGATGAAGAAACTGAGGCCCAGAGAGGGGAAGGAACATTTTGCCCAAACTCAGGCCCTTGGCCGACTCTTCCCTAAATTTCAGGACTATTTCAATAACAAAGCCACAAATCCCCCTCTGGCACAGCCAATGAGCCCTTAAATGGGAAGGGGAAAGAAAGAAGCAGCTATATAACCATGATGTTAATGGGAACAGAGCTGGGGCTGGCTTTCTTTTTCTGACTGACCAGAATAGACTGGGCCCAATCAAAAGTGGGAGGAAAGCTGCTCTGAAATGCTCCCAGACTCCAGCAAAACGCCTGACCTTGGATCTGCATTTGGGAGAGGGTCTCCTGCACAGCTGTAAGCCGTTTGCCATCAAAGGGCATGCTGAGACTTAGAACCAGAAGGTGAGGGAAGGCTACAGTCCTGGCTCTTCCATTTGTAACCTCTGTGGCCTGAGAAGAGTCTCCTAAACACTCTGGATCTGTCTCTTCACCTGTAAAAAGTGGGTGGGTGGGACTAGATGATTTATAGCTAAAAATCCTTTCACTTTTGTCATCCCATCTCAGGGCTTGAATTAATTCCAGTGTCAGTCTGTGAGCCTCAAACCTGGCTTCCCTTAACATGGGGCTGCCTGGTCCCTCTGGTCCCATTCGCTCTCATAAACCTTATCAGTCATCTCCTTTTTTCCCGTCTTTTCCTCTTTCCTCTCTTCACTCCTGATAGGGATTGTTTTTCCGCTACCCTGGAGACCAAAGGGAAAAACAGGTATAATGCTATTGTTGTTAGCAAGGAAGAAAAATGGGCCCCATTTCTTTGGGGTTCAAATCATCCTGTAAGAGGAAGGAAAGAACAATCAAGGAGGGCATTTGATTCCCTGGATTACATGAAGTGATGGTGTCTTCTCCCACCACTTTCTGGTGGGGGCCTTTTAGGATTTCCAAGGTCCCATTTCCAGAGCCATTGTGTGAAGATGAGATGCCATGCTTTATTAAGTCTCACAGTGGTTTTATGGGAAGAGAATTGGAAGAGTAGCTGAAAGACCTACTCTTAATCTGGGCAGAGTTGCTGCCTGGCTCCATAATCTTGAACAATACATCCATTCTCCCTGAGCCTTTTTGCCCATCCATTAAATGGAAGTTATAGAATGTTGGTAGAAGTGAATATAGGATGTTAGAATATAAAACATAGAATATCAGAGCTGAAATAGACTTTAGGGCATAAGATATTGGAATATAATATATATAGAATATTAGAAAACAAATAGCTTGAGAGCAGAAGATGGAATATTAGTCCTGGAAGGAAACCTAGAACATAAAATGTTAAAGCTGAAATTGATCAAAGATATTGGAATATAGTGAGGGAGACAGATTTTTATACATGAAAAACAAATAAGATTAGCTAATTTTAAAAGAGCAATTAACTGGGATACAAAATTAGTTGATCTAATTTCTAATTGGAGGAAAGATTAGGGACCTTGTAAATTGAGAGGGGGAGAGTGAAGAAGTATCCCATTCCCTCCAACTGTCTGTGAATAACCAAAAGGACATGAAAACCAGAAGTGATCGATTAGCATCAGGCCAGATTTAAGATAAGAAATATGGGTTGTTCAGGATTTACAGCTGTGAGAAAAGTCCTTGCATCAATCTTTGTATTCAACTGAGTTTCTGGTCAGTATAACCTGGGTCCTTAATTAAGGGTTTCTTAGTAGTAGGTAAAGGGGCTCCAGCTTCCCAGTCACACAAGGTTCAAACAACGCAACACAATCCTCTCACAACTGAATAAAGTTGCCTCCCCCCCGACGTGCGTTTGAGAGAGCTTGAGCACACACACACACACACACACACACACACACACACACACACACAAGAAAGAAATTGGATTAGGCCCCTAATTGAACAGAATGGGAACTGAGCCACAAGATAGAGTGAAGGTGATTTGCTCAATTCCTTCCACTACTTCTAAAGTGTAAAGAATGTTAGAGTATAGATAGATAGGGTGTAGAACATAGAATGTTGGTTCTAGAAGGGACCTAGAACATAGAATATTAGAGCTGAAGTAAACTTTAGAATACCGCATGTTGGATTATAGGGCATAGGATATTAGAACATGGTATATTAGAACACAGAATATAGGATGTAGACATTAGAAGGTACCCTAAGGACGTGGAATATTAAAACATGGAATTCAAGAGATTGAAAGGACCTTCCTTAATTCTAGATAATTTTTGATTTTCATTGGGAAAAACAGTGATTCATCCCACATACTTCTAATTCCTGGATGGTGATGAAGATACTCAGGATAGAATGCTGTGTCATAGGTTACCTTACCATCACCCAACAGTTGTTGTTATTCAGTCGTGTCTGACTTTTCACACCCCCATTTGGAGTTTTCTTGGCAAAGCTAGGGGAGTGGTTTACCATTTCCTTCTCTAGTGGGTTAAGACAAATAGAGGTTAAGCGACGTACCCAGGGTCACACAGCTGTTCTGAATGTCTGAATTCGGATTTGAACTCAGGTCTTCCTCACTCCATATGCATCGCTCTATTTACCAAGTCACCTAGCAACTTCCTACCTAGCAGTTACCAATAGCCAGATGGTCATTTTCTAATGGTTCATTGCACAACTCCCTCTCCAGAAAAAAAAACACAGCAAAACAACAGAATCTCCAAAGTCCTGAAAGTAGAACCCCTGTAAATACCTTCCCCCCCCTCCAAAAAGCAAAAAAACAAAAAACCAAAACAAAACAAAAAAAAAAAACCCACCCCAAACAAACAACAAAAAAACAAACCCTCTGGTTCTCCAAGCTTAAATTGGTGAGCAGTCCCGGTAAAGCAATTCAGGTGGATTTTTCTCAAACAAACTAGAGAAGTCAACCTGGGATGGGGCGAGGTCTTGATTCTGACTCCATGGTCCTATCTCCTTGTAGGACAGAGGAAAGAATCTTCCCTGAGCCTCACTTTCATCCCTACTCAATGAGGGCATTGATCTAGAAGGACATTTCCCCTCTCCGAGTCTCAGCTTCCTCCTCTGTAAAGATTAAATAACTAAATTTCACTTAATCTGGATTAAATGACCTTTATATTCCATTCTTGTTCGAACATTTCATGATTTGCCATTTTTTTCTCATCTTTTCCCAGCTCGAATCTTCTATGTTTAATATGTTTAACATTCTAGCTTTTTGAGTCCCTTCTGGTTCTTATATTCTATGTTCTAATGTCCCTTCTAGGTCCTAACATAAGATGTCTCCCGTTCTCACATTGTGTTTCACTTTCTGTTTTCCAACATGCCTCTTGACTCTAGAATTAGTTGTTCTCTGTTTGAAACCTAGAGCTGCCATTCTTCTATAGAATAAGATATAGAATAATACCTCAACAGCCCATCAGCACAACTAAGTAAGTGATTGTGTTAGCAAGTCACTTTCTCTGATGGTGTAATCTTCAGTTTTCTCATCTTTAGCCTGAGGAGATTGGACTATGTGACCTCCATGGACTAAAGATGAGGCACCAAATGAATTTTAAAGTTCTCATTGAAGTAGTTAAAAACACACAGGGCTGGAATATCAGGAATATCAAGCAAAGGTATCCAGAAGGGTTGCCGTGGGAGGCCATAAGTTCAGAGAGTACTGGCTTTGGAGTCAGGAAGACTTGAATTCAAATTTGGCCTCAGGCACTTATTAGCTGTGTGACCGTGGGCAAGTCAGTTGACTCTGCCTCAGTTTCATCATCTGTAAAATAAGCTGGAGAAGGAAATGGCAAACCACTGCAGTATCTTTGCCAAGAAAACCCCAGTAGGGGTCATGAAGAGTCAGATATGATTGAAACGATTTACCAACAACAAATGGTAACCAGGTGAAGTTTGAAATGACTTGAGTTGCTTCTATTTCTGCCACAACCAAATGAATTCTGTCTGCAATGAGTGTCGGCTGTTTTCCCTTATTCAGGGAAGGAAGTCCAGGACTATCCCCTTCACCCACCTGGTTATCAAATGCAGTGGGTTTCCAACCCACTTTCAACAATAACAACAAAACAAAAACAAACCAAAACAAATTGGCAAACAAACTTCCAAAAGGAAATAATGGGATCCAGAGTGGCAGAGGGGAAACTTGACCTTTGTCAGGAAATTGGAGGAAGAATGTTCCACTGTGGAGGAAGGAACAAAAAGTACAATAATGTACTTGGCGCTGAAAAACAGATTTGCAGCTCTTCCTGATGAGGAAGGGGCTACCTCCTCCGAGGAGGAAGCAGCTGCCTGAGCTCTCTCTACAGAATGACGGAGGAGAGCCATGGAAGCGGACAGGTGGGAGGACATCCAGGGGGTTGGGAGGACAAGGAAAAGAGGAGGATTGGCTAGTTTCTCCCTCCTTGGGGGTACTGAGGCAGCCAGCTTTGGACGTGATGACAAGAATGGAAGGATCCATTGTTTTTCCAGGGGGTGTATCTAAGACAAAATGGCCGATTTCTCAAGACTTGTTAAAATGGATATCTATTATCTACTTCTGGTGATTCATGAGGACATAAGTGATGTTGCCAGAAGGAACCTAGAAAAAATATTACCAAAGACAACCGTCACATGGGCAAAATACTGAAGGCTACAGGAGATATTACATAGCCTCAGCAGGCCTTCACTGCAGTAAGACCTGAAGTTAGGAAGACCTGAGTTCCACTCCTACCTCAAAGACTTGCTAACTAGAATCCTGAGGAAGTCATTTAATCTGTTTTCTTCAGTTTCCATAACTGTAAAATGGGGAAAATCATAGCATCTACCTCTAAGGGTTGCTGTGATGATCAAGCAACGTTGTCAAGGTGTTTTGAGATGTCAAATAGGGGAGAAGAGAGACTTTATGCCAGGTGGTCCCTATTTTCTCTGTAACATATGGAACCAGGAAGATTTGGTTATGTATCCCACACCAGACATTTACTAGTAGTAAGTAACCAGTAATGTAACCAGTGAGTAGCTAGTAGTGAGTAAATAGCCAAACTTCTCTGAATTGCAGCTTTCTTATCTGAGGATGAGGAAAGGAAAATGAAGGCATTAGGCTCAATGACCTTTATGGCTCCTCTCAGTTCGAACTCTGACCTAATGGTCCCAATAAGGATATGTCCCTGACTGAAAGGGAGAAAGCAGGGATGCTGTTGCCCACGTGGTGAGAGATAAAAAAGCTTAGATCAGCTCTTATGGTCCAGGAAACAGAGGATCAATGAAAGAAAAGTTTTTAAAAAAAGTTGCCTTTTGATAACGAGGACCCGATTGACATTAGATGCCTCCAATTGGTTAGGGCCTTTACAGAAGTGAGATAATGAAGACATAGTGGGGAGAAATTCCAGTGAGAAGGAAAATTTAGGAGTTTTCTGAAGATACTGTTAGGGATGCAGAAAGAATGTGCCCACTTAGATTTTGTAAAATATGTATAAAAATGAAGCAAGGGCAAGAAAAATGGGGGTGACTAAGAGGGTGTCATGGTCTTGTAAAAATAGTATCATTGAGTCGAAAGCTCAGGACAACCTGTAGCAGGTGAGGAAGGCTAAGGACAAGAAAAAGGGACTTTAGCAATATTGAGAAAAGAGGATTATCAAAGAAGGGAGTGGACAATGATTGGGTGAGGTAGGACAATGATAAGTGATGACTCAGTGAGGGTAGACCTGTTCAATTTTCATTTTAATTTTGTTTCTCTATCAGATAGAATGACATCTGAATGGAATATCTCAGAACAAAAATAATGGACAGTAAGAGAACAGCTAACTTACTAGGTGTTTCCCTAATGAATTCAAGACTAATTCTGACCTAGATAAACTATGTTCTCTGGTCCTCAAAGAACTGACAGGCATGATCACTGGGACAGTGTCACTGATATGGGAAAAACAAGTGCTACACACCCTGGTTTGCTCTAACCCACTTCTACCTCTCGCACAGATTGTTTTTAGGTGGGGGTAGGCACTCCTTAGAAGCAGACGTGACAGAGGGGATTTACCCCCTCCATCTTTAGATCGTGTGCTGTTATTCTCTGACAGGTGGCCACAGTGACTCAGGGGTTCGTACTTCGTGGCAATGAAAAGTCTTTTAATTGGCCGATGAGCCAGAACTTCTTGGGTATAATAAAGGGGCAATCTCTGTCCGGCAGCCAGACTCTTCCTGTTGACTTCAAAATTCAAGGACAGCTGTCTGAGATGTTCAGAGGGTAATTCCGGTGGGGGAGGGATACACATGAAGGTTCTCCATGACTTCTATGGTCAAATGCAGACTTTACCTGGCATTTCAAGCTCTTTACAACCCAGAACCTTTACATTTTCATTTTCTTGCACATCGTTCCCTTCTATGAACATGGTGGATCCTCAAAATTGACCTACCTGCTTGACCGTCACACGTGACGTTCTTTGCCTTGTCTTTGGGTCCTTTTGCTGACTGATTCCTCGTACCTGAAACATTCTGCTTTTTCATCCCCCCCCTCCCTTCCAGGATTCCCTAAAGACTCCTTCATGATCAGCGCAGACGCCACTTTCTTCAGGAGATTCTTCCAGTCTCCTCCATTAGGTTATAAGTGTAGGACAGCATGTGTTTGTTTACATTTTATTTGTAGTCTCAGCACTCATCACAATTCCTGGCTCATGGTGGGCACTGAATGAATGTCTGTTTAATTGGTGGATTGGTATGGTAGGGTGAGATTATGAATCCACTCAAAAGGAACACAGGAAAGACTGGAGACTAGGTCACAAGAAGCTGCTTTCTTCCTTCTCTCTCTTTGAGGTGGCCAGGTGGCTCAGTGGGTAGAGAAGGGGACTTGGAGAATCCAGAGCCTACTCAGCCAGTTAATAACTGTGGGACCCTAAGTCATGGTTTGGTCTTTTATCTGTAAAAATGGGGTTGAAAATTGTTCCTACCTTACAGTCTTACAATTTTTATACTCCTCACAACCGCTGTTGTGACAATCAAATGATCTAATACACACAAAGCACTTTGCAAAATCTTGAAAAAGTACTATATAAATGTCAGCTGCTGCTGCTACTACTACCACCACTACTACTACCACCACTAACACTACCACTACCATTACTATTATCTTCCGTTCTCTAACCTAATTCCCTGACCTCAAACCCTAGTGCTCTGGAATCCCCAGGGTCACACATGGTGAGAAAGGCCTTCCCAAGTCCTAGGACTCAAGGCCTGTAGCTGACACTTTTAGCCAATGGAGTAGAATCCCACAGTCAGTCATCAATCCCATCCAAACAAGGCCAGACTTTTCTCAGCTCCAGCTGAAGCAACAAATAGGATTCATCAGATCCAGGTTAGAGGTTAATTGCTTTAAAAAATTGCCTTTGTAGAGGCCCAAGGCTATATCCTGTATCTGTCCAGCAAAGCCAGAGATCAACAATGAAAGAGAAATACACACACACACACACACACCAATAACAAGAACAAAAAACACTATCCAATTATTACTTTTTTTTTGCTCTAGGAAAAAGATTAGATTAGGTGTTTTTGTCAAATTCTTTAAAACCAGGATTAATAATAACTGGAACATTGGAGCTTTGAAGGTTTGGCCAAACCTCCAAGAGCTGGGAAGCTTGTGGCTTGTCAATCTCTGCTGCTGTAGTAGTGAACAGCTGTCTTGGATTTCTTCTCCTTGAAACAATTACTGCTTCACAGAGGACATAGATAATTTTGTTTTTTCATATTAACAGAGCAGGCAAGACTTTGGCTAACACAAATTTAGCTCATATTTTTTCTTTTTATTTCTTTCACTATTCTAGCAAGATTCAATCAAAATGGTTGCTCTCTTTTAAGTTATTATAAGCATGCCTGAAATATTTGATCCCAAGTTTCAGGGAATGGTGAAAAAAATAAAAGATAGACACAGACAGGTAGAGAGACAGACAGACAGACAGATAGATAGATAGATAGATAGATAGATAGATAGATAGATAGATAGATAGATAGATAGATAGAGAAATTGTTATTCAAGATGCGCGTGATGCTATTCCTAAACCCTGAGGTCAAATCAATGATCTAGCTTTAACCAGGAAAGCATTGCCAGGACTAGGTCTGTATTGAGTCTACTTTAATGATCAGATTAAAGTGTAGCATATTAATATATTCATCCAAAAGAGGGCAGAGTTATAACTTTGGAGCTGTTAGGGCACCTTAGAGGTCAAATGGTGACCAACTAAAATCTTAAAAGTGAATTGTTCTCCAAATCCTCCTTATGATTTTGTTCACATTCTTAATCTCCCAATCAATCCATCAACAAGGATGTGTTAAGTACCTGCTATGACATAGGCTCAGTAAAGAGTGATGGGGATAGAAGGCAAAAGGAAAACCCTTCTCTCCAGCAGTAACTTCAGCCCAGACACCCCTTCTAGGCTAGCAGTCATTACTATTGAGGTTTAGGTCAATGTAGAAATTCACTGAATAAGATTTGTGAAATGTAATCAATCTTTCAATCAATCCTTGAAAAAATATTTAAAAGGGCCTGTTATGTGCAAAATACTGTGGTAGATACAAAGACAAACGTGAAGAAATCCTTGACTTCAAGAAGTCTGCTTCCTCCTTGGGGAAGGGGGAGGGAGATGAAATACTTAGAGGTTTGTACAATAAATGCATCAATCAGTCTACTCGACCTTGGGGACTCCATGAAAAAAAATGAAAGTCTCTGCCCTCAAGGGCTTACATTCTAGAGCCATAAGCAAGAGCACTCACTTCTCTGTCATGCCTTAAGGCTTACAAGGTGCTTTCCAGTCAATAGTCCCAGGAGTCATTGTCTTGTTGTTATTCTTCTCTATTTAACAGGTGAGGTACTTGAGGATGGGCAGCTATGTGGCACAGTGGATAGAGCACTAGTCTTGTCTTACCGAATTCAAATCCGGTCTCAGACACTAGCTGTGTGACCCTGGGCAAGTCACTTCACCGTTTTCCTTGGTTCCCTCATCTGTAAAATGAGCAGGAGAAAGAAATGGCAAACCACTCCAGTGTCTTTGTCAAGGAAACCCTAAATGGGATAACAAAGAGTTGGATATGACTGAACACCAACAATTGAGGATGGGAGATTGAATGTCTCACCTAAAGTCTCACAGCCAGTAATAGTGAGAGGCAGCATTCAAGTTCAGGGTACCTGAGTCCAAAGCCAGAGCCCTTTCCACTGTGCCACACTGTAAAGATGGAGGAAACCAGATATTTTCTTTGGAAAGCACTCTTAAAAACCTCCCAAAGATGAAAACGAGCAAAATACAAAGACCAAACCCATGCCTTAAGACCCTTCATCTGGATGAGTTTCTGCAGTCATTACCAGCATCAAATAGCATCCACTCCCAGACTCCTCCTAGCCTGGGGCTATGGGAGCCTAGGATTTAAAACCCTCAGCTCCAAATATATGTATCTTTGCGCACCCTTCCCTCCTTAGCAACCTCCTGAGCCCTGAGCATCTGGAAGAAGGTAAGAAAGGGGGATGGGAAAGGAGCCTGTCCGTTCACTTAGAGACCTCATTTCCTTAGATACTAATGTTGTCTGCATGGGCCAGCAGTCCTCCAGCTGCAGCTAATTTAGAGAAATCTGAAAGGAGGGGCTGACCTCACATGGCCAAATTAAAACACACACACACACACACACACACACACACACACTCACACAGGCAGGGAGAAGCCATGCAGAACTCCAAGAGGGAAGACATGTCACCTACTTCATCTATGCTGAAGGTTTGCCTCAATTATCTCTCTCTATGAGACCATGAACTGGACTCCCTTAGTCTTTGTTTCCCCTCTGTAACATCTTAAATCTGTTCCTCTCCTGATCCTTCCATCTCCTAGCTCTTACTGAAGCCTGGCTCTCCCCTGATGAAAAACCTCCCTGGCCACCTTTCCAGACTGGCTGCATCTTCACTCACAATCCTCGGTTCACTAAGTGAGGCCAGAGAATTGGAATACTCCTTGTTTCCCATTGCCACCTCTACATTCTCCCCTCTCCTTCACTTAGTAACTTCTATGACTTTGAGGTTCATGCTGTTTATCTCTGCCACCCAATCAAAATCCTGGTAGTAGTTCTCGGCAGATCTCCAAGTCATTCCCTTCCCTTTCTCAATTAGTTTAATACCTGGCTTACAAGTTTTTCTCTTCTCAACTCCTGCCTAGGGGACTTCAACATCTATATATTCAACATGTGACTCTCTGCTGAAAACTGTAACAACTCTGCTCCTTAATCTATTCACTTCTCATGAGCTACTCCACCCCACCTCAGCCCCACACAAAGATGGTCATATCCTCAGTCTTGCCATCACCCACAAATGTCCTGCTCCTATGTTCAAGAAGTCTAAAATCCTCTTATCTGACCACAGTTGACTGGCTTTTTATCTCTTTCTCTCTGCTATCCCTTACATATCTATTCTTCATCTACACTGTGCCTCCTAGTTCCCTGACCCATCAATTCTCGCCAAGGCCATCTCTCCTACATTAGCCATTCTCTCCACTTCTCCCCTTCTTGACTATGTGGTGAACTAATTCAGTTACACTGTCATCCTTTATTGAATCCACAGCCCCCTAAACACATCCCCAATTATGCCCAATCAAACCTCAGCCTTGAATCACTCCCACCATTTGCTACCTTCCCATCTACACACCTGCTGATAAATAAAGGTGGAGAAAGTCATGCAACCATTCTGACTGGATCTGCTATAAATTTATGTTACATAACCTCAACTGGGCCCTCACTGTTGCTAGGCAATTCTACCCTATCTCCCTCACTAACTCACTACCCCACTCTGCATAGTGACCCTTCCTCACCTTTTCATCCCTTTTCAAGCCTCCCATGGCTTCCCTTCCCTTCACTCTCAAAGATGAGATGCTTGCCTTACATTTTATAGACTAAATTGAAGCCATCCATCATAAATACTCTCTTCTCCCCTCTTCCTTAACATAAGCTCAGATACCTTCTGCTACTATCTCATCCTTCACCCCTGTCTCACATAATGAAGTAGCCTTATTCTTTACCAAGGCTAAACCTTCTGCTCATTCAAGTGATTCCATGATTCCATTCCTTCCCATTCCCTCCAATAAATTCCCCCTTCTCCATCATTCTCACCTTATTTTTACTCTCTCTCCATTGGCTTATTTCCTACCACCTCTTTTCTTACCACCATTTGATCCAGTTTCCAACCCCATCATTCCACTGAAATTGCTCTCTCCAAAATCACTAACAACCTCTTAGTCACCAGATCCAATGCCCTTTTCTCTATTCTTATTCTCCTTGGCCTCTCTGCAGCCTTTGATAATTTCTTCTCTCTAGGTTTTCAGGACGCTGTGCTCTTCTGGGTTTCCTTCTACCTCTCTAACCACTCCTTCTCCGTCTCCTTTGCTTGATTCTCCTACACATCATGCCCTCTAACTATAGGTGTCCCCCAAGGCTCTGTCCTAGGTACTTTTTTCTTCTCCCTCTATATTACTTCACTGGGTGATCTCATCAGCTCCCATGGATTTAATTACCATCTTTATGCTGATGACTTTCAAATCTATCTATCCTGCCCCAATCTCATTATTGATCTTCAATCTTGCATTTCCAACTACCTTTGGATGTCTTGAACTCGATATCCAGTACACACTTTAAACTCAATGTGCCCAAAATGGAGTTATCTTTCACCCTAAGCCTTTCCCCGACCCCTTCCCTATTACTGTAGATGTCACCACCATCCTCCTAGTCTCTAAACTCAAAACTGAGAGTCATCTTAGATTTTTTACTATCTCTCACTCCCCATATCCAAGCTGTTTCCAAGGTTTGTTGATTCCTCCTTTGCAACATCTCTCAAATATACCTCCGTCTCTCCTCTGACACTGTTATCACCCTACAACAAGCCCTCTTCTCCTTACACCTGGATTATTCTAGTAGCCTGATGGTGGGTCTGTCTGTCTCAAGTACTTCCCTACTCTAGTCTGTCCTCTATTTAGTCACCAAAGGAATTTTCTTAAAAAGCAGGTCTGACCATGTCACTTCCCTATTCAATAAACTCCAGTGACTTCCTACTGTTTCCAGAAGCAAATATGAAATGCTCTGTTTGGCCTTCAGAGCCCTTCATAACTTTGCCCCTTCCTACCGTTCCAGTCTTTTTACACCCAACTCCCTTCCATGTACTATTTGAGCTAGTAACACTGGCCTCCTGGATGTTCCACAGCCCATATTCTCCATCTCTCAGTTCTAGGCATTTTCTTTGGCTGTCCTCCAATACCTGGAATGTTCTCCCACTTCTGCCCTGACTACTGACCTGACCTCACTGACTTCCTTTAAGTCCCAACTAAAATCTTGACAAGTCATTTCACTCTTTTTACCTTGGTTTCCTCATTTGTAAAAATGATCTAGAGAAGGAAATGGCAGACCACTCCATAATCTCTGCCAAGAAAACCCCAAGTGGAGCCACAAAAAAGTCGGACACAACTGAACCCTACCTTTTACAGAAAGCCTTCCTTAACCCCTTTTAATTCTAGTACCTTCCCCTCTTCATTATTTCCTATTCATGCTGCATCTAAATCACTTTCTTCATATTTGTTTGATGTGTCTGACATTGGATTGCAAGCTCATGAGGGCAAGGACTGTTTTGTCTTTATTTGTATCCCTAGCATTTAGCATAATGCCTGACACATACTAGTTGCTTAATAAATGTTTATTGAATGAATAAATGAATGAATGAATGAAGGTGTGGTTTGGATCAGATATCCTAACCCCAAATTCACACCTTTTCTGGTTTCAACATTCCATATCAAAGGTCCTTCCAAGACCTAAAATTTTCTATTACAAGGTCTTGCTAGGCTCAAATATTCTGTATTCTAAGGTCATTCCTACCTCTCATATCCTCTGTTTTAAGAGCATTCTTAGGAATTTTTAATTAAGGACAATTAAAAAAATTCCCAGATGGTGATGATCATTAAAAAAAAAACGTTTTAAGGTCTTTTCCAACTCAGAAAATCTTGGTTCTAAGATTTATTATTTTTATTTTCTTTTATGTTTTTGCTTTTTTTGGAGGGGGGAGGGCAGGGCAATTGGGGTTAAGAGACTTGCCCAACGTCACACAGCTAGTAAATGTTAAGTGTCTGAGGCCAAATTTGAACTCAGATCCTCCTGACTCCAGGGCAGGTGCTCTATTCACTGAGCCACCTAGCTGTCCCTCTAAGATTACTTCTAGCTCTGATAAACTATGCTCTAAAGCTGATCTGATATTGTCTGTTCTAAAATACCTTCATGCACCAAAATTATTTTCTATTTTCTAGCATTAGATGTTTTCAGGTCCTTTTAGCTTTAACATTCTATGACATAAATAGATTTCTAGAAAGAGTGTTGGAAAACAATAAAATAAAATGCAATCCTAATTTCCCTTTACTCCATCTACTTAGATTGTCCTAAAGTCTCCACTTATCTGGATATTCAGTGCCCCATTCCTTGCACTTGGATGTTATTTTTAAAAAGGAAAATGACAGAAAAAGATATGATTCTGAATTGAGTGCCATTCAGAGTGTATGTCCTGGGCTCAGAATAGTTCTACCTTCCTTTCTCACAGTGCTCTTTCTTCAGTGCCTGTACAAACTTTCACAAGTCACATCTGAGCATCAGTTTTAACCCACATCATCTCTCTGATTCCTTGCATAATCTATGATCTTAATGGAAAGAGCATCAGATGGGCTGGAGGTTTGGGAGTGTGGATACTGGTTCAGACTGGCACCAACCCCAATGAACTATGTGGTCCTGGCATATTGACTCCCTTCTTTCATCCCCCCTCTCCCTTCTCATCAATTAATATTTCATTCATAAATTTGTGGTCTCTATTATGTGTAATAGGTTATTCTAAATCAAAGGACCTTGAATTCACTTTGTTTTTGTTCTGCGTATGTATATATGGGCATGTTGGAGTTTCTTGAGGGAAGGTATTGGTTTTGTTTTTTCTTTGTGTACCTAAAGCTTAGCAAAGTGCCAGGAACATAATTAAGTCCTTAATACATTCTTGATTAATCAGTTATTTGTAGCCACAGATCACAGGGTAATTTTCCCACCCTTGTTGGACTAGTAGGTTGGCTTCCCAGAGGGTCTTGACCACTTTTACCCTCAGGGCTCTAGAAACAAAGCTGAGTGGCTGGGGAAAAGACAGTAACCTTCCCCCAGGAGGCCACATGTGGCCCTTTAGGTCCTCAAGTGCAGACCTTTGATGGAATCCAAACTTCATTGTCAAAAGTCTGCACTTGAGAACTTAGAGAGTCACATGTGGCCTTGAGGCTGCAGGTTCCCCATCCCTGGGCTAGGGTTTTCTGATACTGTCACCTGAAAGCCCCTATCCAGAGTGTTACCAATGTCATTAATTAGTTGAAATCAATTAGCTATCCAGAGTTAACTAGCTTTTAGAACGGGTGGTATAGTAATGTGGTATAGTAAGAAGAATTTGTACAAAAAGCAATATCCACAGAAATCTTATAACCTGACTAAGAAATGTCATGGATAACCTCATTTTCTGGGGCAGAATAAAGTCCTAAGTTACTCATCTCACAATTAAGTTGGTTAAAGGCGAAGTTTCAAGTATTCCCATTCCTCTAGATGGAAAACTAGGTGGTACAGTGGTTAGAGCACTGTCTCTGGAGTCAGGAAGATATGAGCTCAGATAATTAGAAAAGAGATAAATAGATCACATGATAGATATATAGAGACAGGGAAAGACAAAGGACTTAACTGGAGGTCAAGAAGACCTGAGTTCAGATTCTTCCTCAGGCACTAGCTGGGACCCTGGGCAAGTCACTTAACTTGAGCAATATATAGTGTGTGCATACATCTATATATAATCTTTGTTATACAGATATACACACATCTGTCTATCTATCTATCTATCTATCTATCTATCTATCTATCTGTCTGTCTGTCTGTCTGTCTGTCTGTCTGTCTGTCTGTCTATCCATCCATCCATTCATCCACTCATCCATCTATCCATCTATCCATCTATCTATCTCTATCTATGTATCTAATCTATTTATCTATCCATCCATCCATCCATCCATCCATCCATCCATCCATCCATCCATCCATCCATCTATCTATGTATCTAATCTATTTATCTATCCATCCATCCATCTATCCATCCATCCATCTATCCATCTATCTATCTATCTATCTATCTATCTATCTATCTATCTATCTATCTATCTATCTATCTATCTATCTATCTTTCAAATTCTTCCTTAAGCAATAGCTGTGACCCTGGGCAAGTCACTTAATCTCTGTATCAGTATTCTCATCTATAAAATGGGGATAATAATAGCATTTACTTCCAGAATTGTGAAAATCAAATGCAATGATATTTGTGAAGTGCTTTGCAAATCTGAAAGATTGATAGAGCTGTATACACATGTATATGTATATAAAGATTACATATATGTATATAAAGATGAATACACAGACTATCTATTGCTATTTTTACTTCTGGTCTTCATTTTCTTCCATACTAAATCTTATGATCTGATTTTTCTTAAAACTTTCAGAATGATAGAATCCTGGTATCAGAAGAGTCTTTAGAACTATCTAGTCCAATTTGTAGCTTAATGAGTATTTCTTCTACAATATGCCCAATAAATAGTCACCCAGTCTTTGCCTGAAGACCTCCAGGGAAAGAGAAGACATGATCACCCCAGGTCTCCCGTTAGATTTTAGTCACTTCTTTTGGAGGGGGAAAGGCAGGGCAATTGGGATTAAGTGACTTGCTCAAGGTCACACAGCTAGTAAATATTAAGCGTCTGAGGCCAAATTTGAACTCAGGTCCTCCTGAGAATGGAGCCAGTGCTCTATTCACTTCACCACCTAACTGCCCCTAGAGTCACTTTTAATAGTTGGGAAATTCTTACTGAAATCAAGATTAATTTTGAGTCTGTACTTTTCCCTCATTACTCTTGACCCTCCTGGACCAAGAAGAAAAAGTATAAGTCCAATGTTCTTTCCATTTTGCCTCAGTCATTCCATTCCAGGACTTTACTGACAAATAGAAGATTTATTGTATCTATTACAGACCCTTCTCCTTGTTTTCTTACCAACCAAGAAAGTACCAGATTGTAGGGAAATCAACAGTAAACATTTTTAAAGAGTTTGCTAAAGTGATAAACACTGGGATAAGTAATGGGAAGTGAAGGGAAGGGAAGAAGGGAATCCTGTCCTCAAGGAGCTTGCTTTCTAATGAGGGAATCTGAAAAGCACACACATCCTGGTGGTGCCATGGTGGAGAATGAATAGAGAGTGATGAGTGAAGCCTGGACAGGAATAAAGATTCCTGGGAACTAAGAAAACCAGTGGTGTGGGAGCTAGCCCTGCTGAAGTCTGGACCTCCATTGCCCATATGAAGCAGTTTCTTCCTTGGAGTCTGAACCAGCTTGGGATTCCATAAGGCTGAGATTGAAGCTGCCAAGTTGTGTTCCCTTAATTGGTGGTGTCCTGTCTTCTGGGGATGATTGTGAGCATGCAATGTTTAGTCTATTGTTTGATTCCTGTGGGTCCAGATTGAAAATCCTTTGCTGAATTGTTTTGACTTAGGAATCCAGAATGAAAGTCCTTCCCCAAGCATTTCTGGTTATGTCTTCTAGGCTTATTATTTCATCTAAAGCTGTTTTAGCATTTTAGCCTGGACCTTGGCCTCAGCCCTGGCCATTGCAAGCACAAAAAAGGTTAACACCAAGATGTATCAGTTTCCATGAAGAGGGGTTAGAAGTGCCATGTGTGTGCCAGTAGGTGTGGGTGCAGGCGGGGTAAGATGGGCAAAACACTGAATTTGGACTCAGGAAGACCTGAGTTTCAATTCATTTTTTACCTTAGTGACCTTGTAATTCTCATTTCAACTCTCTAGGCCTCTGTTTCCTCAGCTGTCAAATGGGGATAACAACATTACTTCATAATATTATTGCAAGAAAACTGCTTTTGAAACTTTATAAGATTTTGATATTGTCTTGTTAAATCTGACATACTTAAAAACACACAAGTTCATCATGTCATACAACATTCTTCTCTTTTGTTATTTTGATATCTGTACTGAGTATCTCCAAGACTAACAATTCTAAGATCACTTATCTGGCTCTGGAAGGGACCTCAGAGGTCATATTGGTCCAGCCTCCTCATTTTACATGACAAGGAAACTGAGGCAAGGTGGGTTAAATGACTTGAACAGAGTTGGTTTGTGAACTCAGACACTGACTCAGAACTACTGTTCTCTCTACTGTACCATAGAGAAGTGAGAGCTATAAGGGGCATTAGAGACCATCTCATTCATTCCTCTGATCTTATTTTTCCACAGATGAGGAAACTGAGGTTCTGGGAATTCAAGTGACTTGCCCTTGGTCATATAGATGGTCAGTACCAGAGATGGGATGTGAACTCATTGTCTTGAGAACTGTCACTCTACCTGCATCATTAGGATCATAGGTCATGTAGTCATTGAATCAAAGAAATAGAATGGGAAGAGATCTGCAAAATCGTCTAATCCAGGGGTTCTTAAGTGAAGCTCTGTGAGCTTGTACCACATATAATAATCGAATACATAGGATTAATACATATATATATATATATATATAGTTACACATATATACCTATATGTAACTATTTCAATATAACAAATTTCTTTGTAACCCTACTTATTTTATGCATTTAGAAATGTGATTCTGAGAAAGGGACTACAGTCAACAAACTGACAAGCATTTATTAAGTGCTTATTGTTTGCTAGGTATTGTACTAAGTTTTACTATAGGCTTTTATTGGATGGAAAGTGGGGAACACATTAATAAATGTGTTTAATAAATCATGTGCTTAATAAATCATTATTGATTGAATGATTGACAAACAGGTTATTCTGCAGCACCAAAGAAGTTTAAGAATCCCTAATCCAGTCCATCCCTTTTTATATTGTGATTATCATCATTACTATTACTAATGAGGAAACTGAACTTCAGGGTAGTTAAATGACTTGCCCAGGGTCACACAGTTAGCAAAGCTTCAGAGTTAAGATTTGGACTCAGGTCCTCTGATCCTTTACAGTGATCTTTTTTAAGTTAAATTTTATGTTTATTTTTAGTTTACACCATTCATTTCCATAAGATTTTGAGTTACAAATTTTCTCCCTGTCTTCCCCCTACCCACCACCCCAACACAGCAATCCCACCCCTCCCCCAATCTGCTCTCTCCCATATCCTTCACCATCCCCCTTTGACTTTCCAGTAGGGGAAGATAGATTCCCAATTACATGTAAACAACAACAACAACAACAACAACAATAATAATAATAACAAATATGTTTTAAACATTTGATTTTAAAACTTTAAATTCCAAATTCTTTCCCATCCTCCCTTGTCACCTACCCTTACTGGCAAGATAGGCAATTCAATATAGGTTTTACACTTTCAGCTACACAAAACATTTCCATAGTGGATGTATTGTGAAAGACTGACAATATTTCCCTCCATCCTATTGTGCCCCCCACTTGTTCTATTCTGTACTGTGACCCTGTCCATTTTCAAAAGTGTGTGCTTCTAACTTCCCTCCGCCCCCCAACCTGCCCTCCCCTTCATCATTCCCCCCTCTCATCTACTCTCCTAGGGTGAGATACCATATTTAGTGTGTATGTCAATGAGAGTAAAAGTTGACACATTCCCTTTTGCCTTCCTGTTCTTCCCCTCCATTGTAACAGCTTTCCCTTACCTCTTCTATATGAGATAATTTACCCCATTCTGTCTTTCCCCATCTCCTCTCATTATATTCTTCTCTCACCTCCCAATTTCACCTTTTAAGTATCATTCCTTCCTATTCAATTGGTCCTGTGCCCTCTGTCTATATATACCTGTACACATATATACACATACTCAAATATGTATGCATATACCCATATACCCTCCTAAATACACATACCTATGTATGTATACATATATATGAATATATATATATATATGAATATATATATATACACATTTATATTCCCTTCAACTATTCTCATACTGAGAAAAGTTTCATAAGTTACAATTATCATTTTTCCATTTAGGAATGTAAATAGTTCAACTTTGATAAATTCCTTATGATTTCTTTTCCCTGTTTACCTTCTCATGCTTCTCTTGCTTCTTGTATCTGAATGTCAAATTTTCTATTCAACTCTGTTTTTTTCATCAAGAATGCTTGAAAGTCCTCTATTCCACTGAATTACCATATTTTCCCCTGAAACATGATACTCAGTTTTGCTGGATAGGTGATTCTTCATTTTAATCCCAGCTCCTTTGACCTCCGGAATATCATATTCCAAGCCCTCCGATTCCTTAGTGTAGAAGCTGCCAGATCCTTTGTTATCCTGATTGTGTTTCCACAGTATCCAATTTGTTTATTCTTGGCTGCTTGTAATATTTTCTCTTTGATCTGGGAACTCCAGAACCTGGTTATAATATTCCTAGGAGTTTTCTTTTTGGGATCTTTTTCAGGAGGTGATCAGTAGATTCTTTCAATCTCTATTTTGCCCTCTGGTTCTAAAACATCAGGGCAGTTTTCCTTGAGAATTTCTTGAAGGATAATTTCTAGGTTCTTTTTTTAAACATGGCTTTCAGGTAGTTTAATAATTTTTAAATTATCTCTCCTGGATCTGTTTTCCAGGTCAGCAGTTTTTCCGATGAGGTATTGCATATTGCCTTCTGTTTTTTCATTTGTTTGGATCTGTTTAATAGTATCTTGATTTCTCATAAAGTCACAAAATTCCACATGCTTCAGTCTAATTTTGAAGGAATTATTCTTTTCAGTGAGCTTTTGAGAGTCTTTTTTCCATCAGGCAAATTTGGCTTTTTAAGGCATTCTTTTCCTCATTGACTTTTTGAGCCTCTTTTGCTATTTGAGTCTAGTTTTTATGGAGTTATTTTCTTCTGTCAGGTTATTGACTCCTTTTTCATGATTTCTTGCATCATTCTCACTTTTCTTCCCAATTTTTCCTCCACTTCTCTTACTTGGTTTTCAAAATCCTTCTTAAGCTCCTCTATGGCCTGTAAGCAGTTTCTATTTTTCTTGGAAGCTTTTGGTGCAGGAGTTCTGACTTTGTTGTCTTCCTCCTGTTCCATGCTTTGATCCTTTTTGTCCCCAAAAAAGGAATCCAAAGTCAGATTCCTGAGCTTGCTTTGCTTTCTTTGCTTGCTTATGTTGTCACTCAATTACTTGACTTTTGAGCTTTTAGCCATAGTAGAATTCTGCTTCCAGAGAGGAGAGCTTTGTCCCAAATCACTGGGGTTTTCTCAGCTGCTGGAGTTATTTGTTGGCAGCCCTCTTGGAAGCCTGCACACCCTCTGGCTCACTGGTCACTCATCCCAGGACCTCTACCCTAGATAACTATCTGGATCGAAGCAGGTTAAAGCAAGAGTGATTAGCCCTCAGACTGGTCCCTTGGTCCCCCTGCAATCTGCAGGCCAGGAGCTCTGAAGCAGCCACGTGGCAGAGGCTACCGCACCTCAGTGGCTTTTCCCTCTGGGGGCAGAGCCCAGACTGCACTTCTGGACCTCCTTTTCCCACAGAGTCCACACTGACCTCTCACTTTGTCTTTGGCATTTATGGGTTGATAATTCTGGAAACCACCGCAGCTGCTGGTGATCCACCGTCCTGAAGTCCCCCCCCAGCTGGGGCTGGTCGGGCCACCCTGGGGCTAAAACTGGGGGCTCAAGTGGGGCTGGGTGCTTGCTCTTAAAGGGATCATATGCTAATGCTAGTGGCAATATGCATACATTAAGATAAGCACCTATGTACCAGTTGCTGTTGCTATGCTCATTGGGTAAGCAGACAACCAGGACTTCTGGAGTCTATTTGCTTCCACTTTTGGGGGAGCTGAGCTGCTCCTGCCCTTGGTGGCAGCATCCCCCTCAGTCCTTCCCCTCATGGTTTTTGCTCTAACACCCATGGCTAGTGACTCACACAAAAGCTGGTGTGTCTGCCTTCAGGACTTTAAAGGGGCCAGATCCTGGAGACTGGATGGATGGTTGTGCCCATTAGTTTGCAGGGTAAATAGCACAAGGACTTGGAACCAGAGAAGTCAGGTTCAAATTCTTGCTCAGTTGGAATGAAATAGTCCCTGCCTTCCAAGAGCTTTGCCTTCTGGGAGCTTACCCATATTCTAACTTGGGAGACATTTGCACAACTAAATAAATGCATAATAATAGGGAAAAGTTTCTAGGGGAAGAGAAAGCTTACCAGTAGGGGAAACAGAGAAAATTCATCAAGGAGGGAACAAAGGAGATGGCATTTGCAGGAAAATAGAGAATCTAAGAAGAGATGGGTGGATGAGAGAGCACGGTTAGACATGGGGACCATTTGTGATATGGCATGGGACAGGAAATGAAATGGCCTGGGGGGGGAGAGAGACAGACAGACAGAGAGAGAGACAGAGAGAGAGAGAGAGAGAGAGAGACAGAGAGAGAGACAGAGAGAGAGAGAGAGAGACAGAGACAGAGAGACAGAGAGAGACAGAGAGAGACAGAGAGAGAGAGAGAGAGAGAGAGAGAGAGAGACAGAGACAGAGACAGAGACAGAGAGACAGAGACAGTCACACAGAGAGACAAGAGAGACAGAGACAGAGTCAGAGATGAAGACAGAGAAGGAGATAGAGGCAGTGACAAAGAGAAAGACAAAATGCCTCAATATAGACACACAATTAAGTTTAGGAATATTTGTCCATGGGTTCACTCTTGTACTTCCACCTTGTGTGGTTCATTCCTTTATAGCAAACATTCAGATTATATATAATTTTAAATTAGCTTATCTTTATCTGGAGATGAACCTATTTATAAAAGTACAGACAGCAAATAAAAAAAGATTTCTTTAAAGGAGCAGGATGTTCCTAAGGATATAAACAATGACAATTTTCTAGGAAGACATAAGGCAAGGGAAAGGAGAAAGCTGATGATGAGATAAATTCACCAGGTCCCAGTAGCAGTGACAGTGCAGGGAAAATATAAAATTCTATGTAGACAGATCACTCCTCAAGACAGTAAATGATCCAGAAAAGGCTTCACCTGTCCATGATTACATTCAGTTCAAGTTAGAAACACCCTCTCTCCCTTGCAATGGTTTGGCCATCCTCTCCATAGGAATCAAAAATCCCAAGACTTTCCCCATCCCATCATAGGGAGTCTTTAAATGTTTTTCAGTGGGAGAGAGTGCCATGACCAGATTTGTGAGTTAGACATATCAATTTGGTAGGATATTCTGGCTTAGACTGTGCTTTCAGGTAATTTCATTCATCTGCACTCAAGTTCTGGGGTAGACAGGGTGGGTGCTATTACCCTAGTTTTACAGACAAGAAAACTGAGGCTCAGAGAGGTTGTCACTTGCCTGGAGTTAGTATACAGCTTTTTTGTTGACACAGGGAGGGCTCTAACTTGGGTCATTTTATTCCCAGTGTAGGACATTTCCCACTATATCACTGTAATTGACTATCTTGAAAGGTCATGACCTCTCCATCACTGGGAGACTTCAAGCAGAGGATGGAGGGCCACTACTGGCTCCACTGGGAGCCTCTCTTGCGGTCCAGGTTGGATGAAATGGTTTCTAAGGTTCTTTCTGCTGTTCTGTGATGGGGGTCCAATGATGATGACAAAGAGGCAAAAGAGAAGATTGGTATCCTTCATTGATGAAGGGGATATTCAGCTGCTTTTCCCATGTCAAGGTGTGAACTTAGAGGTGGTGGTATTCTCTCAGAACTGGGCATGTCCTTGCAGTAACTCATCCATATTCTTTTCCTCCTTGAAATCAAAGGCCTTGCATGGGAGAAAATGAGCTAAGTTTGGAAAGCTGCAGTCTAAGTGGAGAGTCCCATTGCTTCTTAGTTATGTGACCCTGGACAAATCATCTCATCTTCCTGAACTAGTTTCTATAGCTGCAAAATGAAGGCAATGATACTTTTGCTCCTGACTTTTCAGAGATGTTATGAGGAAAAAGCTCTAGGAACCTTAAAGCTCTGTAGCAATGTGAAGGCTAACAGTCATAATGAATAAAGATCACGTGGGAACCAAGCTAAGACCTTTGGCTTTCAGATCATGGCTGCCTCAGCCAATGGTTCACCAGCCTTGCCCCCAGCCCATTCCCCTATAGATAAGCATGTAATCACCGTGTCAAGAGATGAAGGGGATTGTGCTTGGGGGGTTTGTGTAAATAACTCTTTGGGTGGAGAGAGAGATTAGTAGCAGCTGGCTTGAGTTTTCTAGCAGATTGGAGCCACACGGCCGGGATCTCTCAGCCTCCCAGGTCTTATCCAATTCCCAAAGTTCATTCACAGTTCAGAGGTCAATGTGTTCAGGAGTCTGGAATGAATCTTGAAGACTTAGAGGAGAGTCCTAGCAGGCCCCCCAAATTCTTGGGAAGGCTGTAGCGTCAATGTTCAATTCAACTTATGAAATATTTATCAGAGAGCTAATATTTTGATAGTAGTTTGCTAGGTGTTGGGAGGTAAGGGTGGTGCTTAACAATTATTAATAGTAAAAGATGGACATTTATGTAAACACTTTAAACATCTTCATGTGCTTTATGTACATTTTTTCCTTTGATCTTCCCAAGAACCTTGTGAAGTGGATGCTGTCAGCGTCCCCATTTTGCAGATGGGGATCAGACAAGTTCAGTGGATTGCTCAGGGTCCCACAATTAGCTTCAGAGGCAGGATTTGAACCCAGGCTGATCCTTGCCTTCACAGAACCTCTTCTCTTGGAGGGAGATAAAGCACCAACACAGACTCCTACAATAACAACACTATGTGATATGTGCTTTAGAGAGTCACAAAATGAGTGCAAATGCAAGTTCCAAGGAAGAAGTTCATTTCCAATCAGATAGCCCAGAGAAGGCTTAATGGAAGAGATGGTGCTTGAGTGAAGCTTCAATCCCCTCTCTGAGGCAGGAACTGTATCTCATGGATCTTTGTATCCCTCACAGTGTTATTTTGCTGGTAGGCTCAGCAACAAGGTATTAGGCTTTGCCATATTGTTGATGTACCAGACTAAGGAATAGAAGACTGAGTCTGGGTCCCAGACCCGCCATTTACTCTCTATGTACCTTGGGCAAGATATTTACTTGGGAGGGAGGGGAGTCATTTTCCTTAGCTGTAAAATGGAGACAGTAATACCTGGACTTGAGTGAAATGAGTAGAGAAGGCAACCTTCAGCTATTCCAAAGGTCCCCTTGGCTCTCTCTATGGTCTGAGGTTGCATCCAATTCTGACATTTTGTGTTGTGTTCTAACATGTTCAAATTTGCCATATTCTAAGGCCCACTTCTAGTACTGATGCTTCCCATTGGAAAATTCTTTCCACATTTCATGTTCTAGCATTCTGTATTCTAAGGATTCTGTTAAGTCAAATGTTCTATGTTCTATGTTTGTTTTAAGGATAAAATGAGATAATATATGCCAAGATCTTAGAAAATGTTAATGCTCCATATAAAATGTGCTATTATTATTCTAGGTTCAAAATCCCATAACCCAAGGCCCCTCACTAGTTATAATGTTCTATGTTCCATGAGCCTGTCTAGCACTAAAATTCCTGGGTTGTTGTGAAGATAAAGTTAGACCACACACTATGACATGTCAGAACTGGAAAGAATCTTGGCACATAGATTGAAGGGGCTGGTTGGATACTCAGAGAAAATTGGGTCCAACTCTCATTTTATTTGTGGAATTAAATTTTCTACTTTTAAAAATGATCAGATATTTTTATTTTTCTTCCTACTTCCCTACCCACACTATTGGAAAATAAAATAAAAATAAAATCCTTGTACCAAATATGCATATTCAAACAAAACAAATTCCCAAATTGGCCTCATCCAAAAATATGTCTCATTCTGCATATTGAGTCCATCTCTCTGTTGGGAAGTGGGCAGCATTCTTCATCATAGTCCTCTGAAATCATGGTTGATCACTGTCCAGCTTCCTTGTTCTAGAGATGAGGAAGCTACGGTTCAAAGGGGAAAATGGTGAACTTTGATGTCTTCCCTTTTTTGGCATAGTGGTGCTTGACTCAGATGATGCTGACTATTGTGCCCCGTGTTGGCTTCCAACTTTCTAAATTTCCACAGGTTGCCACCTATTTATATTTCCAGCTCTGATGCGACTTGTCTTTGGGGTGATGCCAAATCACAATTGTAACAATATCATTATAGAAGTCTGGGAGCTAGTTGGCATTCAGACCCCTTGGAGATCTGCCTGGGTAGGCACACTGTGCCATCAGAAGATTGCTGGTGACTGGCTGAGCAGCTGCACCTTGACCAACTTTTATAAGGGAGAAAAAGATCTGAGGAATTCAAAGGAATCCCTTCCTAATCTCTCACCATAGGGAGATGTGAAGGACCTCTGTGGGTGTTGGATTTCTGATCACTCTCCCTCCTCTGAGAGTTGATGCTTGTTGTAGAATTGAGAGACTGTAGAGTCAGAAGGGACGGTAGGGGCATACTTTATTACTGAGCTCTCCTCCCATAAAGCTTCTTGAAATGGAGAACTGGAACCATCACGTTGGCACCTTGGGGCATGCATTTCACCTGGGGACACTAGCACGAAATTTCCTCCAAATTAACGTTGTGATTCATGACATGCAAATAATCTAAGACATTTAAGACAAATTCGGTGGAGAGGGAAGGAGAACCAGTTATTATTGCGGCCCATGTTTGGAAACATCTGGTAACTTTCTATTTACTGTATCATTGCTGGTTAGGCACTCATCTCCGTTGTATCCGTTTTCTCAGAGTGCATGATAAATGTGTGTGTGCCCTCGACATTTTGGTGCCTAGAGGCAAAACCCTGATTGCTCACCCTGTCAAGGACTATGTATTCTTCCTGCTTCTGTCTTCCAGAGTCTAGCACGAGACCCTATGCACAGTAGGAGCTTAATAAGAGTTTGTTAAATGATTGAATTAAAATCGTTAAATTTATCTGTCTCATTTCCACAATTAGAGTGTAAACCCTATCAAGTCAGGGATTGTGTGCTCATCATCTGGGTATTTTTCTACATACTTTTCCAGTATGAAATGGATGATTTAACCTTTGAGGAGCATTCCAAATTTGAGATTCTGTGATTTGCAAATAGTTTTGCTCCCCACATCCCAGAGCTGTTACGAGTGTATAAATGTGAATGTCAGGTTTGGCAGTCAACAAGCATTTATTAAAGAGCCAGACACTATGCTGAGTGGTAGAGTGATAACAATCCTTGCCCTCAAGGAGGTCAAAGTCTACCAGAGAAGGCCACATGCTAACAACCATGGACTTCCAAAGGTATGTGAGCTAACTTGGAGAAGATGCAGAAGATGATGTCGTGTCCAACACTTAAGGAACCCAGGGAAATCAGGAGGGGGAAGAAGAGAGAAAGCATTCCAGGCATGAGGGACATGGAGGGAAATGCTGGAAGTGCAGAGATGGAGTGTTTTGTGTGAACAACAGCGACAAGGAGGTTTGTCTCAGTGGATCTGAGAGTATGTGGAGGGGAGTAAGGAGTAAATGGACTAAAAAGGTAGGAAAGTACTTAAAGGTGAAAGGGCCTCTCTTTACCTCCTCATACTTCCAGCTGTCTGTTAGCTATCTTGATGTCCTGTAGGTATCTTAAACTCCATGTGTCCCAAACTGAATTTATGATATTTCCTCCCAACTCTCTCTCCCCTTCTAGCTTCTCTATTGCAGTTGAAGGCATAACCATCCTCCTAAGCACCCAGACTTGTCACCTGGTGACCATCCTTGCCCTCAGTCTCCCCACATGGCCAATCTCTTGCAAAGGTCTGTCATTTTCTCCTTCCAAACATCTCTTGAATGTGTCCGCTTCTCTCCTCTGACACAGTCACCAGTCTGGTGCAGGATTTTGTCACCTCAAGCCTGGACTGTTACATGAGGCTCTCCCCACTCCCTTCCAACAGCCAAAGCAATCTTCCTTAAGTGCAGGTCTGATCATCTCCTCAGTGATTCCCTATATTCTCCAGGATGAGATGTGGAACCTTCTGGCTTTTAAGGCCCTTCCTAATCTAGAACATTTTTTATTTTAGTTTATTCTCCTTCAAGTTCTCTATGATTCTCCAACACTGTTCTTCTTGCTATCCCACCCACAGGACACTTTATCTCCAGACTGGGCATATTTCCTGGCTGTGCCCATGCCTGGAATGCTCTCCCTCCATTGCTCTGCCTCCTGGTTTCCTTCAAGTCTCACTTTGAACCCCACCTTCTTCAAGAGGCCTTTTCTTGTTCCCCTGGCTGCTTGTGCCTTCCCTCTGAGATCCCCTCTGATGTACCCTCTCTCCACCTTGTGTGTCCCAGGTCATTTTTATGTTGTCTCTTCAATTAGACAGAAAGCCCACCAAAATGGGGATAATTGTCACCTTTTTTTAGATCCTAACTCAGCGTGGTGTTTAGCCATGGGATCTGGTGGACATGACTTAGTTCAATCCCCTCATTTTACAAAAAATGAGAGCCAGAATAATCATTGAATTTTGCCTTGAGTCACATTCATAGATTTGGATCTGCAAAGGGCTTTAGAGGTCAACTAGTTCAATCCTTCACTTTACAGATAGGGGAAATTGAGCCCCAGAGTAGGGGAGTGGCTTGTCCAAAGTTTTCAGAGGAGGTCGTAGCTGGCATGGGCCAATCACTTGTCATCCACTGAGGCTGGGTGTGACCAGGGAAGAGATTATTGACACTGGGCCACTGAGTTTAAGTCATGCCCATGGGTGGGGTTTCTTAATTATCTCAGCTGCATACAAGAACTCTGGGCTCCCTGTCTGAGCTCCAGAACAGATGTGCTCCCTGGTCTCTGGCCTGTGGTTTAACCTCTTGGTCTTTCCATTTCCTCACTAGTTAAAGGATGATGATTGGCTACATTGTCAAATCCTTGGAAATCCCACCTGGAGGCCCACAGAGTAGTTACAGTGGGATAGGCTCCGATCCCTGGGGCATGAGGAAGGAAAATGAGCCCAAAGCCAAAGGGATAAAGATACAAGAGATAGTGTGTGTGTGTGTGTGTGTGTGTGGTGTGGTGTGTTTGTGTGTATATGTGTGGTGTGGTGTGTGTATGTGTGGTGTGGTATGTGTGTGTGTGGTGTGGTGTGTGTGTGGTGTGGGGTGGGGTGTGTGTGTGTGGTGTGGTGTGTGTGTGGTGTGGGGTGGGGTGTGTGTGTGTGGTGTGGTGTGTGTGTGTGTGAAATTCTATCAGAAGAGGGCTCAGCTCTCAGGCCGGCTTTGTCACTCACTAAAAGAATCTCTGCAGGTATCGGTTTTCCTCCCTGGGAAATGGGGATAACCATTCAAGCTTTACATCTCCTATCTGTTTGCCTTGAAAATCACCTGAGAAGACCAATGTGAAAGTATTTTGAAGACTTAGAAGACACATATTGTTGCGGTTAACATTATTATTGCTGTTTTAAAGGTGCTTTATCATGTTCCTCATCCATAAAATGAAGGGGTTTGGATAATCTTGAGAAAATCTCAAGCTAGCTCTCTCTTCTAAGGTCTCTCCAATCCTAATGTTCCATGTCAGGAGTTCTTAACTCTTTCTGCATCCTAGATGCCTTGAGTAGTGAGTCTGGTCAAGTCTATGGACCCTATCTCAGGATAATGTGTTTTTTTTTCCTTTTTTTTTTTTTTTGAGGCAATAGGGGTAAAGTCCCTTGCCCAATCATAAGTGTCTGAGGCCAGATTTGAACTTAGGTCCTCCCGACATCAGGATTGCTGCTCTATCCACTGTGTCCCCTGCATTACTGTCAGGCAGAAAGGAGATAGCCTTCTTTCCATACCTCTCCTGGTGCGTTTCCCTTTTGTCCTCTCTACTCTTACCTCCTCAGCACAGAGTTGCCTCAGCCCTGGCCCCTTTCTGCCATGGGCTGATCTTGTGGGCTGGAGGTGATGATGGCGGTTCTCTTTCCAGAACTTGAGCTCAAGTCCCAGTGAGCAGCTCTGAGACCCTTTGGTCGAGTGTGCAAAGACAGAAGGACTTGGGCACATGGGGCCATGCCTCTTCTAGGGAGCACTGGGCAAGCTACACCTTCATGGATGCATTCAGCTACATTTCAGGACCCTGGTCACTGAAAAAATTAACTGAAGATTGCTCAAGCTTCAAAAATGCTTGGACAGGATGGCCAGGTGGTACTTAGGGAGAAGACTTTATAATTTTTATTGGTTATGGTTATTTATATATTAATATAAAAGTGGTATATATACATATGGTTATGGTTATATATGTGTATATACATACATGTGTATAAAATTTTTATGGTTTTGGTTCTTATGGTCACACCTCTAAAAGGGGACTTACAAAATCACAGACTTTAGAAAGATTTCAGAGGCCATCAGGCCTACCCAATGGGTAAACAAAAATCTCATTTCAAAATCCCTGAATTTGGGTACTGCACTGCACTGCACTGTATTGGATGGAGCTGTCAGCAGTTCCCTATGGCTGGGATGCCTCCCTTCTTCACCTCCGCCACAGTAGAAGATTGAGGCAACCTGTTTGGATGCTATGTTATGTTCAGATGGCTTTCCTCGTTAGGAAATGTCTCTACACACCCAAATCCGCTGCTTTGCAACATCCTTCCCCCACCCCCACCTCCCAACACCCTGTTGATCTTGCTTCTGGAACTAAACAGAACAAGACCACCGCCTCTTCTCATCTGGCTGATGTCTGAAGGCGGCTCTTCCCTCTTCCCTCATTTTCTCCAGATTAGAAGCCCCCAGCTTCTTTGGGGGATCCTCATAGGGCATCATGATGCACTTCAGCAGAATGGTTGCCCTTTTTGGCTGCCATCCAATGTATCAACGTCTTCCCTAAAATGTGGTGCCCAGAACTAGGACCAATATCCTAGGTATCTGCTGACCTGGACAGGAGAAGACAGAGCTATTAGCTCCTTGTTCTGGGGGTCTCTGGCTCTCAAAGCTCCCCAAGCCATATAAGCCACAGGGCTCATCAGTAAGCAAGGCATTTCTTAGCTTCCTTATGGGAGGTTCTGACTGCATGGTTAGGCTCATCTGCATCTTGCTGGCCCCCAGCTTGTCCTGTCCTTGTAGTCATAAGGTAGGATCCTGAAAGCAAGATTCAAGTCCAGGTCGATAAGTGTGTGCTATGTATGAAGGAGACAGAGAACAGGCATTTATTAAGCATCGACTGTGTGCCAAGTGCTATGCAGAGCCCTTTAAAAATATCTTCTAATTTGACCCTCACAAAAATCATGGAAGGTAGGTACTGTTATTAGTGATATTTTACAGTTGAGAAAACTGAGGCAGAAAGAGGTAAAATGACTTGCCCAGGCTTACACTAAATTCCTAAAGCTGCATAGGAACTCAAGTCTTCCTGATTCTCGGGCTAGCACTGTACCCACTGAGCTACCCAGCTGTGGGGTGTGTGTGGAAGTGTGATTAGAGGGATGAGGCTCAGGACTACAGAGCTCTGCTCTCTCCCCTGCTTTGCTCCTTTGCTTCCAGGGCTAGGAGAATTCCCATTTCCCTCTTATTCTTATCATCTAAGACAAGGAGGCTGATAAGGCAAGGTTAGCCCTAAGTTTTCCCCCAGCCTTAATTTAAAGGATTTGACCTTCTCCTCTGGGAGCAAAGCCTTGGAGTCAGGAAGGTCAGTGTTCAGGTCCGGCCTCTGACCCTGGCTATGTCAGTGGATCAGTCAGCATGGCAAGTGCCAAGCACAGTGCCACAGGTGGCGTGGGTGGGACAGCTATGTGCCCACGGGAGTCCCACAACCCCTGAGTGTTTCCCCAGCAGTCTCGGATCTTCATGATGGAAGCGGGTCCATAAGAGGCATTTCCTTCAGGGATGAAATCAGAGGTTCAGGCTCACTTCCCCCTCCCCTGAAAAATATATTAAAATGATCTTTTGCTTGGATTAGAATTATTACTAAATATTTTATAAGACCTGAGAATCATACATAGTTAGAGGTAGAGTATTCATTAAAACATAGGATGCTAGAACCTAGAGACTGTTAGAACTGGAAGGGGCCTGAGAACAGGGGATGTCAGGGCTAGGAGGGGTCTGAGAACAGGGGATGTCAGGGCTAGGAGGGGTCTGAGAACAGGGGATGTCAGGGCTGGGTGGGGTCTGAGAACAGGGGATGTCAGGGCTGGG